>NW_021940864.1:9548716-9553655 GCF_001715985.3 Manacus vitellinus
AGATGTTCTCCTTTCGTAAGATTACCTTTGATTTCTTGTCCGTAGTGGGATCTGTACCAATGTAGATCTCACACTTCAGATTCTATAAACTGTTAAGATTATTCTTTTCATCACTGTGTTTTCATTCATTTAATTGAAGATGTTAAAAAATCAGCTTTTCATTACCACGTTATTAATATCTCTGATCTCATGCAGGTGTTTGTTTTGCCAATCTGTTTTGACTTGGGAATGAGGGTGGATTTAGGGAACACAGACACCAGCTTTAAAGAATAAGTGTATGTTTACTACAGTGCAAAACAGTAAAGAATTACAAAAGAAACAGTGGCCTATGAAAGGATACACTGAGCAATGCATCTAATCATTACTACAAAGAAAATCTTATAGTGATTAAGAGAGAGATCCATCACCAGTTACCCTATAATATTTTACCATCATCCAGATCGCACTTCAGCTGGGGAGGCCTCGATCACAGGCAAAGGTCTGGAGAATGTCCTTCCGCTAACTGGGAAATCCTACGTGCGTCCACTTGCAGGGGAGGCCTCCGTCTTTGCTGTGAGAGGGTCCAGCTTATGTAGCGTTAAACAAGCTTACATCACTCAATTTGTGCAGAAAACAATCTGGCTTTCTTATCTCCTTAGTTTTCCCCTGTAGCCTGGCGAGGGCCCAGGGCAAAATCAGGGAATCAGTTTGGACCAACTACTGTCAAATGCCCCATGGCCTTGACCAGTCTCTAAATACAGAACTATGGCTACATTTATATCTCAAATATGAACCAGCTGCGACCATGGAGGCCTACTGCTTTCATGGCCTTGACTGGAAAAAAAGGCACATTTATAACCATACAGACCTTACTAATTATTAATACTATGCTGTGCTAAAAAACATAAATGTCTGCTCTCAAAGCATTATTAAGGATTATATAGCATCTTGGTTAATAAGAAGATATATGGCTAAATACAATACTAGGTTAAATATAATATCGGGTTGGAAAGTTCAGCTGTGGATCAAGTCCAGCTCAGGGGTACCCCCAGCATTACAGTCTTTGACTTAAAGAAAATACTTAGTTGCATGTCTTTGTAAAAGATGAGAGTTTTGTACTAAAGCTCATAGTATGCAAGTGTCTCTCCTTTGAGGATGACTGAGCTGCATTGTGAATCTTTTCAACATTCCAAATTATTAAGAGGTAAATGAAAGGTCATCTTCATTATAGAAGATGACATTCATTTTCTGAGTTCCAGACCTGATTCACTTCTACAGATCTGGAAGCACAAGCTCACTAATGAGTCTTTCTAAGCAGCTTCAATGTGATGCTGTTTGGAAGTACTGCCACTGTTTCACCTCAATCTTTATTCCTAGTGAGTACACTGCCCTCACTCAATTCATATCTCAGTACAATGGAAATAGGTTCTGCAAACACAGAGTCAGGGAGGCAGGCATGAGTGGACCGGCCATTCCCCTCCCAGTGCTAGTCTGACACAAAACAGTTGATTTGACAATCCTGGAGAGCCCAGTCACATCAGAGGAGCTCCACATTGACATGTTCTAGCATCCACACACAGCTGCTTCTTTGAAAGGTGCTCTCCTAGAGAAAGGTCATTTTCTGTGTGAGAACATAATGACTCTTCCTAACATGTCATAGGACAGAAATAGTCCAAATGGGAGTTTCATAGCATCCTGACTCTCTTTTTTTTAATTACTTTGAAATTGCCAGCTACCAAGTTATTAGAAAGATTCTTCATCCTTTTTATCTCTAAAAATTGCTTGATAAGTCTAGTCTATTTTGCATGAGGAACATTTTCTTAAGGAAGGGGGAAGAAAGAGAACATTGATTGTCAGCAGCTCACTTGCCACTCTCAGTCTTCTGAGAGAGAAAGAGCATCTTTTACATCTTTTGGAAAGGTGTCAGCACACAGAACTTCATGGAAGTTATATGTTATCAAAAGGAGCACCTCTGAGATAATTTGGTCTTGATCATCATTCTTTCAAAGCAAGTTTCTAATTCAAAAAGCTAAAAGATACACATCAAACTCCATTTGATAGTGACTGTTTTCTTATACCAGTGACGATGCAGTTGAAGTTTCATTGGAAGAGACTTCACAGGAAGAGATCTTCCGTTTGGAGTAATTTTAATGTACAAGTGAGGTGACCTAATCTGAGGATGTGAAACGAAGGGGTTGAACAGAATGACCTCAAGAATACTTTTTAATTTTCATCTTCTCTAACTTTATCTATAGGGACTTGCAGCTACAGATGTAGTGGTGTCATATCCAAAAACAAACAGCTGGTTGAAAATGCACTTGCTCAAGTAAGCAAGGAGTATTTTCTAGCACAATGTACTAATTGATACCATATGAAGATATCAATTACTTGTAGAACCTTCTAGTGTAATAACATAATTAGACAACTAGTTCTGATAAAAATTTGCTTATGAAATCGCACTTGCTTGTAATGCCTCATGGGATATGGCAGTTGTGAGGTTTTAATGGTATAAACAGAAATCAATGGGACTGAAACCATCATTGACAAATCCCTGCTGAATTATATAATAGATCTCATTTAAATTTCAATAGCCAACTGATGCATCCTCTGAGAAAAAAATTCCATCCTGAAATGCTGTCTAACTCAAAAGTTAGCAATTCGGTGGGAGTAGGAAGGGAGAAGAAGTGGGAGTGAAGAACAAGACAGAGAACAGTATATTGCAACTGTGTAAATTCATGGCTGAATGAAGAAGGGCAATAAAAATTAACAGAGATCTTCATGCAGAGCAATAGAGTAGTCTGAAATTTTTCAGCATGGAAGAAGGAATAATGTGGGGGGACATGGTAGTGCTCTGTGAAATCATGAGTGGCATGGAGAAGGTGGATGGGGATGGACTGTTCAGTCTCTCTTAACACAAGAACCCGAGGCCAGTGAAGCTGGTATGAATGAGGTCATAAAATGAATAATAATAAAACAGACCTGCAGGACTCCTGTCAAAGGATGTTCCTGATGCAGAAAGTTTGCAAATTCAAGTCCTTGGGGGAGAGAGTCACTGAGTAACTAAAGAGACAAACATATCAGGCTTAGGAAATGTACTGAGCTGAAAACAGCTAGAGACAGGGAGAGTGTTCATTTGAAGTTTGCCCAGCCCCTGCACATTTCTAGGCATCTGCTGCTAACTGCATTTGGAAAACAGGCAACTGAGCTCAGTGGACCATTGATCTGAACCACTGTGGCTGTTCTTATGTGCAGTGTAATCAATCAAAGCATCCCTCGGTGAGTCAGTAGCATCCATTCGCTAGAGAGTTTCAGAAGCTCAAATGACTCATAAAATAATTTGGCTTCTACTTACAAATCAGAATTTGAAGATACCTAATTTTGAAAAATATCTTTTCACATGGTATAGCCAACCGAGATACACAAAATAATAATTAGAGTAATCCACAATTAAGTGTTCCTGGCTTATTAAGACTTTCCTAGGTCAAGGCAAGAAAATAAAATCTCTCATCAAAATCAGAAAAGAAAATCATCACTCAGATGAGAGACAATTTGCATCATATTAATAAGTTAATTTTGTTCTTATCTAATATTTTGTCTGTTACACAATTAACTTTCATGCTTATCAGCATATCTTCCTTTTCATTAAGGCTTTCCTTAAAAAACCATAAAGCTTCAGTCCTTCACTACTGACACTTTGCTACTGGAATTACTACTGTGTAAAAACTTTTGAAGTGATAGAGAAACTTGGGTGACTTGTGCAGCTCAAAATACAGAAAATAACTCCATTCTATGTGAAGTCTTCTAAAAATAACAGCAGTTGTTGTTGTTCCTATAGCTATGGCTGTCTTTTTTCTTAGAAATATATGTAATACATAAGAATAATTCAAAAATGCAGGGAAGAACAAACAACAAAAATAAGTAGGTCTTGAAAATACAGTTGGGAGATCTTCGACTACCTCTGTATTATGTGACTAGTAGTTCTGCTCTCTTATTACATTGTAAAGAAAGTAACAGAAAATGGATGGGTATTTTTACTTTTTGCCAGTAACTTGTGTCCAAGAAATGGAAAACCTAAAGTGGATTTGACAAATTGTCTAAGTAGCACGCTTTTAACATCACTACATTATTCCTGTTCCAGTCTTCCCTACCACTCCTGGAAAAAACATCAAATGTTATTTAAAGTCACTTTTATGACAAAAATAAAAGGAATGCAGAAAAACAGTATTTTACTTGATTACAGTTCCTGCACAGCATCTGCACTATTCAGCACTATAATTTTTCATGTGTTGTACTACATTTCCTTACAGTAAACAGAGCCAGCATTTACTCTGTCCTCAGAAGACCTCAAGAAAGCATTTTAACGGCTTATTCAAGCAACATCGACAGACACAGAGGATTGCTTATGCAGCTGGTAAGCAGCGGTGTGTCTTTCTGTGGTGTCTGCAGGGCAGGCAGGTCTCCTCGGCGAGCACCTTCGGGTGCATTTTAAAACCTGAGAACGTTAAAATACTCTCTCAGGTGAGTGGGGTTTGGTTTTTTTTCTGCAAACAGTGAGCAAGGTGCTGCTGCCCTGACACAGCACCTCCAAACATACGGCTGCTCTTCCTTAAGTCCCTTTGACCCTACAGGGACACACGGTGATCCCAGGGAGAAGACTGCCTATTGAAACTATCAGAGAATCACAGAATATGCTGAGTTGGAAGGGACCCACAAGGATCATCGAGTCCAACCCTTAGCCCTGCACAGGAGCATTCCCAAAAGTCACACCAGGTGCCTGACAGTATCGTCGAGACGCTTCTTGAACTCCCTCAGGTTTGCTGCTGTGACCACTTCCCTGGGGAGCCTGTTCCAGCGCCCAAACACCCTCTGGGTGAAGAAACCACTGCACGATCACAGTTTTACGTCCATTTAAATGCTTCAAAAGCCTTTAGTCGAGCTGCCTACGTGGCGATTTTGCTGC
>NW_021940864.1:9554615-9670881 GCF_001715985.3 Manacus vitellinus
AGGCTCCCCAGGGAAGTGGTCACAGCATCAAGCCTGACAGAGTTCAAGAGGTGTTTGGGCAACGCTCTTGGGTACATCGGGAGATTCTTGGGGTGGACCAGAAGTTGGACTTGATCCTTGTGGGTCCCTTCCAACTCAGAGTATTCTGTGATTCTGTATTTTCAGCTTATTTGCTAGGCTGAATGGCAGCTGGGAGGTTCTCAATTCAGTTCAACTTCAGACATATCAACCTTTGTTATCTTTTGCTTTTAAGGGCAAAATACACCTTCTTATATAAACAATGAGGAAGCTAAAACAGATTATTGTCACTCAGCCCTTCTCCCTGCAATTTTGTTGAGACAGATTATTTTTTTTTCTTCTGGGAAAAAACAAAAACAAAAACAACACCCCAAAAAACCCCACCCACCTTATTTTCATTGTTTTAATAGCTAAGCTGTGGTTTGCCCTCCTGGAAAAGAAATGAGAATACAAATTAAGCTTTAAGCTGGTGCCAGAGATGCCATGAGAGTTAGTACCTTTATTTCCCTGTCGTGTTGGCATTGTGGTTTGAGCCAAGTCAGTGGCTTTCTAACAGCTTGAAGGAAAGTGGTTTTCTCATTTCTTTCATATAACCTTATGATAAAGTTAATGCAGCATGCAAAAATGACCTTTTCTAAAGGTCATTCTTCTGAGTGCTTGAAATATCTGACAGTTGAATTCAATAAGGCAGAAAATAAATAGTTATTCGGATGGATAGGGCTTGGACACTAAATGGTATTTATAAATCTGAAGGCGGGAAAAAGGATGCAAGATCACTTTGTGAAGTCCCACTTTGCATATCATTTAGATAAATGTTTAAGTATCTTGTATATATCTAAAAAGGTTTGAATATCTTTTGTGTGTTAACTTATTGAGAAGGAATATCTTTTGTAAGCCATGACCAGGATGCCTTGCATCTGCAGCCTTCTACAGGCAGATGTTAGCTGCATACAAGTAATGAAACCTCTGCTTTTCTGGTAGACACTCCATGCTGCCCCGCCATGTGCAGAGGCTGGGCAGAGACTGGATCACCCACTGGAATGGCTCCCAGATCCTCGCCTTGAACAGCCCAGTTTCCAGCTGTATGAGATGGGCCGGACACTATCCTCCCTGGGCCTCCTTTCCACTTCCTGTCCCAGCTGATTTCTCAGCAAACTGGAGACTCCCTCCATTTCTTGGACCTTGGAGACAGTTTCAGAACTCTAATTGGCATCTTGATAACTACACACAAAGTTGTTGCTTTCACCTACCTAACCCCAGTATGAAACCTGAGGGAGAAGAACCATTGACAAAGAAGAGAAGACTCAGTGGCCAGCATGATACTTCAACTTCTGAAGAGGAAACGAACTTCTCTAACGAAAAGGAACCATCGTGTCTTTCTGTAGCACAGAATGAAGAAAAACATAGCAGCAAGAAAGGTAAAAGATGCTTTTTGCTCATTTTCCTTGTTTATTTGTAATGCTAAATACACCTAAGGAATATTTGTAATGCTAAATACACCTAAGGAGTTTTTAGCAATATTGCGGGCTCCTTTTTAGTTACTCTTTTTCTTGGCACCCCTCTCAGGAAAACATCTGTCTTGAAAATGTTCCAGTTTTGTAATGCTGTTTGGTCTGTAAACTTGTATTTTGTGCTGTCAAGCAGTTTACTAGAACTAGTTTCTCTGCATCTGGCAGTAGAACACAGTCAGCTGGGTAAGGGATTGCCCAACGTGGGGAGTCTTGAACTTGGTTCAAAGAACACTCAGATGTCTGTCGCCAGATCAAGTCTGTTAACTTGGGAACTTTGTAAAAGCAAAGATTTGGCTGACTTGCTGTAGGGCTGAGCTGGGCTGGCAGTTGTGTAGCTTCATTCCTTGTACTCTGGCTGAGCTCATCAGCCCTGCTGGACCTGAATTGGTTTCTTTCCAGACCAGTTGAGTTACCTATGACCTAGATAACCGAGAATTAATGGACCGAGGTTTAATGGTGTTTGCTTCCAGTGTGATTGTGTGATTTTTGTATTTACAATTGTATTCTGCCATTGGCATGTTCGCAAGTTTTGTGTCAGACCACGTGTGGCAGAGCAAGCAGCAAGTGCATTTATCTAGATAAATACAGTAGGAAGTGCAGAGTTGTCTACCCAGCTCAGTAGCAGACTTTAATGAGACTACAGTTCTGTGTTACCTTATTACAGATACAACCCTCTACATAGCATCCAAGTATTTTACCGAGCGAGTTTTGTGTATATTAACAGTTTTGTCTACTGTAGAGCAAACTGAGGGACACAGACAAAATATGGCCCACTTGTATAAATCACTTCCTTAGAAAAAAACCTGGAAGGTATATTACAACTGAAAAGGGCAACAGATGCTATCAGCATCCCGAAGGGAATTTTCTACACAAATATCCATTAGTCTTAGAAACATCATATCCATCTTTAGCAGCTGAAGGAAGGGAGTTTGCTTTGTGCCTAAATTGCTGAGTCCTCTCTTAACCCTCATTGACATACCTTTATCTGAGAGCATGATTAGCATTGTGTTCCTTTTGTTCACATATTGTAAGGTGATGGTAATTAAAGGTGCCTGCTGAGGAGCAGTGGGGCTTCTCTCCCACAGTAGAAACTGTACTTAAAGCCTTGCTGTATTCATTGCAAACACTAGATAAAGTCCTGAATAATGTAAGCACACTGCTGAGATTTACTACCCAAACAGGGCAGATGGTGACAGCTATAGCTGCAGTCTGCCACTGGTTGGTATCACGGGTAACTGGACCTTCGCTTGCTCTCACGTGAGTTCAGATATAAAGGGTGAAAGGCATCTCTGTGCATGAGTTTTGTAAGTGGAGAAATACATATCTTAAAAAGTAATTGGATTCTTAATGATGGGCACTTATGGGATTATAAATTTTCATATCTTGATACTAAGTATGAAATTAGAAATGGCAGAAAGGCAAAGGAAGCCTTTTCAGAAGTTCTTGGTAATTCTGAGGCTTGTTAATTTTTTTATTTCCCAACCTCACTGAGGAAGGTTGGGTGCATTATTTGTTTTGGGATCCCTGTAGTGGACCCTGTTGCAGTTTATGGCTGAAGTTTACAGTCTGTACAGAGGCTAGAGGTGATTGATTGATTGACTGCTAACCCTTTGTTAGCCATGGATAGAGGGATCAACAAGATGCCCATATGCTGCTCCAAAGAGTGCGTCCTAGACTGACATACACTGTCTCTGCTGAGGAGGTAGTGGCAGAACACAGCATAAGTCTCTCAACAGACTGGACTTGGCTTACCAGTTTGACAGCCCTTCTACAGGGAGTAGGGGGCTTTTGTCTGACTGCAACAATCTCCTTAGAATGGGGCCAGTTTCCCAGTTTCAAAGCAGTTGAAATCCAGGGCATAAAATGGTTTCGTGCTGTATTTTGGGCTTGGGTTTTTTTGTTTGATTGATTTTGTTTGTTTGTTTGTTTGTTTTTACTGATGCTTATATAAAGTTCATCTTAAACAGAGGGTCTAAATCACTGCTCATCAAATAAGCTTTTAGATTTGCTTAAGCAATTTGAAAGACTAATAGTTGTCAGTAGAATGATTTCTAAGAGCGGTAAGAAGTCATATGGTCCATTACATAACTTTTTTCTGCTTCATGTTTTTTTTACAGGAACCATCAAAAGACACTGGGAATATTTCTGTCAGCAGAGTAGAACAATGAAAATCTCTGAAAATAAAGAATCTGACCAAAGCAATAAAGGAAGTGAGGCAACGTTTGACTTTACGGTCATGTCCTACAATATTCTCTCACAGAATTTGTTGGAAGACAACTCTCACCTGTACAAACACTGCAGGCAACGATTGCTATTTTGGACATACAGATTTCCCAACATTCTACAAGAAATCAAACAGCTGGATGCAGATGTGAGTAGAAAATGAGCATGTGGATATTTCTTAAGAACTGGTAACTGGAGTAGCAAATTCTCCTTATATTGGGGTCTGGAAGAACACTTTGCTTTGGGTTTGGTTAGTTTGGGGTTTGTTTGTTGGTTGGAGTTTTTTGTTTGGTTTTGAGGACACATTGCATTGTTAGTGCATTGTTAGTCTTAATCAGGAAATCAAGTCAGTAAGCTTTTTGCTTCAGTCATTATTCAGACCAGCAAAAGTTCAGTGATAGAATCCAACCTGTTTGTGCTAGAAAACAGTACTGTAGTTGTATTAGAGAAACCACAGAAAAACAGCCTTGAAAAATTGAAAAATACAGTTATGTTGGTCCATAGCCAGGAATCTGGAAATTGAAGTCCCCTTCACACTCTTCATTTCTTCCTAATAAATTTATACATACTGTATATATATATATATACACATGTATCTTTACAGTGACATACCTTAGAGGGCTTTCTGAGAGGAGCATCAGGCAGAGGGACTTTGGTGAGGATCTGCCTGGTACTATTAGAGGCAACAAGACAATTCTTCAGGAGAGAAGGGTTGGAGCTGAAGCCAGTCCTTCCAGCCAAGAGCAGTTCAGGGTGCTTGTTGAAGTCTGCAGAGCCACAGAGCACAGTACTGGGGTAAAGAGGTGATGACCTGTACTGCATGCACTAGTCATGGTGAGCAGCTGCTCTTAGACCCTGGTAGGTCCAAGTGCCCTTTCCACAGAGAAATTTCTTGCTAAAGCACATAGATTTTTAACTGTTTCAAACTGTTGGTTTGAATTGTAACCTGAAAGTGAAGCAGAGACTTCAGAATGTTGCTTGAGGTTTGGCTCTCCCTTGAGCCCTTGAATGAGCTGGTGTCAGCTGGGTGACTGGAGCCTGTTGCTTCAGTTCAGCAAGCAGGGGTTACTGGTTACCCTTTGGGAACTCAGTCCTTCATCACAGTCCCAAGGTGGTTGTAAATCTGTGTCTTATGCAGTGTGCAGGGAGAAGGCTCAGAACTCTCCTAATAGAATATTTTGAGGTTGATCTTTGGTTCAGGTTCTTGTAATATGGAAGCTGCTTGTCCACTCTGAAGTGTGCCATTGGCTTCTTCATCTCACCACTCTAACACTTAGCCCTCCCCTTAACTGCTGAGAATATATCAGCAGGTCATTATTTTGATTAAATTTAATCTCACATCTGAAAATATATGTCTGAGAAAGGGTGGGGGAACTTGGAGCCCTCTTCATAATTTTGAGGAGCATTTTCTATAGGAGAGTGAATCCTATTGTGGGATTATGGAGTCAAAAAGCTTCTGATTTATTTATTTTAATACCTATTCAGACTGGCCAACAAATGTAGAGATATGCTATGGTAATATTTTGATGTACTTAATAATATATTTTAATTGTAAACTTTTGCCTTAGGTGCTCTGTTTACAAGAAGTCCAAGAAGACCACTACAGAACAGAGATCAAGTCAAGTTTGGAATCCCTGGGTATGATGAAACTCTTAGGACCAAAACATCGTCTTCTCCCCTGCCCCAGTACTATTTTCCCCAAAAAACCCTTTCTTAGATTATAGAATCAAGTCTACTGTCCAGACTAAAGTGCCACAACAAGTGGCAGGAGCAACATGGCCTGAAGCTGGGAGAGGGGAGTGGGACTCCCCTGTTCCAGCACTGGTGTGAACTTAGAGGTCAACTTGCCCCACTTCACTGAGGTTGTACTACGTGAATTCATATGGTATGGGCGGGACAGAGAAGTATTTCAAAATGGCAAAAAAACCTAGACATTGGTTCAAGATTTAATTTTTTTTCCTTACATAGATAAGATCTGAATTATATCTACGTTTCATCTCTACATAAAGTGAAGAAATTGGCAAATCACTATTTTTAGGTGGACTTTTTTGAACTCCAGTGCTGTCATTTGACAAGTGTCTCAGTTTCCCTGTTGAAAGCTTACCACTTGCTGCTAACTGGATAATTGCATAATTTTGTAAATGTATTCGAGACCTTTGTTCTAGGAATGATTTTAGACATTGATTTATGACTTAGAGTGATTAAGGTTTTTGATTGGAATGCTTCACTGGTATTATTCCTAAACCATTCTGGTAAACATCCAGAAAAATCTTCAATACACAAGTCCACTTTTATGTGACTTGTGGGGTTTTTTTGTTGTTTTGTTTTGAGCTTTTTCCACATGAGGAGAGAAGAACATGGCTGGTATCTTAATGTATGTAGATGCTTATACATCACAAAAGGTATCAGACCAGGCGTCCTATCCCATCTCGCTTCATTTTAGATAGGACAGAAAGACTTCTGTGTTCATTTTTCTGTGTGAACTTCATGTAGGCTTTGGTACTTCAGACTGAGTGTTGGCTGTCGTGAGAAAAGTAGCATGAGGTGCTTCTAATTTTTTTGTTTTAAAATCTCTATTTATACTATGGTATTTTATGTTTTTAATTGCCTTTCTTGCAGGGTATCACTGTGAGTATAAAATGAGGACAGGCAGAAAACCTGATGGCTGCGCTATTTGCTTCAAAACTTCCAAATTTAGCCTGATTTCATCAAATCCCGTGGAATTCTTTCGCCGTGATATTCCGCTCTTGGACAGGGACAACGTTGGACTGGTGTTGCTTTTGCAGCCTAGATTTCACTGTAAAACTAATGCTGCAATCTGTGTTGCCAACACACATCTGCTGTACAACCCCAGGCGAGGGGACATCAAACTGACCCAGCTGGCAATGCTCCTGGCAGAGATCGCGAGTGTCGCCCCTCAGAAGGATGGTTCCTTCTGCCCAATTATCATCTGTGGTGACTTCAATTCTGTTCCTGGTTCTCCATTGTACAGATTTATAAAGGAAGGAAAGTTAAATTATGAAGGACTTGCTATAGGGAAGGTAGGCTATGCTTCTCACTTCTCACCAAGAAAAAAATTAAGAAGAGAAATATTTGAGTGCTGCTAGCATGCAGTATCTCTGATTATTTCCATTGCAGTGCCTATCTTAGTGCCCTCTACACAGCCTTCAAAGCAAAAGTTACTGTGGAGTTACTTAAATAAGCTTGGGTGTATTAACTGTGCCTTACAAAATATTGTTTCCACTTCCAGTATTCTGAAAGGCAAAACTCAGCAACAGTTGTTCGTGAAATGTAGTTATCCACAGGATGATTGTATCCCAGTCTTTAAGTAGGATAAAATAACTACTTAATCAAATACCTACTGTGGACTCCATGGGAGGATGACTCTTCCTTTAGATAAACTTGGTGTCTGGAATAATTGTAAGAGCAGAAATGCAATTAGATGCTGAACCTCAACTGTTTTGTGTTAAATGATGTCTTGTTGTGAGCTCTTGTATCTAGCTGTTGGATGTGTCACATGCTATTTATCAGCAAGTAACTGGAACACGTACAATGAGAAAACACAACAAAATAATACCCCCACTGGTGGTGTTTGCTAGTGGGAAGTTGTTTCAAGCCCCTCTTTGACTTGACTTGCTCCCAGAAGAATAAGCATCTTGAAGCTAAAGTAAGTGTCAGCTAGGGAGCTCTATATGCTCAGCCAGTCCTGTCATGTTGCTAAAAATGTTCTTGGGTAGTCTCTCATTGTCACAAGAACTATCTGGAAAAACTGGGTAGCTGCAAAGAACTTGCAAAGCATAAACAAAGAGGATGTACATAAAGGGTGGTATTTTTACAGGGATTTGGCAAGCCTTTATAAAAGATTTATTCTAAGGGGCTGGGTCTTTTTTTTTTTTTGCTTTAAACTTTACAAAAAATGTTCACTTATTTCAGGTTTGTTTGGGGTTCTTTATTTTTTAAGTAAGATTTCTGTCAAAAAAAAAGCTCATGTTGTCTTTCTCAGGTCTCTGGACAAGAACAGTTTCCAAGGGGACAAAGAATCTTATCTATCCCTATTTGGCCAAAAAAATTAGGTATTTCACAAAACTGTGTATATGAAATAAAACAGCAACAAAAAGAAGAAAATGCAGGTCAGTTTCTGGGTTGACAAATTTTGTGAACCTTTTTAAATATCATTCAGGTAGCACTGAAAACCAGATGTTCTCTTCTAGTGGGGAAAGAACAGTGAGTCTTGAGCTTGCAAAACTTACTTGTTGGGCTCATTGGAGTGTAAAGTGATTTATTCACATAAACATTTGCAAAGTTGAATCTTTAGAAGATAATAATTAGAAATTGCCATTCAGGACTCGATGCATAATATTTAAACTCCTGTATTTGCATCATGAAAGCCAGTTGTGCTGTGACTGTGAAAAGAGAGACAAAGGAATGTGGCACATGTACATGGTGTGAACCTACATTCTGCTTCAGTGTTTATGTGTTATGGTGTTGGCACTTTATGGAGCAATTGGGAAAAGCAAGTGATTCCTTGTTGGGTATTGCTATATTTTTCATCCACCATTTTTTTCTTTGACGGAAAAAACAATTTTAAATGAATGGGACATAATTTGAAAGAGTCTTTAGAGGGGATCTTACTAATGGAACAGAAGAATTCAATCCAGCCTTGTCAATTGTATCTTGCCTGCTGCAAAAAAATAAGTGTACTTACAGATACTTTTTTTCTGTGGCTTTTCTTTATGTAGCTCTTCAGTATTGGTCTCAGCTATATCCTATTTTAAAATGTAAATTGAATGTATTTTTATTTTGCAGGAGAAAAATTGGAAGCAGCAAAACTGGACAACACTCAGGAGATTGTAGTAGCATCTGAAAAGTATGTGTTAGGGAAAAATATGGAAACCCTTGGCTGGTTATTTGGGGGTTGGTTTTGATTTTAGACCAAACTTGTATTTGATTCTAGACGTGGATACAAGATGCTCACCCAACCCAGTCTGCCCTTTTGGAAAAAAAACATTATCCATTTAAACATGAAAAGGCTGATCAGACAGCAAAAGACTAGAACTGGAAATAATGGAGTGTGTGTTCTTTCAGGAACTTGCAGATATTATTTCAGAATTCAGGGGCAAGGAGTCAGTGCTGTTTAGAGGGTACTCTCTGTCTTCTTATTAAAGGGAATGCTTTTGACATTTTCTTGTCACTTCTTGACATAATCAAGTGTCCAGCTGCTTAAGTGATGGCACTTCCCTCTTTTATTGTTTTTGAGACACTGATTTATGGATTCTGTAATCCTATATTAAATCCTATATTACAATGTGAAATTGGGATGAAGGAGGGAAAGGAACTGGAGAGGTCATAAAATCTTTCTTGTCGGGAGTTCTGTGGGAGCATCTAAGTTTTTTGAGTCTGAGAAATGTGTGAAGTATTATGGATTTCGTAGTACAACTGTCACTCAGATCAAAACATTTGCTTGTTAAACTGAAGGAGGAAGCCATGACTGGAATGCTGGGAAGGAAAACATAACTGCTTTTTGAAAGGAAGAATATATTTGCACTTACCAAACTGGAAAAGGCATATAACAACTGAGATTAGCTGAGTTGGTTGAGCATGGTGCTGATAATGCCAGGGTCACAGGTTTGATCCCCCTACAGGCCATTCACTTAGGAGTTGGACTCAATGATCCATGTGGGTCCCTTCCAACTCAGAATAATCTGTGACTCTATAAAGTAAGGCACAGAAGAAGGAAATTGCCCTAACTGTATGTGTATGATGTCAGGCTACAAGTTAGCTGTTTCTTAGCAGATGTGAGATCTTGGTATCACTGCAGATAGTTATATTAGAACTCTTGGTGATTCTTGGGGATGAAAAAGGTGAGCAATGGCATTTCTGAGTAAAGAAGTAGATAAAAAGACAGGAGGCCCTACGCTGTGGTGTAAATCCATAGCATGCTACGTGTTGAATGCTGCTTGCAGGGCTTTTTCCCCTTGTCTTAAAAGGGATGTCATGCAACAAGAGCAGAAATTATTACTTGCCCATGTTGTACCAACTGGCATGTTTGTCTCTTCTCTGAATCAGGCAGGTAACGTGCTGATTTTTTTTTTTTTTAATTGCTTCGTTTTTAACCAGAACACATTGCAGCTCAGGTTTAAAATGCAAGATGAGGCAGGTACAGCTCAGGGATGGATGATTTGCAGAGATGATGGAAGCAAATGCCTGGGAGAGAGTTCTTTTGCTGAAGGTGCAGTTTGCTTTCAAGATTGAAAAGACAAGTGAGGCAAGATGGGCTGAACTGAAGAGGAACAGGCAAGCAAGTAACCGGGAGACAGAAAATGGGAGCCTGAGTGGAGGAAAGATGACTAGACATAGCCTAATTTGGAAGCACTTGGTAGCTTTAGGGGAGAAAAAAAATGCTAAAAATCTTGATTTCTATATATGCTAAAGGGCCTGGTTAGATGAGTTCATGCATGAGTGTTGCTTTCATATAAGCTGCTTTCATGGATGTCTCTACCTGTGTGTCAGGGACATATTGCTGAATGAGAGCACATGAATGTTTACAAAGTGTATATGGAGGTGAAAGCTACCTGTAATTAAAGTGTCAGTTAAGCCAGTTTGGATAAGCTCTTAGGTATCTGCCTTTTATCTGCCTTGAAAATACTGCCTGAATTTTGCCTTCTGAGGTTTAGGCCAATCACACAAAAGGCTATTGCTTGCATGAGAGAAACACTGGTTTGCATAATCCAGATAATTCATTTTGTTTGTAACCAGGAACTATTTGGTATTTCTTCATTGCTTACACCATGTAGGACACACAAGAAAACAAAATTATTTTCTTTGATTCCGCTTTAGGTTGTCTTCAAAATTGCAGCACCATTTTAAATTGTCTTCAGTCTATTCTCATTACCTTCCTGAAACTGGGGTACCAGAAGTAACAACTTGTCATTCCCGAAGTGCTGTCACTGTGGATTATATTTTCTATTCTGCAGCAAACGATGACACTGCTGCCCAGCCAGGTAAAGAAACCAACTTTTCATTATTTTCCACAAATGCTATATGAGATTAAGAGAAGTGTAGTGATAATTCAATCCATATGAAGTACTTCAGAGGTTCATGGTGGTGCTTTCAATGCCAGCTGCTCCCTGAGAAATGTGGCTGGCCTTGTCAGCTCACCACAGATGAACCTGTAGTGCCACACAGGGCAAACGTTTTACCTGACTGAACATCTCTGTAGTTGTCATCATGGAGACGAGACTTGAGGGTACAGAAAAGCAGCAATGTAAGTAGCACCTGAGAAATATTGCTGTCAGTAGCTCAGGCCAGACCTACAACAAAGCAGTATTTCCACTCATCTAATCAACAGCCTGCTGAGCAGCAGCTTAGGATGTGCATTAAAACTGATAAACGAACTGTTTCTTGGCAATTTACTTTTCAGCTTGTCCTGATGTAACTTCTGTCAAGTAACAGACTCTGTGGCCTTTGCTCTGAGCATGGTCACTGGCACATGCCCAGTTGTCCCTCTCTGGTTTGCAGTTGCAGCTAAAACTCACCAGATGGTGCAAGAAAGTCATGGTATCTCTGCGGGAATTTCGTGATGGGGAGCGCAGTGTTTATCTATCCTTTACTGTGTTTGTACTCGAACCGTGGGTACTTCTGAGCAGTGTGCTTCCCATGCCCTCATTAGTTCTGTGTTTTATGCCATCGACAGAGGTCATTCCACAGTGCAGCACTATCAGATAAATGGTTCTGCAGAACTCAGAGCAATGAAAGCTGGATTCTCTTCCTGCTCCCACTGTAGATTGCAACTGATTTTTATAAATTAACATTGTTCTCAGTATGTAAAATTAAAATACCACCTTCAACTCTCATACCTGATTGTTAAAGTTGATTGAGTCAGTTCATGAAAGTCTCATTTGTCATAACATGCACAGTAAATGCTGTATTAATGTAAAACAGTAAATACAAAAGCTTTGACTGAAAAACAGGTATGAGAAGTATTTAAATGACTTCTGAATGCCATGTGTTCTAACAGAGTGCGGTGTGATTTCAGAGTG
This sequence comes from Manacus vitellinus, assembly GCF_001715985.3. Lineage (NCBI taxonomy): Eukaryota > Metazoa > Chordata > Aves > Passeriformes > Pipridae > Manacus > Manacus vitellinus. Next base: position 9,566,407 of record NW_021940864.1, read on the forward strand.
CATTCCTGCACAAAATTTAATCCTAATTCACCTGCTTATATATTTTGTTGCACCATCATTGCCCCAGAAGAGATAACAGCACTTTTTTCTTTCTGCACTTGTTTTTCAAATAGATTCTTCTCCCCACATCAGGGTACAGAATGAATTTACCAAGTAGTTTAAACTGGTATAGTTTTTAGTCACTATGTCTTAGAAACTAAGTAATGGTCTGGATTTTCAGTTTTTTTAATGGGCCTCTGTATTAAAAGTTGCCACTGTCTGAACAGGTGAATATTAAATGTGGTCTGGGTTGACTGTTGTTTTTTTTTTAAAGGGGCTTTTTTTGAAAATTTTTTGTGCTTTAATCTGTCATGCTTAGCCAAGTATTTGGTTTGGTGTTCAGGATTTGCATGTAATCAGGGTTCAGTATCTACCTGAGTCCTGCAGAGCACAGTTTTGCTGGTTCCAGAGTGTTCTGAGCTGACATTAATCACTGCACGCAGACCAAGCTCTGTGGCAACAAACTGCTCCTTTGTAGACATGCAGGTGCTGCCTCAGATGATAAATTTGACTCAAGACCCAGGTGGATGTGTGCTCTGGAGCTGCCAAGACATCTTTGCAGTAATAAAGCTTTTCTTCAGAGCAGCAGTTGACAGCTGCTGGGTTGTTAGAGGGCTGGAAAGCTGGCAGATGGCAAAGGATGAAGCTGTTGATCTGAGGAGTTTAGCAGTTGCTAGACAGTCCTTTAAAGTATGTTTTATAGTAAGCCAGTACCAGGCTCAGCCAGGAAGTTCTGAAATTGCTGATCACTTTCAGACAGAAAGTATTTCTGTCAAAAGTGAACAGCTGCTGTTTGTGCTGGTCCTGAAGGCACTCAGCTTGGCTCGGTATCATCTCTGCACTCTGAAAGCAGTAGCTAGGGTTGACAAATAGCTGTCTCACTTGACTACATAGCTTAAGAAGTCTAAAAGTTTGACACATCATGAAAGGATCTCAGTGGAATTTCTTGACCAGAGTTTAAAAAGCTGGTTGTTCTTTGCTGATGGGCAAATTGCGCCTGACAAATTTAGTAACCTTCTCTGGCAGGGTTACAGCAGTTGTGCATAAGGGAAAAGCAACTGATATCACCTACCCAGACTTGTGCAAAGCATTTTACACAGTCCTGCAAGACAGCTGGAGAGATGGATTTGATGGGTGAACCACATTGTGAATTGGTGGGAAACAAACAGTTGGGATCAATGGCTCGATGTCCAAGTGGAGACCAGTGATGAGTGGCATTCCTCAGGGATCAGTATTGGGACTGTTGCTGTCTAACACCTTTGTCAGCAACATGGACAGTGGGATCGAGTGCACCCTCAGCAGGTTTGCTGATGACACCAAGCTGTGTGGTGCAGTTGACACACTGAGGGAAGGGATGTCATCCAGAATGACACTGACAGGCTTGAAGTGGGCCCATGCAAACCTCAGGGAGTTCAACAAGGCCAAGAGCAAGGTCCTGCCCCTGGGTCAGGAGAACTCCAGTATTAGGGCGGGGATGAATAAATGGATTGAGAGCAGTGTGGAGGAGGACTTGGGGGTGCTGGCTGATGAGAAGCTCAGCAGAGTCCTGCAGTGTGCTCTTGCAGCCCAGAAAGCCAACTGTATGTGGGGCTGCATCAAAAGCAGTGTGGTCAGCAGGTCGAGGGAGGTAAGTGTCCCCCTCTACTCCACTCTCATGAGACCCCACCTGGAGTGCTGTGTCCAGCTCTGTGACCCCCAGCATGGGGATGTGGACCTGTTGAAGTGAATCCAGAGGAGGCCATAAAGATAATCAGTGAGCTGGAGCACCTCTCCTGTGAAGACAGGCTGTGAGAGTCAGGGTTGTTCAGCCTGGAGAAGAGAAGGCTCTGGAGAGGGACACTGTACAAGGGCAGGTAGTGATAGGACACAATGGAATGGCTTTAAACTGAAAGAGAGTAGGTTCAGATTAGATACTAGGAAGAAATTCTTTACAGTGAAGTGGTGAGGCACTGGAACAGGTTGCCCAGAGAATTTGTGGCTGCCCCATCCCTGGAAGTGTTCAAGGCCAGGGTGGATGCAGCTCTGAGTAATCTGGTCTAGTGAAAAGTGTCCCTGCCTCTGGCAGGGGGTTGGAACGAGATGATCTCTAAGGTCCCTTCCAACCCAAACCACTCTATATAATTCTGTAATAAAGACAAGGTTGTGAGTCACCTTCCCCTCTTGCATGAGCAATAGGGTGTTTCATCGGGGGGGGGGGGGCAATTATAGAAATAGGTAGCAGGAAATAATGGAGGAAGATCCCTTTCTTATGATGAACAGTTAGAAAGACTTTCATCCTTATGAGTAAGAGTTTCTGTATGACCTGCCTGCTGGAGAACTGTGTGCTTGAGAATACAGAAATAAAATGTCATGTGAATCAGTAGCTCTAAAAAGATAATTAATTTTGCAAGGGTTGGCTCTGTTTGCAGTGCTGTTGTGCTAAAGTATAGGACTGGATTATGTGAGGCTTTTTTCAGGAGAGTTACAATGAACAAATACATCCCTTTTCTTTTTTACCTCCATTTATCTCTCCACAAAATAGTGTCCTTCTGAATACTTGGAGCTCTACTGATTATAAGCTCTACTGTGAAAGTCATAGTAAACAAGAAGAATTTCTGAACTTAGTGGTGATCTTGCATGGAACAATAATAACGTCAGATTATTGCTCCCATACTGTTTTCCTTTTTCTACATATGTATGAATGTGTGATAATTAGCCCACACTGATGAACATTTCCTTTTGTTGTGTTTCGTTTTGTTTTTTTAACCAGGAGCAGAGGATTCTTTTCATGGAGGTCTGAAACTTCTTGGCAGGCTGGCACTTGTAACAGAGAAAGATCTCTGGACTGTTAATGGTCTTCCCAATGAAAATAACTCTTCTGACCACCTGCCATTGCTAGCAGAGTTCAGGCTTATTGAACGGTAATACCCAAAGGACTTTTTGTGTAGGTAAAGTTACCTTCACCTTCTCTCTTCATGGGATGATTATTATTTTTTTTTTAAAGGTTAATTCAAGCACTGCTGGTTCGGTTTAAATAACTTTGCCTGCATGCAGATTTGTTAGTGTTGTGTAAAGTAGACTTTTTAAAGAGACTTTTTTTTTTAAACATTCAAATTACTTTATGAAGTCTTTAAGGCAAAAAATAAAAGATTTTGCATTAACTTTCTCTTTGATAAAGGAAAACATCTGTGCTAGACTCAAAATGGCATTATTTTTCATGGAGATGTTGCAAATGTTTTTTATTGTTAATCATAGTAAAAAGGACTGTTCTGAGAACTGTGTGCTTCTTCAATCAAAGGGGAACGTGTTTGTGTGCCTGTGACATTCTATAATGAGCTGAAAATAATGTCTTACTACAACGGTGCTCTGGACACTTCTGTCTAAACACATCTGCAAAGGAATTTGTTTAGAGTATAGTCAGTGCAGAGGCTACAAGATTGAACTTTCAAAGGAAGAAGACAGCTTTGGAGTAAGGCAAATATTTATGCTTTTGGAATTTGCTTCTTAAAATTCTAAAAGCTTAAATATGGGCAGCATTCACTGGAATCTTTTAAAAAATATTTGAAATAAAACCAACCTTAACGAGCATACTACCTTACAGGAAACTTAATTAATCTATTCTAGGAACAAAAAAAAAAAAGCAGTTCTTGACATCATGAGGCTTCATACATACTGAACAACTGGAGGACAGGGTTTCTTTTCCATTTTAAAAATGTCAGGTTATATCTTGAAATGACAGATCCTGAGGTATTACATGATCAAGACTTTATTCTCATGATGGACTCGTAAACATTCTTTGCAAAATACAATTTACAAGGTAATTAAAAAAACACCAAAGACTTCCTGCATAGGAAACTGAGAGGGGCTGAAAACAGGTCAAACTACATGTGGATATGTATGTAGAACCCACTTAAAAGTAACAAAATTGCATTTCAGTGTAGTGCTGGAAAACCTGCACCCATGTTCCTGAAATCACATTCAGATGCAGTTGTCTCTCAGGAGCACTTGTAGAATTTTCATCTCTGTTCCCTTTTCCTGCCTACAGGCAAACGACTGCAATTACTTTGTGCCTTGAGAATAAGGCAGGAAGTACAGTGGTAGTAATCACAAAACCAGCTGAATTAAAAAAGTTCCTCAAAACCTAAAACATTCAGCTTAAATTGCTGAGATTTGGAGGGGGCTATTTTACTCTTAGGTAGTATCAGTTAAAGATATTTCTTTCACCTGTTAACAGTCAGGTTAATGCTGACTACCTCTTTGATACTGGGTGCTGTCTGATTGCAAGTATCTGAGTAATCTCAAAGCTGAACCTCATATCTAAACAGATGCAACAAATTTCTGGTTACATCCAGGTTACAGCTAAAAACATTGTTCAATTGTAGCAACTTTTACAGTCTGTGTTAAGAGCAAGAATAAAAAAAAAAAAGTAAGTCATTAAAAAAAAAGACTACAATGATATTTTTATTGAAGTTTCATGCTGTGCATATACAAGTGATGAAAAAAAGCCCAAAAAGTCATGCATGTTTTCTACACTATTTGACCACTTTGCTGTCACTTGAACCACACTTAAGACAAATGGCATCATAAGCAAATTTCAAGAGAATATTTCAGCTGAACGTCAAAACAAGAACCAAAAGCACTTTGTCAAACACCTCTACAGCATTAAAAAGCTTCAGTGTCAGTTAAGAGAAAATAAATTGTGCTGACAATAGTAAAAACTATACACAGACATTACTTGAGCTGAAGTAAACCATGGTTTCATAGAAAAAACTTGCCACATATCAGATAATCTTGTGCTATAGGATACAGCTGATCAAAAGTTTTTCCACGTCATTTTATGCATGAGAAATTCTAAGGAATACATGAAAAAAACATTGTTTAGGTCGCAAGACACTGGGCAGCACAAAGTTTAAAACTGAAACTCTGCAGCTGATGTCAAATTACGCAATAATTTCTACTAAAAGAGTATTTCCCTCTCTTCAAATTCACTCATTAACTAAAATAATCCCTATTGTGAACATGGGAGTGGAAAAGTTTACAGAAAGAGGGATGGGAAAGGCCTCCCTGTAATTGATATGGTAAACTTGGATAAAGAAGAGTCATACATTTGAAAAGTTTTCTTCTTTGACCTTCTGAAGTCTAACTGGTACAAAGCCTTTCACTGGTTGTAGAAGGTTGCAGGGTCCTGGTGTTTTTCTTCCTGTCCTAGGCAGGTGAAATTCATTGACTTTTTTGGGCAATGAGGTTTGTGTACAAGCAGTTGTCTCCTTCTGTGTTCATTCATTTGCTGGCTGATACAAGTGTTCTAGGAGCTTAAATCATTCCATTTGAATAAGCATCATTGTCTGTTACAACATCCTGTCTTCACTGAGATCCCAAAAAGTGCGTGCCCAGGAGTGGAGGTACACAAGGCCCATGGCAGTATCATCTATAAGCACAGCACAAAGGGTAGAGGCTGGACTTGCACAATAATCCAGTTTATGTTTAGGCACCTAATGAAATATTTCCAGGAATGCAGCACTCGAATGGTTCCAGAGAACTTCACTAATGTGAATGGTGAACCCCAGTAAGTCTTACCATGTCACTTGAGAACGCTGCCGTCGGTCACAGGTCCTTAGCCAAGTCTTAGAACAAAAGGATTGAGTTGGAAAGAAGCAGAAAAGCTTGATTTGCAGCTATTTCGGGCACACTTCCTTATTCAGGTTTCACTAAGCAGTGAGACCTACAGCACATGTAGGAAAACCCCCTTACAGCAGCACAGCAGGTTAACTTCAGCCTGCCATTTCTGATTTACTATAAGATGACAAAGCATCACCACTGGAGACTGCTCAGCCTTTCAAAGACAAGGTTCAAATTTACACACAAATGTGGAAAGAAAAGCACAGAGACTCAGGTTAGCAATTCTGACAGTTTTTCCATTATTCCAGGTACATATATGAGAAAAAAACTGACTAATAGGTGAACACTTGTCTCTCCAAAACAGCAGTCTCTATGTTTTGTGCTTTAGCAGTGTAGTCAGGAAAGACTAAAAGCTTGTGACAAAAGTATAAAAAAAATTATGAAAGTTTAAAAATCCATTATTCATCAATTGTCATCGTTTAAAAAACCCCAAACCTCATATCTTGCCTAATAAGATGTCAGTATTAAGAATACACTTGCATATTACAATTACTTAACATCTTTCAGCAACATGCAGAAAATAATACAGGTGGCAGTAAAATATCCAGTGCTGTTTTAATACTACCAGAAATGCTGGGAGACAGTACAAATTAGTGAGAAAACAATAATACTGACAGTTTTGCATATCTATTAAGTCTAGTGAGGTAATGTTGATACTTTAAAAACTTATGCCACTTCTGCACTGCTTGCTTTTATTGCTGAATTAAAGATTAATACTGAATATGATTTTTCTTTTAACTGCACTGCACCCCAGCACATCTTAAAACTAAGATTCCTTAGTTATTCCAATGCTACTACCCAGCACAGTGCCAAGTTCAATTAACACTTGTACAGGGAAATGATATTTGAAGAAACTCACACCACAGAGTCACCTGCTACATGATGGGAGGGGAAGAAAAATCTCCTATCCTGGCAAACCTAATTTTAGGTTCCCTTTGCTGATGCCTTGTCTATAAATTGAAATAAATACTGCCACCAAAAAAAAAAAATCCCCCCCTTCTATTTTCTAGGTAAAACTTTTATTGTGGGAGTACATAAGTTAATAAATAGTCCATTCCTTTTCCTTTCCAACGGAGTGCAGGTAAAGTGCAGTGGGAAGCAGCAGGAAGCCCTCTGTCCAGTATGGCTTTGTTAGATGCGGAGCTGGTAGCCCACCTCATTGAGCGTTGCCAGGTCTCCTTTCTTGTCCACCACCGCAGGCCTGCGAGCAAAAGAGGGAAGAGGGCGCTGCTGACCAACAATCCCATGCTGCCACAGGTGTGGACAGCACAATGGGAACGCAGGGAAAGGTTCACTTCAAAACAGGCCTCACTACTTCTAATTTTCTCATCATAAGCACGATCCTGCTGAATCTGCCAAAGGAACTAACGTGATTGAGCTACTTGTGTGCTGCCTCTGAAGCCACGTGCCAGTGAAGAACAAGCTGTCCCATGCTCGGGTCCGTGATCTGAGCCTGGAAGCACCCATCCCTGACTTGGGAGAGGGCCTGAATGAGTAGACAAGACTAGACACATTCCACCTAGTACTCTGTCATCTACCCCAGAGCAGGATTTCAGCTTTTAGAATAAAGGTGAAACAGCTGAGAACAAACAGGCAGGGCCTCTCACATGGCCACTGTGTCTTCTCTCTGAGCCTGCCCTTTCTTGGCTAGGTCTGTGTGAAGGGCTAGAGCCCCCCAAACAGAAAACACAAGGTGAACTCCTTCAGTCTCCCCCTCCTCTCATTTCACAGAATGTTCTGAGTTGGAAGGGACCCACAAGGATCATCGAGTCTTAAGTGAATGGCACATACAGGGATCAAACCCACAACCCTGGTGTTAGTAGCATTATGCCCTAACCAACTGAGCTAATCTCAGGGGTCTCCTGGCACCCAACATGCTGACCCCGCCCAGCCATTCACTTGAGCAGTCACGCACACGCAGATGCTATTAGGTCATTTAAGTGTCTCAACAGCCTGAACCAAATGAAACCTTGAGCAATCAGTCTATCCCTATTTAGAAAGCAGTGGAAAAGCTCCAGCAACAGTTGGCAAACCAAAACATTCCAGCTGACTTATAGTCTATGGAAGTGTCTAATCTGAGTTTATTCCAGGCTCCTAGCTGCTTTCACACTAAGCTGTATGTTTGCTTTTCTTAAGGCAGATATTGTTTAAAACAAACATTTCTCCTAGTACTCTACAGCAGGTCTGCTTCCTTGCAGAAACACAGCTAAAGCCCAGAGTAGTACAATGTGAGGCTGGTAATGGCTCCAGTGCTTTCCTACAGCTCCTCAGACCTGGCTTGCAGCTCTGTGCACTCACTCTTTGCTCATTATGCAGCAGCTGTGACCCCTGAGTTTGCACTGCCAGGCTGGTGCTTATCTCCCCGTTCCAGCTGCCAGCCCATTTCCACGGAAGCTGCTCAGGGCAGCCAGCACGGGCTCGGGAGAGGCAGCTCAGGAGAGGCAGCATGCCACAGGCAGGCTGGCAGGCCAGGGAAAGCCTGGCCCTGCCCATGGAGTGTGCTGGGTGCATGCACTGGTGGAAGAGCTGTACAGCTGCAGCCCTAAGAGGTGAGGGTGTACAGCTTACACATACACGCGTATGGCAGAGCCTCCAAAATCTTTTTTTAATTCTTTAATTCAATAGGGAATTTTTTGATATTTATTTTTAAGAGCAGAACTGCTAACACCAGATCTCTGCTGAGATTCTACACAGCATTTGAGAGCTGGGGACATTGCTATGGACAGCTAATGCTCTTCTGCCTAGTCACACTGAATGAATGAAACCTGTTGTTTTGCCACTTACCCAAGCACCTCTAATAATAACCTCATCATCTTCTTTGCAGTACTGCCCTGCACCCTTGTGTTTATCTCAGTTTGGAAGTACTTCACAGATGTGAAGAAGTCCTCACTGGTCTCTCTCACTTACAAGAAGGAATCACACTTAAAGAAATCACTGTAAGATAGTTTGGATTTTTCACTTTATTCCTTCAGAGCAGATGGGATTTGACTAGCCAGTAAACAAGCTACAAGCTGCATCCATCAGAGCTTGCAGAGGAGTCAGAGACCAGCAAGAGATGCATTGTATGAAATTTCCAGCATCCTTCCTCCCTCCCTCCAATTTATGGATGCTCTTCACACCCTTTTCTCCCTTTAATTAAAGCTAGAATATGGTTTTAATTAAAGCATGTCTGGATGGTTCTACCTTCTCTGATTATCCAACAGAGATGGGGAGTCCCTGCACACCCCTGCTGACATACCCATTTCCACCCACCCATCCACCACAATTCTCTGTAGCTTCTAGCTACAAACAGACTGTCCTCCATGAGGTTTAGGAAAAGACAAGAATTTGTTGGACCAGAGGCACCACAGATCCCAATCTTCTTGGCTGGCAAATGACCAAACCTGTCCTCTGAAGTGAGGGACCTCTGCTGTACTGGCCTGTCAGATCACACCTCCTGTCCAAAGTGCCTTGACCATGAGAGGTGAGCAAGCTGTGCCTAGTTGCTGAGTACACAGTATTCATGAGTTGTCTCCACTGGATCTGCCTGATTTTGCACATCCTTACATGATCCTAATATAATCCTGCCTCCTTGCACATCCTAATAAAACAGACTAATAGAATTTTCCTTTCAACAGTGACATTGGGCTGGAAGCACACAAGGCCAGTGTTGCCATGACACTCCCAGAGCACGCACGTGTTAAGTCTCAATATGAAATTGAAAGGAAATAGAGCTGGTGAACTGACATTTAGGAGCAGAGATTCTCCAGGTTGCTGCATGACCCTCCCGCTTTGGGACTTCAGAGGATGGACAAGTGGACACAGTAAAGCTTCACACTTACCACTATATCCTTCACTCCACCCTGTATCCTCTGTATTCATGCTGTCCCCTCTTAGCAGGATCACACCAGCTGTGGGCTAAGAGCACATGGACTCTTACATAGCTCAGTGAATGAGCTGCAATTTGACCACACACCAGCCTCCTAGACAGGCATGTACTGCATAGTGCATCACCACCTGCTTCCTGCAGTGTGCCCTATCTGCCTTGTAGCTGCATTTCCAGGCTAAAAGGCTATCATGGGCTTGCTAGCAGCCACCACCTAATAATCTAGTAAGGAACCAGGATAAGAAGTTAAAGGTTTGAGGCTGTAAAATCCCCTTCTGTCCTGAAGCACCGCTTCAGTCTTTGTCCTTCAGAAACAATCCAGCAGAGACATTCCAGTTCACCATTCCAGTTCATATATTCTTCAGTGGGAGATTTTTCCCAGCAGGCCCATATAATTTTACTGTTGACAAAACGCAGGCTGTAATAACAGCTTGTCATCAGCAGGTGAAGCCTTTCAAATGAATGTGTTATACAGCCCCTGCCAGCTCACACTAGAGCAAAACACTTCTCTCCCCCTCCCCTGCAAGCTTGGGAAAGCTGCAATTACAGCATGTGAGTAAGACATCCACAAAGAAACAAAACACAGTGTTGATAATCACAACCATTCTTTAGCTAGGATTCCAGCCTAAAGCCTAGCAAACCTGAAAGCCTTTCCTCTTCTGTGTGTAACACAAAGACCTCTCACTCCATCAGGTTCTCGGAGATCCATCAATATGCCGAAGAAAATACCCAGTTTCTCCTCTTGTCTTTCTCACCCCGTGTCAACTGCTGTACAAGCTGGTGTGTGTCATTCAGCTCATCCCTGATGAGGGGCTGCCATTCCCCCTTCAGAGCTCAGAGATCATCATGCTACAGCTGGGTCCTGGATCTTGTGTCATGGTGACTCAGGGTTTGCTCTAGATACAGAGCAACACAGCAGGTAACAGGTGCTGAAGCCACTGCAAGGCCATCCATACGTCACTTGCCTTTCTGTCCTAGAAAAGCAAAGCTGCCAAGGAGGAATCAGTCACTGCAGAGCAGCCACATGCCCAGCAGCTCTCTCAGGAAACCAGCCCAACTGGAGAGTCTCCAAGCTCAGTGAGACACTCCTCTCCATAAATACATAATCCACTCCAGCAACTGCAGAAACAGTATCAGAAACCCAAAAATGAAACTGTCCCTCAAAAAGAATCCAGGAGGTAAAAAAGCCTAGAACAGCTGAGCCCATTACAACTATAATTATCTATGCACTAAACAAGGAGCTCTCAGTGATGAAGCCCAAAGTACAGCATCGTGGACTGAGTGTGAATTCACATGTAAAAATAAAAGCCTGCTGTGAAATCATGTGCTGCCAAAGTATCTTGAAGTTATCTTTAGAAGGTTAGTCTAATGTCTTTGTTAGCTGCTTTAAAATAAATAAATAAGTGCTGAGACAGTAGTCTGGGAGCCTATTTAAAAAATGATGATCATAAATATGTGACTAATCCAGGTTACGTATAGGCTTTCACAGTTGTCAGGTTCCTGGCACGAGGCAGTATAGCTAAAACTCAACTCTTCCACATCTAAGGTAAGGGAGTCTGAATTGCCAGTGGCTGTAAAAGGCCTGTGATCTGGAAGCTCAGTTTTATCCATTTAGAGGTATTACATGCAGTTAGTCCATGCTTCCCCACACAGCTAAGGAACAACTATTAGCTACAACACAAAAGGGAAGTGGTCTGGGATTTTTTTAAGGTGATTAAAATCAAAGAATGCAATGCAAGTGATGTTTCCACTTTTGAAAGAAGAGAAAAGGTTTACTTTTCTACCATCCCAGTAAGTTGGACAGTCCAAGGACCCTGCACAGAGGGGTCATCGGGCAGCAGGAATGCCAGGAGACCAGCAGTACCAGCGGCTTCTGGAGCCTCTCTGGTAACAAAGGGTACCTGGGGCAGTTTTGCTATATATGCCACTGAGCATGTAAGTTTTGTACAGCAAAACAATGCATCATCACCCTCCATTTCTGACCCAGCAGTGATGGTGGCAGGAATACTCACGATTTATCTCTTCTGCATGCCCGTCTCTGAGGGCTCGCTTGCCTTCGACGAGGGGACAGCGACTTACCCCGTGATCTCTCCTTCATCAGAGAATGGGCACTTGAGGGTTTCAGAATCTGTGAGAGATGGGGGAGGGAAGGAAGTGGCCTTCAATAAAGGCAATGATTCACTGAAAATAAAAAAAATTAAAATAAAGGGCCTCATACAGTAGCAGGGATGGCACACAAAGAGCCTTCAGTCCCTTGGGGCTTATTCAAACCCTGCCCAGGTTAAGAGGAACCCAAAGCTGTTATCATGTGATAGCTGTTCTGGGGCCTCCTGCAAAAATTCAGTGTCACCAATTCAGTTCCCAGCTGAATACTGTCTCATCCACGGCTTTTTTCAGAGCTGGCAACAGCAAAGGATAAGAAAAATGACTTTGAGCCTCAGCTGAAGGAAACTCAGGCAGCCAAATCGCCCTCTCCAGCTTTTCTCTACACAGAGGTGACCATCTCTCAGGCTGGCAGTTGAACTCTCTGACAGTGAGACTTTTCAGCAGGTCTCCACCTTGCCCACATCTTCCAGGCCCTCGAACCCCAGAAGGCCATCAGCATGACACCCGCGCTTCAGGCTGTTTTAAAGACCTAACTCTTCAAAGTCAGCCCCCTCACAATAGGAGCCCTCTGAATCAAGTGGCTCAAATTCTGAAGTAACTCAAGGGAAAGGTCAGATGCAGGGCCTTCCACCTTCAACAGTTCAGGGCTCTGGTCCTGGCCCTGAGGTGCTCAAAAGGACTGGTCTCAACGTCACAGTTCAGCACACAGACAGAGCTGGTCCCTCTATCAAAAGCAAGTATAAAATTCAGTCACCCACCCACCCATATGGACTTCTTCAACTAGAGCATGCTTCAGCTGTTTGCTCTCTAGGTAGTATTAAAAGTGTATGAATAGATTAGAAGTGAAAAGAAGAAAAAATGTAATTACATCAGTAATCAAGACCACATTCTTAAGGTGATAGTATGATACAAGACAGTCCTCAAAACTCCTTGGCAGGGCAGGAGAGATGGCAGCAGAACACAGGGGCTACGATGCCACTGGAAATGTTCACCCCAAGGTCAGGGCAAAGGGGCAGGTGCCTCAGCCAAGAAGGCACGTGGCTGCTACGTAGGAGCCGTTCTTTAGCAGGGAAGGGGACAGGAACCCAGAATAACTTGGACACGATGCCACATACCTCTCCACAAGAGCCAGAACCCATACTTAGCAACACACCTGCTCTGCTCTCACTGCCAGCAGCAGGCTGGAAAGGCACCAAATCCCCTTCCACCACGACCACAAACAGCTCCTGGCCTATGCCAGGCTCAGAGGCACGGTCAGGGACACCCCTCATCCCCAAGGGCAGCCAAAATCTCCTCCACCACCCTGGCAGCCTGCCCTGTCTCCCTGTTGTTTCTCTCTGAGCTCTTCAGTCCAACCAACTGGCAGGGAAGCATCAGTCTGCCAACGACTTGCTTTACTCACCTTTCCCATGTAATCCACTTTGTGATTTAGCTGAGGGTGGTGGACATCAGGCAGCACAGGGCAAGCCCACTGGCATGCCCTGCAAGGAGAGGCAACCACTGACACAGATGTCCTGTGGCATCCCTTGCAGTTCAGGTGCAAAGAGCAGATTCCTACCTGTTACCAGGCTGCCCTTCCCACCAGTTCCAGCCCCAGCCATGCTGATTCTTCCCAGCCACATTCTTCAGGAGTCATTGAGAAAAGCCAAGTGGGAAATAGGTCCTTGATGGCCAGGGACAAGTATGGGTTCAAGTGTTTTTTAGGCTGAAGGGGAGATCCTTGAACTAAATAGCTACAAGGGTTTGAAAATGCACCAAATCCTGGGGGAGCACCACCAAGACAGATTTAAGCACACGCCCAGTCCACCTGATATCTGGTTCATCTCAGGCTGGGATCAGTCTGCTGACACAGGGCAAGACCCATCTCTGGGGGATGGGACAAGGCACAGCTGCCCCTGAGCCCACCACCCAGGTGCACAGGCCTACCTTCATCCTCATATCCCTGGCAAACTTCTCCAGCTCCTTTCTGACTTCTGTGCGCATCATTTTGGATACATTGAGGACCAGCTGTTTCCACTCGATGGGCTGAAAGCTGTGTGGCTCGTGGGGGACGTATAATCCAATTTTTACTTTTTTGACTGAATGTAAGTACTTTTTATAGGAGTCTTCAAATTCAAAGATGAGGTCGCTCAGAGTTCGGTAAGTTAGAGGTTTGTCCATCAGATCTGATCGTCTGCTCATGCCCAGCGAGCCGTACCGGCCGTTGCAGTAAATCCCAAGCACCACATGATGAAAATAGTTCCCTGAGAAGTGGGTTTTAAAGCTGATGGGGAATCGTTCCACGGAGGGCTGCCCGTTCGTTAAGTATCTGATGTGCACTGCGTTAAGGCAACAACAGCGCTGGGAAAGGGGCCCTCACAATGACACCTGTAAAACATCTTCAGCAGTTTGGTTTGATTTTTTTAACTGCCAGGGCAAGGGCTTTCTTGCAAACACAGATTTATTCTCACTCTGATCCAGAAACAGTCAGTGCTGCCAAAGCCCATTTCATTGCTTGGAGAATAAGACTCAATGGTTCAGACAGGGAAGGGCCTGACTATTAACCACACTTAGGGGGAAGGGAAAAAACCACAACACCGTTCAAGTCAGCATGACTAAAGAGAGACCACCCTGCCTAGATCTGTGGGAACTCCCCCATTTGATACCAACATCAAACTCCCATCTCCCAAAAGAGAAAAGTGTTTACCTTTCATGGGGGGCTTGGTACGACTCAGGTTACTGAGCCTCATTTTCTCACATCTTCAAGTACTATCAAAAAATCCAAATTTATTCCTCTCCAAGGTGACAGCCTGCCTTCCCTTCTGTAAATTGGCCCTCAACATTGCCACTCCTCATACAATAGTGGTTTTGCATGTTACCCTTGTCACACATTGCTGAGATGAACAAAATCACCAGATGGGTAATTAGATAAGCACAGAGACATGGTCAGGAACAAATGCTTTCAAAAAGCAAAACCTGTCCCCGGAATCACTGTCTGCCCATTTCAAATGCAGCACATGCAGAGTCCAGGACCAAGCTCCATAACACTGTAGTATGTGATCTCAGATGGGAACTACGTGCAGGTCTGGGGCCATCTCCTTGGGAGGCTGCTGGCCCGTGCCAGGGAAAGGACCATCTGAGAATCCCTCATGCAAACAGCTTTGCGTCAGCACTTACGTTGCATGCAGCTCCCTGCTGCTAATACCGGGACAGCTGAAACTCACTCTGGCTCCACGTGCTGGCACCTGGCCCTTGGGACAGCAGGTGCCCTTCCCCTCTGCAGCTGAGGCCCCCACCCACGCCTGGGGAATGGAGGAGGGATGACCAGAAAAGGCTGCAGCAAGACTCCCCAGCCTGGGGTTACTCCAGCCAGAGGCACCTGCTGCAACCCTGAAGCCGCCCCCGGAAGCAGATGCAGTCAAGGCAGTCAGTCAGGGTGCTGCCACTACAAATACACTGCCCCAAAGGGCAGTGCTGCCAGGATAGTGTCAGGGTATCCTGACGGATGGAGAAGTGGTATTACATTCTACTGGAGCTGCAGGAACCAGCTCAGACCGGGATTTTGCTCTGGGGATCTGCAGCATCCCCTCCTCTCTCCACCCCATACCCAAAAAGGGCAGCGAAACAAGAGCCACTGCACAGCTGAGATGTCCTGGGATGTTACTGTGGCCAGCCTTCCTCCCCTGCCTGCATAGCATGGCTGCCTGACAACTGCTGGGAAGCTGAGAACAGAAAAAGCCTTTGTACCAACACCATAAAACAAAATTCGGGCTCAGTTCTGGTTCTGACCAGCCTGACATGCCACCATCTCACCCACCAGTGCAACTCCCAGGGATGTTTATCCCTGCCCACCCACACCCAGTGTTTCACCTCTTCTCTCTACAGAGATGCAGGAAAAGCATCCAGTGGCTCTCATCTGTCTCTAAAGCATTTTCTCAGGAGAGTATTTCACCCACCTGATCCCTGTTGAATTTCACATATTCAAACATTTGCCCCCCAAGTGAATGCAGAAACCAACTAATAAGAGATTTATGAACTGCCCAGGTCGAGCAAGTAGTTAAACAAACAAACAAAAAACCCAACAGTCAAGAAAAACACATTGGCACAAATCTTTCAGAACAGCCACAGGAAAGCTTTTTGGTTCCATGTCAAACAAGTTTAACTACATTCAATGCTAGATGTCATCAGCTTTAGCAGCTTGGAGAAAATGTAAGAGAGGGTATAGGAACGGACAACACTACGGGCCCAGCTCACGGTGCACTTCACTGTCTGCAGATCATAAGCCTGGATCAGCACGCAGAGCACAGACCTCCCTAACACACACACATCCCTCACTCAACCAAGGCTACGTGCACCCACCTCCTGCTCACCTACATCAAACACAAACACCCTGCAGCAACTGTCAAAGCCCACCCCGCTATCAACTACATCAACGCAGAACAGAAGCAGCTCTATTTGCCTTTGGTGGTCTCACTGGATCACTGTTGCCTTAGGACTAGGTTCTCCAAGAAAAAAACCATGCAATCAGTAGAATTAAATAAATTAAATAAATTCACTGCAAAGCCAGAATTGGGGCCCAGCACCATTATGTCAACTGGAAAACTCAGCCCACAGCCACCTCATATAAAAGGTCACCTTGCTTCAGGCTTTAAAAGGAGCATCCTGTGTACATCAAAGTCATGTTACAATAATTTGTGTCCTACAGATTCTTGCAAAAGCCCATTGTATTTATCATTCTATGTAACTGACAAAGCAGTATCTTTTATTAACACCTGTGAAGCTTTCAAACATCACCACTATTTTTCCCCCTCATTATGAAAGAGTTTTCTCTCTGCTCCCCGAGTGCCTTTCTATTAAGTCCACACAAAGCTTTGGTGGCCACCTGCTACACATACACACTTCTGCCACGAGGTCTCAGAGAAGTTGCAATTTAATCTCATTAAATACCAAGTAGGAGTAAAAGAATCTTTTGAGGGCAGAAATTACCCACCATCAAATAACCCAGCAACAACTGCTGTGGAAATTAACCTTTAGGTACAGGTTGCTTCGCTGAGCGATAGTTAACGAGAGTCCCCACCCAAGATGAAATACACAGCAAACGGGTTGGAAAGGCACGTCAGATCTTCCCCTCCGTCCATGCATCATTATATATCTTTTCCTTTCTGCTCTGCCCAAGGAGAGCTGTATTGTGGCAAACAAAAGGCAACGACACAGCAACGCCGCAGCTGTAATCACACTTTTGAGCCGGGACTGTAACTGCAGGATGGAGAGTCGGGGAGTAAATTACATGCCACAATAGCAAAGCAGGGCAGAGCAGGAGAGGGCAAAAGCAGCTGTAGTGAAAGCTCAGTAGCCTCTCGATCCTGGGTCTTCACATAAATCAAAGCAGCAGAAAAATAGTATTGAGGGATACTGATCTCCTTGGAGATCACATAAGAGGGATTCTAATCTTCTGGCTAGCCACCTCTTGCCCCAGTATCCCTCCTCTTTCCCCATACCCAGGATATGCACCAGGACAATACCTGGAGCTCCACTGAGTTTTCACAGAATGGGTTAGTATGGCATGTCCCCATCCCTTGGAGATTCCCAAACTCAGCTGTCATAGTTTAACCCCAGCTGGCAACTGAGCACCACACAGCTGCTCACTCACACCCCCACCAGTGGAATGGGGGACAAAACCAGAAGAGAAAAATTGTGGGTCGAGATAATGGCAGTTTAACAGGTAAAACAAAAGCTGTGCACACAAGCAAAGCAAAGCGAGGAATTCATTCACACTTCCAAACGTCAGATAGGTGTGCAGCCCTCTCCAGGAAAGAAGGGCTCCATCACACTTAACAGTGACTTGGGAAAAAAAAGGCCTATTAACAAGTAGGCTTTCTTGAGCACACCATTACTGCTAGCAGCCAGCAGGAAGGGCCAGATTTCCCATGGCAGCATGCAGCTCCTAGGGATCTGCAAGTCTCCAAACATACTAACCTCTGAGACACAGGTTGTTTTGCTTCCCATAGTCCCCTCGCCTTCACCACCCAGGCTCATGCACAACCTAGCATGGATACTTGGGAGACGTTCAGATCCCAGACTCAAGTACAAGCAAGACCCGGGACACAAAACCTGCCCTTTGGCCATCACCTGGATCTTCCTAGGCAGTAGGGAAAAGTGAAGCAGTATCCTTAGTCAGTTCCAAAGGGGAGAATTAGTTAAGGTGTTAGCTGAATCAACCCCTCAGTTTTAAAACTCTGGAGCAGAAAGCATCTGGATGGGTTTTCTTTAAATCTGCACACTCACATAATGACTCAAGCAATGGCCTTCTGTGATTTAAGGTTGTTTTGGTTTTTTCTTCTTCATCTCCTGGTGGACTCTAAAATCAACATCCTACAAAGAAATCCCAACATCTTGCTCCCAGTACAGACCCTCCCCTACACAGGTAGCCCCACTGCAGAGCACAGAGCAGGTCCCAGCCAGAAGAGAGACTTGAAGCCCTTCACCTTGTTTACTTGCCAGCAGCAACTTTTAGAAAAAAAACGTTCTCCCTTGCTTTTTTTTTTCCCCTTATTGTCCTGGTTCCAGCCGGGACAGGGTTCATTTTTTGCAGTAGCCAGGAGGGGGCATGGCTAGGACACAGATGTTATTCTATAACACTTCATGTCACTGCCGGGGGCAGGAAAAGGGACTCTCTTCCTGGGGGAAGGGGTTCCTTCTGGTCAAGAAAATGTGGTGGACAGGACAGTCAGTGTAGTGTGGCACTGGTCCTGGGCCAGAGAGTGGTGGAGTGGCATGACTGCAGTCAGGTCCAGCTCAGTGAGCATTTTGCAAGTGAATCACCCTCACTTTTGTTATTAATACTGTTGCTGTTACTGTTCATTTTCTTATCTCATTGCTGTTTCCAGTAAATTGTTCTTATCTCAACCCATTATGTTTGCGCTTTGTGCCTCTCAATTCTCAACTCGGTAGGGAGAGGGGAATACAGGGGAGTGAGAGAGAGAAGCCATGGTTTGGAGAGGCTCAGTAGGGGCACTGAACTGAGAAGCACCTTTCCTAAATCAGGACACTTATTACCAAATAATCAGAGCAGGATCTTTCAATGTGGCCAGCACCGTGTCTCTGGGCTTTGAACACTGCTGGAACTCTGTCTTAGAAGCTGACAGCACCCACCAGAGAGTAGCTAGCTCCCCATGGCTAGGTGAGCTCAAGTAACTTGCTACCAGCAGTTTTCCCACCACTGCTAGGAAGCACAGCCAGCTGTACAGCAGGTGAGGGAACACACTGTGAGCACCACAGCCCACCTGTGTCTAAACCAGCTTGAATGGGAGTTTAGCCTTTGACAAGGTGACAGGCCACAACTGTGCAAGGGATGTGCCAGTGGCAGGTGAGGAGACTAATGCTGTCCCTGCACTGTGCCTGCAGCACCAACAGGGACCCAGACCAACAGAGACCGCTGGGGCAGGGGACATGGGGAGACCCTCCTCTGAGCCCCAAAGGGAAAAAGCCCAAATGTTAACAGAGCACACCAAGGCCCTGCAGAGCCAAACCAAGGCCTGCTCAGGTTCCAGATGGAAGTGCCAGCATCAACTGTTTGAGCAGCCCAGCCCATCAACACCGACACCCGAGTGAATCTAAGCACCAGCTGTCCCAGTGCCCAGACTCATAAGTGCTTTTCCAGCTGCAAGACAACTCAGCACCACACCTAACACTGCTGCAAACCAAAGACAAAAAATGGAAAGCCAGATGAACCTACTACTGAGCAAATAAGTGCCCATTGCACTGCTTGTGCTAATCAGTTTGTTATTTATTAGTTTGAAATTCTCCCTTATTTAAATCAGACAAGATGGCATGGCAGTGCCTCATATCTCAGAACCCAGCAAGGGTGGGTATAGCTGAAGTCTGGTCGAGATGAGCACAGAAAACCACAGGGTGTCTGGTTCTCTCCTCTTCTACCACCCACATGGGCTGGGGAGACACGAGCAGGTGCCCCAAACCATCATGGCAGGCTGTGCCACTGGGCACCAGCAAGCTGCAGGGATGATGGCAGGCTGAGGAGCGAGGAGGCAGCTTTATTTACACTAGCAATGCTGAAGCTGCTAGCTCAGAGTGAGGAGGTGTAACAGGAGGAAAATAAACCTCAGCTTCAAAACCATCAGATAAGGCTTCAGTAGAAACAGAAGAGCTGTTTTTCTGAGCAACCAAGCAACTGCTCAGAGGGCCTCCAACCACCAGCAGTAAACACTCAGAGAAGTTTCCAACCACAGCCTGGAGTCAGACGGATTTCCCACAGGCTTGGGACTGCTCACTCTAAGGCAGAGTGCTACCGAGACCATATATAGATTTTGTCTACACAGAGGGCCCAGAGTTCCCCGTGGCAACTCCAGTGTCCATGGAAGAAAGGCCTGAGCATCTGGTTCAGACTCCCCAAGTGGGACTGCCAGGCTTGCATCCCTCATTTTGAGAAACCTACTCTCCAGTGCCTGGCTGCAGTCAGAGGAGACTATCATAAGATTAGACCGTGACAATGCAAGCAATTAAAAGCTCTCTCCCAGCTTTTCCCAGCTACCAGAGGGACTATTTCAGCAGGATCATCCCTTCCTGCATTTCAGATAACAAGTGGGTTAAGCTGTAGACAAGGATGCAGGAGACAAAGAGGGGCACTACAAGGACATCAGTATCCTGCAATAACTGCAAGAAACTCTCCCCCTTACTGAAAACATTTCATGTTGAGGGGTGTACCTGCTAGGCTGGAGGAGCTGGATGGACCCAGGTCTCCAGTGGTGATAACCATCATCCACCAATTAAAAGCACAGAAGGTATAGGGGAGTGTGTATATATATATTAAATATATATATATTTTATGTATATGTGTATTAAATAATTTCTCCCTCCTGAGACACTTTTGCTCTCCTCTTCCTTGTTTAATCATATTATTGGACAAGGGCTCTAATACCCTGCATGGGTCTAACCATTACCTCACATGAACTGGGAGAAGCATGCTGAAGGCAATGGGAGTGAGTTACATTCAGCTGACGCAGACACGCTCCACAGGACACCTTGAGGATGGATGCCCTGTGCCACTTCTCTCTCCCCCGCTGATATTTTGCTCTCCATATTTTAATAAAGTGAATACAGCATGCATAAAATTCCCTTGGCACTTTCTGGTTTACTATTGCCTTTCTTGAGCTCAAGTGGATTGGATCTTTGCTCAGAAAGAGTGGGCTGAACGCACCATTACTCAGCTGATTTACAAATGAACTGAGAAATGCCCTGGGGAAGACAGCAGGAGGAATGATTCTGCTTAGGCACTGACAAGCAGATCATGTAAGCAGAGAGATATGAAGCCAGTTCAGACAGCTACACAGAGAAAAAGAGCTGTGCAGACTGCTGCAAAATAATATGGGAAGATCTGTACGAGCTTTCAGTCATCTCACAGCAGCTGCTTCCTTGGTGCATGCAGACAGGGTAGCTCAGTATTTTAACTCACTGCCCTATAAAAACGCTTCAAGATCTAGTGCACAGGCAATTATGCCAAACTTAATTCTGCACCAAGAGGGATTAGGGAAGCATTTTATAAGAAGTCACATAGTAAAAGGCAGCTGCACAAGCCAGCGAGCAGCTCAATTAAAATGACATCTCGCTAAGCCGCTCTGAGAGCTGGTCCTTGAATGAAGGCTCACGCCGAGGGTCCGCTGGAGTGGGCTGTGCTTTTTTTGGTATCCAAGCAACATGACAAAGCCTGCCAGCACATGAATTACAAGCAGCACCTTATTTCCAGAGATATGGAATGGAGCCAGAGGTTAACACACACAGGCAGGGCTGCTCAGCTCAGGCCTATGTGAAGACACTGGCTGAACACTTAGGAGATGGTAAGCACACCTCTTCTCTGGAAGCCACCTGACCTTGGAAAGCTGCTGGCCTCATCATGTTTGCATAGGGAAGGCAATGCTGAAGATCAAAATCTCACAGCTGAGAAAAACCAGCAAACTTCTCCACGTGCCATGACAAAGATGCCTCCCAAAAACCCTCATGGTGCACCTGCATGACAGCACGAGGTTTTGCACAGGCTTCGTACCAGCCCCTTTCCAGACACACATATTCAGATGGCCCATCACCTCACCACTCTACATTCTTTGTGTACCCACATCTCAAGCAAAATACATGGGTTTTCTATTGCATGAATCTTTTAAACTTTAATGCATCTGTTACTGGACCACCACCCAGCAGACAGTCCCTGTTCTCACACAGAGACTTCCAAGACAGTAAGTACAAGTCCTAGAAAGACAAGCCTGCCCCATACTGTCCCCTGACTAAACCTTCTCAGTTTAAAAGTCTAGCATAAGTTTGGGGTTTTTTAAGTAGCATCTAGAGACAGAAAGATTCATACAAATCTTAACTCTGAAGAAACTTCAAATGACACCAAATAGTATAAAACATAGTTTTCAACTTTTTTGTTTCCCTCACTGCTCAAAAAAAAAAACCACCAAAATCAAAAACCACCAAACCGAACACAAGTCAGGTCTGAGGCAAGCAGAAAAATCAGCAACGCTTTTAGATTATCATGGTGCCCTAGTTTCAGCTAGGGAAGAGTTAATTTCTTCTCAGAAGCTGTTACAGTGCTGTGTTTTGGATCTGGAATGATATGGCTGTTGATAATACACTGATGATTTGTTTCTTTGCTAAATCGGGTTTATCCTAAGTCACAGATTTTTTTTTTTCTTGTCTCATGCTCTGCCAGTAACAAGGTACACAAAAGAAACTGGGAGGGAGCATAGCTGGGACAGGTGACCCAAACTAACAAAGGGATATTCCACACCATAGAATGTTATACTCAATATATAAATTGAGGAGAGTTACCTGGAAGGGGGGGCCGATGTGCATTCGGGAAAGGCATCGGTCAGCGGGTGGTGAGCAATTTAATTGTGTATCACTTGTTTTTCCCTTTTTATTATCATTATTCTTATCATTTATCATTATTACTGTATATTAGTTTATTTTCAACTACTAAACTGTTCTTATATCAAGATACAAGTTTTACTTTGATTTTCCTTCCCATTCCACCAGGGTGGTGGGAGAGAGGGCAGGTTGAGTGAGGGGCTGCATGGTGCTTAATATCCAGCTGGGCTTAAAACCACAACACATGGTTATCTGTAGGCCACTAATCACCTTTTGTTCAAGTGTTATGGGGAATAATCAGTTCACTACTAGAAGTAGAGCACTGCAAGCCACACTGACACTGCAAAGTAGCATCAGCTCCACCTGGGGATTATTTCCCCCACTGCTTTCATCCCCAAATAGTTTGGGACACAACCCTGACACAAGGACAAGCACAACATATCCACTGACATCATTTCAAGGGAAAACAGTTGATGTAAACTTTTTGGAATTGAGGAAAGCTTTCAATACTGTCTCTTGCATTATCCTCCCAGACAAAATGTCCAGCACACAGCTAGAGAAATACATAACACAGTAGGTGAACAACAGGCTCATGGGTCAAACACAAAGGTTTCAGATTACATCAGACTGGCAACCGGTCACTAGTGAGGTCCTGCAGAGCTCCATTTTGAGGCCAGTTCTCTTCAACATCTTCATAAATTACTTGGATGCAGGACTCAAAGGTATACTTAGTAAGTTTGCTGATGACATGAAATTAGGAGGGCTGTTGACACCCTCAAAGGCAGAGAGGCCCTGCAGAGAGACCTTGACAAATTAGAGAGATGGGCAATCACCAACCATATGAAATACAACAAAGACAAGTGCTGGAGTTTGCACCTGAGACAGGGTAATCCTGGGTCTACATACAGACTGGGGAACAAGATGCTGGAGAGCAGCACCATGGAAAGGGAATATGAGTCAGCAGTGCCCTGACAGCCAGAAGGGTCAACCCAGTCCGGGGGGGCATCAGGCAAAGCATCCCCAGCCAGTCAAGGGAGAGGATTGTCTTGCTCTGCTCTGCACTGCTGCGCCTCACCTTGAATGTTGTGTGCAATACTGGGCACCACAATATAACAAGGATATTAAGCTATTAGAGTGTCCAAAGGAGGGCAATGAAGATGGTGAAGAGTCTTGAGGGGAAGCCATCTGAGGAGCAGCTGAGGTCACTTGGTCTGTTCAGCCTGGAGAAGAGGAGACTGAGGGGAGACCTCATTGCAGTCTACAACTTCCTAGTGAGGGGAAGTGGAGGAGCAGGTACTGATCTCTTCTCTATGGTGACCAGCAATAAGACCCGAGGGAACAGCATGAAGGTGTGTCAGGGGAGGTTTAGGTTGGATATTAAGAAATGTTTTTTTTCACCCAGAGTGTGGTTGGGCACCGGAAGAGGCTCCCCAGGGAAGCAGCCACAGCACCAAGCCTGACAGAGTTCAAGAAGCATCTGGACAACACAGGGCCAGGAGCTGGACTTCAATGGTTCTTGTGCGTCCCTTCCAACTCAGAATATTCTATGATTCTATGATTTCTGCTTCTGGAAAGGCATTGTTTTGAGTCTTCTGTTGATATCAAGCCCCCAGGACCCCATCCCTCTAGCTGCATGCAGACCCTCCAGCGTTTGCAGGGGAAGTGCTGTCAGCCAGAGCCACCTTTCAGCTCATACTCAAGGCTTATCCCTGGTGCAGAGGGAGCAAAGTGGAGCCACAGCAGCACACCACAAACCTCCCAGCACAGTGAGGACTGTATCCAGCAACCAGTCTGGCACACCATACCCTTGCACTTGCTCAGCCCACATCCTGTTCCCACTCCCCCAGCAGCCCCCCCTCCTCACCAGCCAACAGCGGGCACTACCTGCCAGGCTCTGCCAGCTCCTTCTCCCACAGGAGGGGGCAGCAGCAGCAAGCAAAACACTGCAGAGACATCCCAGAAGCTGGTTTGTTTTCGGGGCTTATTTTCAGTTGTGTTTTTGTTTTAAATCAAACTTGATCAGTTGTGATGAGATTTATCTGGCAACCTGTTCCTGTAGCCCTGCCTTGCCCTCCCCTGTAGTGGTTTAGGATGGTGCAGGTTGATTTATCAGTGACAGCAGAAGAGGGTCAAGAAAGGAGTCAGCCTCTAAATGAAAATACTTCTGGGTTTTTTTCTGAGCCTGAACAGAAAGCAAGCATTATGTTAAGGTAAAGCTTAAATGTTTAACTATAATACACATATGTTTCTGCACAAAGCACAGCTGTGGGTTGAGAGACAAAAACTAACATGACTTGGCCACGTACACATCAAAAACCGAGAACTGAACCCACGCTCCTCAAGTGTTACCAAGCTCCAACAATAACCAACAGAGAAATAGTAACAAAGAAAACAAAGATTGTGTAGGCAGATACTTATCTGGGCACTTTGGGTCAGATCCTGACGTTATGCAGATTACCAGGGCAGAAGGCAAAGTCTGCACAGCCAAATCATAACACTTGTGAACTGGGCATACAGCATCCAAATTCCTACCAACAAGCCCAGGTAATTCAGCAACTTGCTGACCAATACCATGGCAGCTTACCAAGCTGCTGGCACTCACCTTTGGCTGTGACCCTCTCAAACACCATTCAGGAAGGGCAATATATTAAACAGCACTGCAGCAGACAGGCATGTGAAAGGATACATCCCCAGGATAACTGCTTCAAGGCATTTGATAGGTAAGGACTCCCTGGTCATTTCTCTTGCTGTCTCCATTAACCTAGAACAGAAACAAAACAATTTTGAGTCCTTCCATCTAGAGCAGTTGACTGGAATCAAAGGGCCTTCTCGTAGACTGAGGGCCAGGCACCTCCAGTTCTTATCTCTGCAAGAGCTGATGAACTTGATTATCCTTTACAGTGACTTGCCAGAGCCCTGTTGACTTCTGGAGGATGACTGGGGGGAGCAAAAACAAAAAAGAAAGAAAAAAAAAAAAGATGTTTGGCATCCCAGTGCCTTCCAGCCTCTGAAGATGGGTTGAAGGAACGCTGCCTCTCCCAGCAACTCCATGAGCATCACTTCAGACTGTAATACAAATCCCTGCTGAACTGGAAAAGCTGGCAAACATGCAAGCTCTCACAGCAGGACTAAGAGTAGCTTATTTTCAAAATAACCCTGCTTCTCTTCTGGGAAAAAAAAAAAAAAAAAAAAAAAAAAAAAAAAAAAAAAAAAAACAATAACAGGGGAGAGAGGATGGTTACATGATGGCCCCCTGAAAGCTACAAATGCCTCTGTGAGTCTATAGCTATAGCTGGACAAGAATGTAATGCCTTTTTATCACACCCTTCTCTACAGAAAACTCTACCAGCACAGACACTTCACACCACTGCAAGCTGAGTTATTGTCTTGCTGCTGCTCCTCACCTCCTGTGGATGGGGAAAGAGGCAAAAACCACACCATTTCCTGCATGAGTGCAGGAAACTATTATGCCTAGGATTTTGCAAGTTCAGTTTAGTTACAATCTAGACTATCTTTGGAGTACAGTTATCTGACAGGGACAACATTGTGACAAGAAACAAGCTCAGCTGAGAAAGATGTTGTCCCAGATTGATACTGTACCATTAACCAACTAGGTAACCTATCTCCTTCCACAAGCAGATCCTGAAATCCTGAATAGTTTAAGAAAAATACTGGAAGGAGACTAAAAAAGGCCAGAAGAGCCACATCCAATGACACACCCAAAAAAAAAAAGGCAGCTAAAAACTAAGCCAAATGGATGAAAGTCTGTTTTGAAGTCTTCTCTGTCCATATCCTTTCCCTGGGAAGAGCTTTGTAAACAAATCCCTACTCTAAGGAAACACAATATTAAATGACAAAAATATTTGTATTAGAGAAGATTATGAAAATATGCATCTGAAATCATCAGTCTTTTTCTCCCACTTTCTAATTCAGTCACTTCATGCATTTTAAACCCTGTATTGAGTGCAAATGGCAATACAGCTTCCACTGCTATTACAGTCTGTCACAGCCATTCCATGTCCCATTTATCCAAGTTAGAAATTATCTTTTCATTTGTAAACAACCACCCTTTACACTCGGCCTTCAGTACAGAAGACTAATTAGAGTTTGCCTGCCTCCTACACACTCACAATCAGCCACAGAAACCCCACAGAGCACAGAGCAGCTCCAGCAAGGGCACACAATGGGATTCCTTCATCCCCCACAGTGGCTCTTCAGTGCTGGTCGCAGAAGGAGCTCTGCAAAGCCCCAGCTCCATCCGGAGGCGTTACATGTAGGTGATGCACGGGAGGCATCCCACTGGATTGCCCATCTTCTAAAGTTAAGAAAAAAAAAAGTCATAGCTGATAATGAACACTCATCATCAGGAAAAAGCTCTGAGTTGTTAAGCTATTTAGCTTCAAGCCATTTAGTGTGACATATGCCTGGTTAACATAATCTGAGGGACAGGGCCAGCACCTCCTCCTCAGGTCTGCACCTGCGCTGGCCCTGCTGCCTGCAGGCACACACAGGAACCTGCACCCGGGTCCAGGAGCTGCAGCAGGTGCTCCAGACCAGGACAAGGATGAGGATCTGTGGAAGGGGAGCATCAGTCAGGAGGCATCAGCAGTGGTCAGTGAACAAGTGTCCATCTGCACTCACAGGCAGGTCATGCCCTCGCACACATCCATCCCACAGTCCTGGGGAATACTCCACAAACAGTTTGCTTTATCTCTGCATGGATGATCCAGTTCAACAGCCACTTAAGAGTTTTTCTTCCACTTTTAACAAGCTTGAGACAAAGCATGGCCTTAAACCCTGTGTTTGCACTGGAAGCAGAGCCTTTGGAGAATCCCCAAGCCACTGCTCTGCCCAAGGTAGCATAAGCCAAATCTAAATCACTGCTCACAGACAATTTTTCAACCCACTTTCGACTGGCTTCTCAAAGGCCTGGGAACCCACCAGCTAATCTATCCTATACTTAACCTTGCATCTAAGAAGGTCCCCTAATGTTTAAATTAAATCTTTCCCCTTTTTGCAAATTAAATCAGGAGCTATTTCTGCTCTGCACAGTGAGCATGGAGACCATTTATTATCTCTCCTCTTGCTACAGACGTTTGGATATGCAACAGATTATAATCCACCCTCTCCTCAGTAAACATGAGAAAGCAGACACCAATCTTTTCTTTTTTTTTTTTAATCCTTCCCTCACTCCCCCCAAAACTTCCCCCTTAGGTTATGTTTTCTATACCTTTCAAACAAAAAGTTTGCTGCTTTGAATTTCGGAGTCCCTTCAATCAACTCACTTCTCACAGTCCTTCAACTAAGTCCACCACAGCAGAAAAACACCAATTTCCTTCTGAATCCAACTTTCAGTGCATTTTTGCAACCAAACCAGTGTGCTGTTGGCTTTTTCCCTCCTGGCCCACCCTGAATAGGTTTTTGTGGGGTTTTGTGGATTTCTTTTGCTGGGGGGGAGGGAGGGGTTGAGTTGGTGGGTTTTGGGGGTTTTTTAGGGGTGGAGGTTTTTTGGTTTGGCCTTTTTTTTGATAAGTTTTGTTTGGTTTCTAAGATCAGCTCCTTCTTTGCAAAATTAGCCTTTTGTTCTCCACAACTGGCTACTCCCAAAACCCTTCTCTGCATTTGCCCTTACTAAATTATCTTCTGTTTGTTCCAGTCCAGCTTTCTCCTATCCTTTGAGATCACTTTGAATCCCAACTTCACCTTGCAAAGCTTTGTCACCTTGTCCAGCCTGGACTGTACACCATCCATTAGCAAACCATTAGTGTTATCCATACCATCAATAAAAAGCCCATTGAGCTGGGACAGACATGACACAACTGACAACCTCTGCTGGGCAAGAGCAACCTATTGGTAAGTACCACTTTCTACATGCTGCTTTTCACCAAGCTGGGCCCTTATGTTGAATAGTGTTATTTAGACTCAAGGCCCCTGCCTTATCCTCAGGCTGCCAAATGCCATACTAAAGCAAGGAGTTATTACACACAACTTCTCTCTGACTGACAAAAGCTCTTACACTCTCACAGAAGAAAAATGTGAGAAACAAATTGTGCCGAATGAAATTAATGTTGCCTTTCCCCTGAAACTGCAGATAAACTCAGAAAGTTCCCAAACTTACCTTTTCCTTTATTGTTTTTAAAGGCTGATATCTTTGCCTTCCCCAGTTTCCAAGAATACCCATGCTCTCTAACACAAGTATTAATGGTGGGACACCACTTGTCAGTTCTCTAAGAGATAACAAATGACAGAGCATTCAGCTCATTTGAAAGTAACTCATGACAGATGCTCTTTGA
Organism: Manacus vitellinus; assembly: GCF_001715985.3. NCBI lineage: Eukaryota > Metazoa > Chordata > Aves > Passeriformes > Pipridae > Manacus > Manacus vitellinus. The sequence goes on from NW_021940864.1 coordinate 9,595,225, forward strand.
TTTGTCCTTTCCCCCTTTTTTTTCATTCCTAAATTCTTACCATGCTGTCTCAGATGTTAACAGGGACCAAAAAGTCCGCACAGCAAAACTCATGAAAGAAGATTTAAGGAAGGCAGAAAAGAATTTAAAAAATAGCATAAAGCATTTCAATTTCCTGCTTGAGAAGGGTTTGTTTCTGGGATTTTCTTTAAATCTTGACAGTTACCTGAAAAGATTCTACATGTACAGCTAATCTTTACAACCTTATATCACAGAACTCGCCCACAGTCACCCTCTCCACAGACCCCAGTGAGCATGAGGGCAGCCCATCACTTCCAGTAACCCAAGGGAGACTGCTGCAGTCAAAGACAAGTGTCATGCAGCTTCCTCTTTGTGGCACTTACAACACTATCTAAAGTCTGCCACACAGATCTCTATTCCAGACCACAGTGAACACTTCTGCCTCTTACAAATGCAGCCAACAGCACAAGCTGCTTGTTCCTGCCTTGAGATCTAGTCCTTGGCAGATGATGATATTTCTTTGTTAATTGATTCAAATTTCTTTCAGTGTTTTCAGGAGCCCACCTGGACTAACTCCCTTGCTTTCTGCAGGAAGAGAGGGCCTGTAAAGGAGTTGGGTTTGCCTCTTTAGGATGTTTTCTGTTTAAAACGTCAGTGTCTCCAGACAACTCATGGGAAGAATGAATTCCTTTTGCTCCCAGATTTTTCACTCAGGCACCCAGTTTCATATACAGGTTAGAAAAATCTTCAAACCTTTTAGTATGCCCAAAACAGGAGAATGTCAGAGCTGGCACCCGTCACACTGGACTCCCTTCAGAGATGACCATGCTTAGGAGAGGCTGCCTATTACCTTCACCAGAAAGACTACCATAGACTTCAATAACATTTTTAATTAGTGAGATCCTTCAGCACATTTTCCACAAAATTCTCCTTTCCCAGACCCCTGTGCTTGCATGAGGTGCACAAAATCTCCCTCTCTCAAGCTTTTCTAAAACTTCTGGCAGTTTTATTCATGACAATGAAGCCAAGAAAGAAGTGAAAGGGACCAACAGGATTAAAAGGAGAAAAAACAGCAGAGCAGATACTGATCTCATGAATCTTCTCAAAACCAGTCTGCTTCAACAGCAGAAGCATTTCTACCACATGCTGCACATAGCACTGTATCTGTAACATTCCCCCTTTGTGTGAGAGAGAAGCAGATGTTCAAATGCCTTCTGCAGTCTATTGTCTGGAAATGGTATGAGCCTATTTTTCTCTGCAGCCCCATCAGGTTTCCTTAATAACACAGTGTGTTGAAACAGTATAATTTCCTTCCCCCCTTCCCTGTTATTTGGTTGCACCGTTCCCACGTGACTGCTCCTCTCACAGTCTTTTATTGCAATTGATTACCCATCATATCAGCAGTCACTGAATGTCTCTCCATCCTCACACAGCAGCTTCAGGGCTGCAATTCCTCAAAGACTCCAGAACCTACTCAAACATCAGTTTTTGCTTCAGTTGTAGGTCCCACTGATCAGCTGGCACTTAACTGGAGGGAACAGTACAATACCACACTTCCCCAGATACTCTCTGCAGGACAAAGGTATTTGTTTCTCATTGTGGCTCACACCTGCATCTCAGAACAGAAGCTTCCAGAGGGCTTATCATCCTTGTAAAGCCAGTAATAACAGCTTGTTGACATTGCATACACAATTACAGAAGTTACTACATATCCAGAAATACATTTTTTTCCTGAAGTTCTTAAGTGATCTAAGCTTGGAAATTTTTAAAATAATGACTATTTCAATTAAAATTGGCATTTTTTATCAGACCAATTGTACCAACAGGAAGCTGTAATATAGGTTTGACCAGCATAATCCTGCATGGGAAAAGGAAAACCAGCCCTATTGATGCCTGAAACACTTGTATCATATGCACACACACATTCCATGGATCATGAGAGCTGAACTCCATGGAGTGCCCTTTACCTTTACATCACGAAGCCTATGAAGGTCACTGTCCCGGGTCAGGGTACCTGTACAGTCTATCAGCAAAGCACTCCTATGGTGGATGTAGCTACACCTGTAAATCTGGATTTTGTACAAATACAGCAAACTCAGGCAAGGTTAGACACAGACACATTTTCAGTCACAGTCTGCCAGTACAACAAGAATACCACACAAAGTTTACAGGTTCACAGCTCTACCACCCTGACTCACACAACTATGCCAACAGAAATCTAACATTTCCGAAAGCGTTATCTGTAGTCAAGACAAATCCATGGAGTGTCTGGCAGTCTAGAAGTTAAGCTGACAATAAGAGTGACTTTTTCTTAAAGAGATTTTAAATACTGAATTATAGCAAGACTGTGTCCGTTAATGACTTCCTATAGATAATTTATGCTTGTCTTTCTACATGCAGCCACACATTTTTATTTTCTCATACATCACACCAATGCTGGCACTAAATCTCTGTGATATCTAGTTATCCCTCCATAATAGAAAAATTCATTAATATGCCCCAGCTGCTTTAGGACACTTTCACATGAATTTATGAATATTCAATTTCCATCTAGTACTCAAGCTTCTTTGTGTCCAGCCACTGCTCTCTTGAAGAAAGGCTGCCAAAGATCTCGTAATACTTCCATTAGCTTTGAGCCCTCGCATTATGAAATAAGCAATACGTTTAGTATCAATAAAGCTCTGGGAACAGTCTCATTTTTCAAGAGCCAGTGGCAATTGGAGGCATTTAGCATCTTGTCCAACCGACTTGCAAATGCAAACTCTGTCTTGCAGCAAAGTGAGGCCTCTCACACCACAGAAACTTGCTCAGAGCAGTGCTTGTTGCCTCAGTGCAAGGTGCCTGTTGTCACCACGCTGGAAGCAGATTTCTTGCAAAGTGGAACACGCCCCCCAGAAAAAAACCTTGCAGGTGTAGGTTATTTTTGAGCTTTGATGAAAACTGACCTGCACACCAGATGAAGGAAAGGAAAGCTTTCAGGCACAACTCAACATTACAGGGCAATCAATGCATTATTCACACTGAATCACAGAACGGCTGGGGTTGGAAGGGACCTCTGGAGATCATCTGTCCAACACTCCTGCTAGAGCAGGTTTATCTAGAGCAGGTTGCACAGGATCATGTCCAGGTAGGTTTTGAGTATCTCCAGAGAAGAAGACTCCACAACCTCTCTGGGCAGCCTGTTCCAGTGTTCTGTCACCCTCAAAGTAAAGAAGTTTTTCCTCATATTCAGATGGAACTTCCTGTGTTCCAGTTTTTGCCCACTGTCCCTTGTCCTGTCACTGGGCACCACTGAAAATAGTCTGGCCCCATCCTCCTTGACACCCACCCAGGTAAATTTAAAAAGATCAGTTAGTTCCCCTTTTCATTTCAGTATATTTGTATTCAGTATGCTACATTTACTTCTCACAAAAGCTAATTGTATCTTCATGCTATCTATTCAGAAAAAAAATCTCAGCTAATCAAAGTTTGGGTCTTCAGAGTATTATGTGTGTTTAGGACACATGACCCTTTAAGTTCACTTCCTCTTGTATTTGTTTGACCATAGTAAATGCTAGTATGTGAGTACACAATTATCTGTTTACTTGAAATCTAAACCTAGTTTCATAAAAATGACAGGAACTTAAGATAGTCTTATATGTGTTCCCCTTCTCAAATTTGGAGAAACCAAGACAGGGCAAGCATTTGAGCCATACTGCAGCACAACAGGATGTGGGCAGCACTCCCATCTACACGATCAAGGAGCAAAGCAGCACAGGTCTTAGGACTCTACACTGTGCAAGTCCAGCATACACCAGGTTCAGACTACTGTGCCTGGAGATCTAGCAGCAGCTGCCCTGAGGAGTTGGACCATTTCCAGGGGTACTCTCCTTAACTCCATAGAAGTCCTGCAACCCCATTTCAAGTCACTCACAGAAGTCCTAACAGCAACAAAACCAGGAGAGAAGTCAGACACAAGTCCCCAGACAACACAGTAAGGCAGATAATTAGAGGAAATGGAGAGGATCCAAAGCCAGGGGTAGGTCTCCAGCTGTGAGCACTGTATTGGTTCCCTTCCAGGAAAGAGTACCCGTCCTCATAAGCCAGGTTTTCATCCAGCCCAGGAAGATGACAGCCTTTTAAGTGGTAAGTGCTGAACACAATTCATTTTCATCTTCCACTTCCGTGAAAAAAAGTAATGGGACAAATTTAAAAATGAGCGAACAGCTTGAAAACTGGTTTAAGCTTCTGTAAACCTATCTATCATTCAAGGCACAAGATTTGTTTTAAACTAGTTCCACCAGAGCAGTGAACATTAGAAAAAGGAAGTGGGAAAAGATTGCTGTCAGTAAGATGAAAACCTGAAGCACAAAGCTGGGGTGGGAACCGGAATTTACAGTGATGGACCATTAGATTAATGACAGAGAGCTGAGGAGAACTAGAGACAGGCTAGTCTACAGAAGTAATTATATTCTGCTTATCTAAATTTCACCCTAAAATAAAAGCATAATGTTGTCAACATCACTTCCTGCCCTAACCTGCTAATTTATTGGGTTCTATTAAAGAATCATCCTAAGTCTGACGCAGTTCTTACATGCAAGGGACCCCAGTTCTCTGTTGGCAGGCTCCCTGGGCACATGTTCATACTTGCATTGCACAACCCATCACCACCCAGCACAGGAGTCCACCACATGGAAGGAAGAGCAAGATGAGAGGCAATGGGAGAACACAGATGCAACTTAATACAGTCCATTGTGAGCCTCCAGAGGAAAGGACTGTGCCCAAGACGTCAAAATTCCTACAGCATTTTTCAAATCTGATCTCTTCCAACCATCAGCAAAGGGCATTACAGCACAACCAGAATATCAGGACTTACATAGTTTTCATAAAAGCAGCCCAGCCCTCCCAACCCAACACCAACAAGCACAAAGTTAGAGTTTTCCCACCCCGTGCATGTAGTTTTGGCCTGTAACTATGCAGCTCCCACACAGCTGCCAAGCAAGGCCAGCTCTTCCACCCAACAACATACACAGTTTTGGCCCTGCCAGAGGAGCCATGGCACAGAGGAGACAGCCCTCCCGTGCCATGGTGCCACAGATGCTTAAATGCCACGTGATCAACTGGTATGATGTGGGACAAGGGCACTAGACCAATTCCAGAGACACTTACCCACTTAGAGGTCTGCTTTTTCTGATCTCGAAGAACTGTGTTCCTGTGTGATTATATCTGAATTTTCTCTGTTAAAGGAAAGTAATTTTAACAGTCAAACAATAAGATGACAATGCTCTAATGGTGAATTTCAGTTCTCACTTCCTGCTGAAACATAGAACAAGCAGTAAAAGCCATTGACTCTCAGAGATGAAACCCTGGCATGTGAAATAAAGCAAACGTTTTACTTGTCTTCTTGTATGATCTATTAACCACCATCCGGTGCAGAGTCAAGCAAAAAAGGCTGTCCGTCTAAAATGATACTCAAATTTGGCATTTGAGGGTTATTAAGTCACTTATCTCCCAGGTCTCACTCACTATTGGGTTACAAGTTTGGCCACATAGCTCACATATGATCTGTAAACCAAAACCATGGCAAGTGCATCCATTTACACTTCGGAAATAGAAATCATTCTCTAAAAAACCACGATGCACTTGAAATTAAAATAACCAGCTACATGCAACTCAAGCTCATTAGTTAACACTATGAGGATAGGAGAAAAGTTCATCACAAATGACCCCTGCAGACAGTCAACCAAATCTCAGCACCACTTGCCTAGAAGCACAAGCTACCATGCAGCAGCATCACCAAAAGCAGCCTCTTCCTTGCTCCTCAAGCACAGCTGTTCAAGCAGCAATGTAGTAAATCAGATCAAGATACCAATCTGTTCAGTAAAAACAAAACAAAAAATGCAACAAAATTAGAAAAAGAAGAAACTAAAAAAACCCAAGACTATTCACTTATATTTTCTAGGTTATCTTTCCAGCTAAATCTCTTTCCTAACCTATTTCGTAACATGGCCATTAGAATATTCATGCCAGTAAAATTGTAGTGGCAATACAAGAGCAGAAAGAGGTTACCCCATGGAGGCAAAGGGTGCCTTGCAAGGCATAAATAGCACAGCTGCTGGCTGCATAACCATGGTCTAAATAAAAACTCCAGCTTGCACCAGGATGCTCTGAACTGACTTCAATTAGAGTTCAGAGTTCTCCAGAAACAAGGTTTTTTTTCCCCTCCCGCCTTCAAAACCTAATTCATGAGGCCCTTTCAGGGTGCTCTGAACAAAGCATACATCCTCTTTCAGCCCTCAAAGCAAGCCCAGACACTACCCCCCAGCCCACTTTGAAGCTTTTCTGAACACAGATCCAAACTTTGTCCCCTGAGGCCTGCTCCTGCTACATAGCAGAGTGCAGGATTTCAAAACCACTGCAGGGTGAGGTAGGGAAAAGTACCATTTTTTGAGTTCTATGCGACATGGTATCCTCTTTGGCACAAGTCCAGCAAGCAACAAGCCTCTTGTCCTGCCCAAGTGGCCGACATACGGAAGAGAAAAGCAGCACCCCCCTGCAGAGCAGGAAGGCCCCAGCCTCCCTCCCCACCGCAGCTGCTGCGGCTCCAAGCCCTGCTGCTGCCTTGATCCCAACCACTGCTCCTCGGCAGGCTAACCGCGCCTGCTATTTTTGGATGCTCTTTCAGCTGCCACCCATATCCCTTCTTAATCCTTACCAGGACTTTACACTCATTCCTCATCCCCACAGCTTCCCCACACACACAAAAAGGGAGAGTTCAGAAAAAAAAGGAAACCAGAAGAGCAGCATCTGGGCCAGCAACCTTCTTTGATATTATCAGTCAGCAAGGGAAACAGTCAGGAATTAGGCATGGGGCAGTGACAGGGAAGCTAGATAGATGTGTCCATCCCTGATGAACACACCAGGCAAGTTCCTGTGTCAAAGGTAAGCCTGCCCACCTTGGGGTCAGAACAGCTGCTTATGCCCCTCACCCCAATGACAAGCACTTCCTGCAAGCTGAGCACACAGGCAGTCCTCAGGGAGCCCACAGGGGCTTCCAAGGCAGAGGGAGAAAGGGTTTGCCACAACACTGTCTCCATTGCTTTATGACAAGATGCCATATTATTTCTCCAGACATCATGATCCAATCATAACATCCGCATAAATCAACTTCAAAATAAGCACTTCTACTCCCACCAATGCCACTTCAGTTAAATTTTTCAGTATCATTTAAAGCTAATTACATCTCCCAGAGGATTGCTATGACAAGCTCAGCGCTGCTGGTGCTATCACAAATCCTTGGAGGCGTCCTTTTACCCCCAAATGATCCCAAGCCCTCATAACCAGCTAATGCTTCAGTTAAGCTCCTGTTAACTCATGCTAGGCACAAGTCAGCCTTCTCTCCAGGAACCACACACTCGAGAAGGATACTGCAGCATCTTCATGTAGGTCTGTATTGCCTGAAGCCATTCTGGGATTGACATGGAGAGCTTGTAGTTTGGCACAGGTGGCACTGAGGGCTGGACACAAAAAAAAAAAAAAAAAAAAAGAGATAAAGAGGTTAGATAGTTACCACTCCCCGCAGAGCGGATAAGTGATTTACTCGGGCAGCGGCATGTGCTTAGTGCAACGCAACGCGGCAGCACAGATGGCTTAAACCCCACGTGAACTGAAGCATCAGGCAAAGTCATCCTGCTGACAATGGGGGCTGCCTGTGCACCAGAGCCAGCCCCATCCCTGCCGGCACAGAGAGCCCAGCACAGGCCCCCCCACGGCAGGCTGATCATTAGAGCTACCACCAGCATCCCTGTGTGGGCAGGCAGTCCAGCACAGAAAGCCAATGCTTCCCATTTTTCCCCCTTAGCACAGGGCAGTTTGGATGAGCAGAGTCCCAGCACTGGCTCTGCTGTCCCACCTTCCCCAAAAAGCCATTTCAAGTCTGACTTTTGGTTTCCTTTACCACAAGAGAAAAGGAGACAAGGATCCCAGGCTGCATAAATTCCCATCTGCCATGTGTCTGCAGCAGACTTGCTGGGCAGGGAATGCATGGTACCTAGAAGACCACCTGCGACCCAGATATTTAATGATATTAAGACACTTAAAGATATAGACTGGTAACATAATGGGATTTTTCCAAAATCTCATACGACATCTGCTTGTGCCTAAGCATTTTAAGAATCCAGGCCCTCAATCCATGTTTAATCTCCAAAGCTATGTGGCTCCTGAGCCTGCAGCCAGGCAGGAAAGGGGCACAGCCTTGTCCCAAGTCCCATTATTTTAGGGGTGACATTGCAAAATATGGGATCAGCAGATATTAAAGTGGGCAGCATGGCTAAAAAGAGATTAGTACAATTCTCAAAAACACAATGGAAGAAACAGTTTATTTGAATATTAATGCAGACCCAAATTCAGGAACCAGCAGTTTGGGTAGCCGTGACACAAGATGCAAAGTAAAGCTTGCAGCGTCTGTGGGCCCACATCATTGCTACAATAGTTTGAAACGCATAAAGTGACATATCTTTGTCCTAAATTCAGTTCAAGGCAGCAATCACAGGTAAGAAGAGCAAGTTCAGGTGATACAGGGTCATTTCCGCCACACAGATTTTCCTCTCCACTTCCCATCTCCACTTATGAGGGAGGGACTGTGCCTTTGCTTTCAGGGAGTGAGCACCGGTAATACCAAGGTGACCAAAACCCAGCATTTACTACATGTAGCTAGTTACAACAGTCAAACAGTAAATACACTTATGAGAAAGGAAAAAAAAAAACAAAACACCAAATTAAAAAAACCAGAGACTCCTACACTACTGGAACACAGAAAAGTACCGTAAGCAGCGAGCAGATGGCGAGGCCTCCAGCTCGCTCCCGCCATTCCGGCCCCACACGGGCCTGAGCACGCACATGGGCTTTCTCTCCTCACCAGTGGGAGTTACGAGCAAGACTCAATAGCACTTCTTAATCACGATTTCCATGCCTAAGCTCTTCATTAGAGGTATTTTTTTTTTTTGGTTTCACAAGTTCCCTTCTCCCCCAGCCCCTTTGGTCTAGACAAATTATTCACCTGTCCCTCCTAGCATGAAGGCAGACCTGGACTCAACACACCAGATGAGGCTTGAGTTTCAGGAGCAGCAAGGAGCTGATTAAGGGAATTACAGCAGGGTTGTCGCACCTTCCCAGGGCTGGCCTGCTCCAGTATAAACACTCCTTTTCTTTGAAGATACAGAAGCTCTTAGGTGCATGTTTTGCACTTACACAATACAACAAGACAATGGGAGCCCCAGTCAGTGAGAGGCCCAGCTGCTGCAGAGGCACAGACAGCATCCTTTTTCCAGCCCTTGCACAGCTGTGGGACCCAGGATGCCATAGGGATCACACCAGCGTGAACAGATGTGGCCCTTCCTGTAACCCAGAGTTGCCACCCTTACCATAGGGATCAGGTTTGGACCTCCAGGTAAGGTGCTCCCCATCTCCAAGGTGGGTGATACATCATCCAAGGAGCATGATCATGTCAGACACCAAGGTATGATCTGGTAAAGAGAACCACGGTTTTCCCAATGGCTGACACATAACTTGATTGTTAAAGTTACCTCAGCAGGCCTGCTGAGCCAGGAGTCCCAAGTCCCTCCAGATCTCAGGACACGACAGAGAAGCCATCAGTCTTTCCCCACACAGGATATTGCACTGCTCTCATCTCTCCAGTGCAACTGGGCAGTACACAAACTGTGCCACCAGCCAGGCCAGGCAGAGGACAGCCACCTGCCACTCCCACTCCTTCCATACAAAACACGTTTCCTGCCCCCCCAATTCCTGCCCCAGCTGCAGGAGCACCGATACTGGGCACCCACCCAGCATGGAGCAGAAGCCAGGGCTGTAGGACACCACCACAAGCAAAGGAACGTGCAGCATTGTTGCTGTTGAGGCTGCAGCTTTCCAGCCAACAGTGTGCATCCCAGCTCAGTGGCAAGGCGCTGGCGAAGATTTGTAGCAGGAGATCAGGGACGTCAAGAGGAACTGCAGACACAGCACTACAGATCATGAATTTGTGAAGCGAGTGAAACTGAGATGAGGCAGATGAAAAGCCTTGACCTTATATCAGTATTTCCAAGCAATAGCAGCTCCAGAGATCCAGAGACAGTAAAGCCACTGCAGTACAAGACCATGTGGCAGAGCCGACACCGTCGTCCTATGGCTGGAAATGCTGTAGTCTCAGTTCACCACAGACATCCTGTGTGAAACTGGTCTTGCCCAATTCTACTGTCTCATTTAATGACCATAAAGTAATTTTCTACAAGCTCACCCTGCAAGTACATTGTTAGCTAGCACAAATGAAGCTGACAGGCAAGAGCCCTCAAAGCTGGTTAGAGGTTTAATTCATTAAGATCTACAAGTATCTCCGTGATCACAGGACACGTAAAGCATTGCACAGTCTTTCCAAACCATAAGCTCTTCCCAGAGCTCAAGCCAGCAGTCAGAGGTGGAACACCCCTCAGGTTCCAGAACTGGCCTCCTTGCAGACAAGCCAGCTTTTTGAGAGGATTCTGCCTCTTGAGAGAGATGCAGCTCTCCATCTCTGCAGTTTGCTTTTCCAGTAAGGACAACCTCACCAATACGGTAAGAAGCTACTTAACCGCTCTGAGTGTATGATTGCTGAGACTAATACTAAGATGATTAGAGCAATCAAGTGGAGCTTCTTGATGAAAACTCTCCCCATCACTAGGGATTAAGAACAGATCAGATGCAGAAATGGAGCAGCTGCACTCACCACTCACTCAGCCTGAACCAACTATGAATGCAAGCGGATTACAAATCATCTTCTCACAGACACAAGTTTCTCTTGTCACTCCCAATCAGCAGTACATGGTCTTTTGTGGGGTGGCACATACCCAGCAGCACAAGTCAATTAAAAAAATCTGTACCACTGTTTAAGGAACAAGTCTCCCCTCACATTTCTATTCTGAACCAGAAATTACCATCATCACTTTAGCAATCCACTATCACTTTGTGGCAAAACCCCATGCTCCTAACCTTCATTTGCTCACTTGATCTGTGTTGGCCCTAAGAAGGACCAGGTGGTCTTCAAACTGCCCTCTGACCCCAGAGGTTCCAGGCTTAGCCAGCAAGAGCTACTTAGTCACAGGGGTCACCAAGTCCTCCTGTCCCTGAAGAAATTAATCACCGCAACAGGGAGTTTCCTTCCAGACAGTACTGGAGGAGTACAACTCTTAAATCACCCTCCACTGATCGCCAACAACAAACGATTCTGCCAAGCAGATTTCAAAACATTTTTTGTCCAAATCGACTTCATGCACACATGCCACAGAGAGTCAGGCCAGTGCTGGGAAGTAAGGGATGGAAGTTAAGTCTAGGGATTGCTTTGCCATCCCTTAACACCAAACAGATTTGCAGGTTGTCTAGACTACTGTAAGACAGTCATGCTGCTGAAACAAGTTTCACCCTCTCCCTGACCCCTTCAGTTCTACCTCAAGCCCTTGCACAAGTACAAGATTAATCACACTAAGGAACCACAAACAAACTCAATACAACCAGACTACTCTTTAGCTGAATCTACTCCCCTATCCAAACAAAGGCTGGTTCCAGAACAAGGAGAGTAGAACAGAGAGAAAGAGATTGCCCCTTTTGCACTTACACTGAACTAAACACTGCAGAAGAGATAAAAGGCTTTTTCAGCCTGCATCTTATTTGACAAGCACCTTCTCAGAAAAGCCCTACACAATACGCTTTCAACTTCTCCATACACAAAAATTACTTTCTACCCCACAGAGAAAAGGCATATACGTATATAAATATCACTGACAATCTGGACTGTGACAGCACCAGCCCGACCATCTCACCCTAGCATGCAGAGGGGTGCAAATCAACCCCGACTTCAGTGGTCAGCTCAGATTAATGCTGCTTGATGGGAGGAATGAATCAAGCTCAAAGTCTGCCAAAGCAGAGAGTGTAAAAGACACTGTGATCAGTAATGCGGCGCAGTGGTGAGAAGCCTTTGAACAACAGCAGGTACCAACATTTCATTTCCTCGCTGGAGGAAGAAGACTTGGGTTAGGCAGAGCTGTTTGGAGCTTGTACTGAGGAACGTACAAGACAAAAGCGTTTGGAATCTTTCCACGTACTGGAAATGAAATGTCTGAGTTTTAAATTTCTTGTTACCCTTCGGGCGCAAGGCTGTGTTTTAGAAAATGCCTGTGTTTCAAAGAGCTGAGAAAAACGTGATTTAAACTGCACAAAGCACTTCGTTCAGTTCCTTTTAACTCTTGCTTTCTACTTTTTCTTCCCCAGGATAAAAAAGAGTCATTTTCTTCCTACTCGTTTCCCAAGATACCAACTCCAGCCCCTAAGCATCCCGCAGCCCGTTCCGGACGCTTTCGGAGCGCAGACGCTCCAGCTCTCTCCTGGCTGCCCCTCGCAGCCCCGAGAGCACGCTCTCGGCGGAGCTGTCACACCCTCCCAACCCGCCCTCGAGCCTCCCCGGCCCCTGGACGACCTCAGAGCTAGCAGCCGCGGGACCTCGAGGTTCGGGCTCTGTGACACCCTCCCGTTTCGCACGAGGGGGACGCGGGGGCTCCGCCTTACCCGAGCCAGGCGGGCGGCGCTCCGGATGGCCGCGGCTACGGCGCCGCCCTGTTTCGGGATGCACCCGCTCCACGTGCCCCCACATCGCTCCAGGTCTGCCCGTCCATGGGAAGCCGCTCTTGTTCACCAGGAAGAGCGACCCGCCGTCTCGCTGCTTGCTCCTGCTCCTCCTTCCTCCGAGCCCCGCCGCTGCCGCTCCCGCCGACCGCCCGCCGCCGCGGCTGGGCGCTCCGCGACCGGTCCCCCTCCTTGCCGGCCGCCGCACGGCGGCTGCTCCCGCGGCCGCCGCCGCCGCCCCGCCGCGCCCGTCACTGGCCCCCGCGGGCCTTGGCCCCGAGTCCCGGGACCCGCTCGCGGGAGGTGCCCCGCGGCCTCGCCGCCGCCCGGTCCCTCTTTATATAAATATATATGTATGTATGTATGTATGTATGTGTGTGATGTGTGTGTGTGTATATCAGGGCCGTGCGGGGCGGCCCTGCTCAGCGGACCGCAGCGCGGGCGCCCCGTCCCGGCCCCGCTCCCCCCGATGGTACCGGCCCCATGCGCGCTGGGGGCGCAACCCCGGCGCCCCGCGCCATTGCGCGCGCGACCGCGCGACCGCCCCCGCCGGCGCGCCCCCATTGGCCGCCGACACAAAGAGGGGCGGGGGCCAGCGGGGCGGGGCCGGCGGATAGAGGGGGCCGGCGGGAAGGCGCCCCCGTTGCCGGCCAGAGCAGGCCGTAGCGAGCCGGCGGGCGCCGGCCAGGGCGGAATCGCCAGAGCCCAGCCGAGCACGAGCCCTCAGGCGAGCCCGGAGCCCAGGCGAGGCCCGAGCCCAGGCCGAGCCCGGATTCCAGGGCGAGCCGAGCCCAGCCGAGCCCGATTCCAGGCGAGCCCGAGCCCACCGAGCCCGAGCCCGCCGAAGCCCGAGGCCCAGCCGAAACCCGAGCCCAGCCGGAGCCCGAGCCCAGCCGAGCCGAGCCACAGACCGAACCAGCCGAGGGCCTGAGCCAGAGCCCGGCCGAGCCCGAACACAACCGAGCTGAGCCTAGCCGAACACAGCAGAACCCAGCCGAGCCCATCGCAGCCCAGCCCGAGCCCAACCCAGCAGAGCCTGAGCTGAGCCCAGCCACGCTAAGCAGAGCCAAGCCAAGCCAAGCCCGAGCCGAAGCGTGCATCCTGGCCCACACTGCATGACGGGAGCCTGAGGATCAAACTCTTCATCAGAGAGAGCTGGGCTGTTCCATTCTTCCCAACAGAGCTGGACAATCCATTGCTAAGGACTGAGTGTTAAGGTGGCGGCGGTGAGATCCCAGCCTAAAGGCAAAGCGCTCCCGAGGGAGGCACCAGGGCTCTTGTGCCCGGCAGGCAAAGGAGCGCCCCAGGTCGGGTAGACAGCTCCCTGATGCTGCTGCCATCTCCAGCACTTGGCTGCTCCCTGATGGCTGCTCCCTGATGGCTATACCCTCCATGCTCAGAGGGTATTTTGCAGCTCTTTACGTCAAGCACAAAAGTGTCGATGTAATGGAACTTCTGGAGCTAGAGATGACTTCCCCATCAGAAACAGTCTGAAAAATGTTGCTTCCATCCCCTACCCATGCAACTCAAATACTGCTCCCACTCTGATCTCCTCAGTTCCGAGACATAAATAAATTTCTGCAGTGCCCTAATCGGCTTCCTGAAGGCTCTCAGTAGCCAGGAGTGTAGGCTGAGTTGCTAATCACTCTCTGCAGGAGTCAATGTCTCTGTGAGCCCTACCAGTAATCCTCCCTGCTGTACCCTGGCCCTGTCATATGCCAGAATCTCATCAGGAGGTTTAATGGAAGGGAGGCCCAAGAAAAGCTGTTCCATCAGCTAAAGCAAACTAAGAGCTCCAGCTTACATGGCTTGCCAAGTGTCAGCTTTCAGCCCAGGAGATTTTGGTCTAGGGAGCTCCTTGAGCTGAATATGGGGGCTCTGTGTGCAAGTGGCAACACAACCTGGGGGACAGGATGAAAGGTCAGAGTGGATTTAGAGCTGCTGTGAAGCCTTCACCTTCTCCACTATGTCCTGCGTTTCCCTCATCGTCAGGCAAACACTGCAACTGGAGGGCAAATATGCCCCCGTGATGGCCAGAGGCAATCCACCCACACACACCCCACTGGGTTTTGAAGCAGGATCCCAGGGGAAGCACAGTCTCTCCTCCTAGAGCACAGATGAAGCTGCACATCAGCAAGATGTAAGACTACCAAGATGAGTTCCAGATGGGAGCTGATGAAGCACAGAGACCCAGAGAGGCTGCAGATGGCTGCAGACATGGAAGAGAGGGCTCTCGAGGAGCCAAGGAAGGCTCAGGAAAGGCAATGTAAGGAAAGGAATGCTGAGGAAGTCTGTAAGTTCACTGGAGCAGAGCCAGGGGAAAGCTTGAAAATCATTCAGACCTGGATCTTGGGACTAATGGGACTGTGCAGGTGGTGGCATCCATGTGTGAGCAGCCCAGGGGCACATTGCATGTGACAGAGCCTGGAGCGCTGGGATTACACAGCAGAATGTCATCACCGAGATGCTGATACACAAGCTGGCAGTCACGTATGCCCCAGAGCCTTGTTCACTATTGGAACAGGCAACCATGGTGAGGCTGTCACAGCCTCACTCAGTGCTGCTTCACTGCCCAGAGCAGCCAGGAGCTGTCAGATCATGCTTTCCTACACCCACCCTGAAAGGATGAAGTTTAGAGTGATGCTACGTGCTTTGCAGTTCAAAGCCTCCTGCATCTACCACATCAGGGTGTGCTCCATGCCAGAGGGATTGACTCTCCCTGGCCAGACAAAAAAGGGGTATGGTGAGGTTGGGACACCACAGCTCTGTCCATAGCAGCCCTTTGCAGCACTCAGACCCTTTCCAATCAGGACTGAAAGAAAAAGAAACTATTACCAACTCCTTGATGCTCAGGATGAAGAGGGACAATCTGAACTCCCAGAGGTCACTTGATGTGTCCAAGGCCAGCTGTGGGCTGGACAGGCAGGGCTGAAATTAGCTGAGGTCCTGAAGCCAACAGCAACTTTGGAACAACAGCCTAAGGAGATAAAAGTAGAATCCCCAAGTCCCAACAACTAAGGGAACATCTTAATAACCCTCTTGCCAGCTACAAATTAAGAATAAAAATAGAAGAATGCTGCTCTGGATTAGCCAAAGTCCTCCCTGGTATTAGTTACAAACAGAGAGATATTCAAGATGAGTAAGAGCAGGGTGAGATATGCAGCATGTCCCCAGCATTCAATGGCTTTCACTTCATGGGATCACCTAATTTTGATACCGTAACTCTCAGCAGAGACACTTTGCTCCCCACTCTGTTCACAGCTCTTACTCTCACACCAGATTCCTGCCCAGCTTCTATCCTGGAGCGCAAGACCTTTTTGACTTTGTGGTCACTTTGTACAGATGTACCTTTCTAAAGCTAGCTCTGAACAACACCTCAAACCTACAGTCTTTCTCCTAATGTGGGGCTTGTTGCTACCACAGCTGCTTTCTGGGTCAAAGGAACTAATTTGATCATAAAATCATGTAAGAGGGTTTTAACCTTCATTATTTCCAATTGCAGACTCATTTAAATGCAATATTCAAAGGGCCCTGCAGTGCAATTACAAAATCAACTGTGGGAAAATTAATAGCTCTTAATTGTACCATGGCAGCAAGGTGATATTAGCACTGGCACTTTTTCCAAGCAGACTTCTCCAAAGTGTCACCCCCTCAACCCCCTCAAGGAGTCCCACTAGCCCCTTCCCCAGCATCTTCTTGCACACAGCAACAGATTCAGCCCTGCCGTGTAGCCAAACCTCACTGCCCTCTGATGTTTCTCATGGACAGAGGCAGTTCATTGATGTATTTATTTGGGCTTATTTGAGAAAACACTTCCTTTATTACCCATTGTTTCCAAACAGCGTTTCTTGTGCTAGGAGCCAGCAGGAGAGGGTTTGTCTGGCCAGCAGCTCCAGCCTGACCCAGCCTCAGAACAGGGAGCTGCAGCCAGGTTGGGAATGGACCACCGGTGTGATTAGCACCTGTGAGGACTCTTGCACTGCCCATGCTCCCACTTTTCTGCTTTGAAATTCAGTGGGTTCCTGCTCTGCAGGTCTTCTGACAGTATGGCTCCAGCCTTTTGTAAGATCTTTGTAAGGCCTTGTCCCAACTCCACTATCAACACACCTGTGTTAAAATACTTCTCACTGTGAATGGGAATGCTACTCTATGCTGCCAGGGCACATAAGGGAAGCACCAAACCCAGAAGTGGAAGAAGATCAGCAGCAGCACTGCAGCTAAAGATGGGGTGGTTGGCAGACTGCCGTTGACCCTCCCCTGCCTGGCTTCTGGACTCCTTCAGACCGGTCCATACGGCAATTCTCCTGGTCCTAGTCCACACCAGTGCCCTTCTCAGTGCCATGGCCATGCCACAAATCTGCTCCTGGTGCATTTTCTTTGCTGCCTCTGCAGGCAGGCAGTGGGGAGCTGGTCCAGTAGTCCACTGGACCCACACTACTGACATTGCTACAGCCCTACTAGGGAGAGCTGAAGATTTCTTTTGAGTAAGAAGAGGGTGTTCAAGTCTTCTGCTGTCCAAGCCAGGACTGGGAAGCAATAGTCAAGGAATGGTCTTACAGCACCCAATCAAAAGCTTTCTTTCCATCAGGTAGATGACAACATTACAGTTCTGGACCTGGGTTGTTTTCCAGGTCACCAAAAGTGGAGCGACGTGCTCTGCACTCACTGAACGTCCCTGTACCAGTACCCGAGAGCAGGTCAGTTACTGGTGGAGCAGGAAATATGCCCAGTGCCTCCAGCTGGCAGTGGTCAAAAGCCTGAAGCCTGGGTACCTCACAAAGTGTTCCCAGGGTGGGCACGCTGTTCTGCTAAAGCTGGGTCAAGTGATCTTAATGGCTTTTTCTGAACTTAGGAACCAAAAGAGCAGCTGCAGTCCCAAATGGTTAATCATACAAAGGTGCTTTAGTTTTGCAGGGGGAAGTAGAAAAACAGAGGTCAAGAAAGTTTGCCTGCTGTCAATGAACTGCATTATTCCTATGCAACCATGAGCCCGTTTCCTGGAAAGACCATAGTGACCTCATTTGATCCTTGAAAAGGAAAATAAAATTTGTTTGTTTGGGGCTTTTTCCTAAATTGGACGTTATACTGGAAGGGGATATTTTTAGTAATGAAATGCAAGGTCAAACTGTGATAAGGATGTAACCATGGTAATGTGGGAAGGGCTGTTGATGCAAGGTTGCAGAAGTGATTTGCGTAACCACTAAGAACAACTTTATGTATTCATAAAACTTCCATGTGATCACTGGGAAAATAAAAATGTGAGGCAGACTTAAAACAAACAAACAAAAAAAGCAAGTTACAAAAGGAATGCTTTGAGGGTGTGCTTCCTTGGAGCTTTCCCCAAAGTAACCCTTTCTGGGAACTCTTAACACTATTTATTTTACAGTGGTTTAGCAGAAAAAACAGCCATCAGCTGGTTTGGCTGAACCAATGAAGAACTTCAGCAGCATCTTTCAATTTCTGCATGAGCAAGTCCAGGACCTCCTGCAGTAATTCTACTGCAACAAATTGTTACAGTGTTTATTTTAGATGGATCTAACTGGGCTCAAGTTGTCCTCAGACTAATCCAACAGGCAAGATTTTCTTGTATTAATAAAGATAAAAAAAAAAAAAAATCAAAGTGTCAGGAAAAGCCTATAAATCAGGCTTCCCCCAAAACTGGTTTGCAAGTTTTCACTTTCCACTCCCCATTGGCAGGTCAGCATGTCCCACGTGGCCTGACTGATCCTTCGCTGACAGTGAAATAGCCTCTTCCATACTTACTATAGTCACCTCACTCTGGTCTACAACAGATAGCACCAGATACAAGTGAAACTTGTTTCTGAGGGGTACAACATCAGCATCCCTTTGCTAGCCTACCTTAATCCTTATCTCATGGCAAAGTTTCAGTCTCAAACATCACAGTAGCTTGGGAAAATAATTACATCAAAACAGATTGCTGTGAAGGTCTTACTTGATGGCATATCACATGATTTGGTCTCTGCAGCAAGCTCTGCTTATACAAACAAGGAAACACTAATGCAACCTTCCATAAATATCAACAATCCATTTTTTTTTTTACCAACTACTTCTTTAACCTTTAGTCAGAGGGTAAACTACCCAGCACAATAACTTTTTTTTTTTTCAGTGGAACTGCATAATAAAAATGCAGGGAGTAAAGAAGGGTGGTGGCTGAAAAAAATCTGCTACTAGAAATGAGATTTTTCAGCAATCATCCACAGCTACAGCCCTTGTTACAAGGGAGCTGCCAGTGGCAGCACCAAAGGTGAGAGTCAGGACTTACCTCCACTTCCACGTGAGCACCTGAGTCATCCCTGCCTGCGTGGAGAGAGGAATGTACTGCAATAAAACCCTGCCTGCTTAAGGTTAGAAGCATAATTGCTGATGCTGTTCAGAAATAAAATAATCAATCTAGTTCTGCTATGGGATACTCTGTGCCCTCTATGAACAGTATGATGCTAGTTAGGAAACGCTCTGACCAGATGTCACCCTTACATATGAAAATTCCTCGAACACATTTTCTTTCTAGGAAGAAAGAGAAGTGGACTGAAAAAGTTATTAAATCTAGCAGTAGAACATATCACAAGCCCAAAAAACAACAGCCTTTGAATTTAGATGCTGTGTGAAACCTGCAAAGAGAAATGTGTGATGTTCTCAATACTGTGGTACAACAAGGTGTCATCAGCTGATGATTTCATCAAACAGTTTTTGATCTGAAGCATCACTTCAAGCATCCCTAGGAAACAGTGTTCCGCAGGTTAAGAGTCCCCCTTTCTAGAGCATGATTGAAGAGTAATCAAAACACTGCAGAAGCACCTGAAGGTGACAGTAAAATTCAAACACTGTGGTCATTTTATAAACAAAGTTCTTAAAGGAAGCATAGTAATCTGGAGCAAAATTACTTTTTCTCAGTCATCTTCATTATTTGCCATCACAGAAATGATACTCATTGTCTTCACTGACTTGCAAAGTCAAGCCTATAGAGCATTTTCTGACTTTGGAATCAAAACTGGGAATGTTGTGTGATCATGCAAACTTGGAGGAGGCTCCATAATGCTCTCTGTACTCTTCCTGCACACAGATATTTCAACCCTCATGAGATTCTTACAGTTCTAGCCTGAGCAGTTGGAGTAGGTCAGAGGAAAACCGTGGGGCATTCTGTTCCCCAAAAGCCAAGGGACCTCTGCATCTCCCCTGGCAACAGCCTGGTTTGGATAACTTTGTTAAGCTTCTGAGCCTTTGCAGACTCTTCTACTTTTTTGAAGCTTCTGTGGAGCAGTGACAAGATGCAAAATCCTGGGATTTCTATCTAGGCTTTAGGCAGTGGCCTCTTAATGAACTTCAGGTCTTTAGCATTAGGGCCCTAAGGAAATTTCAGTTGTTCACTGGGAGCAGAAGATAACACAAATTCAAGTCCCATAGAGACAGTTAATCATCCACGGGTGAGTCATTCTCACCCCAGTGGGACAGTGCTGCTTCATTCCGCACAGGATGTACATTCTGTCTAATGGCCGTAGGGTTGTTCAGAATCAGCTGATGAATTATTCTGAAGAAATCAAGTTGCCTTCCAATATTTAATGGAGAAAGCAGCATGCACAGCCTTAGAAACTGTGCTGTTGTATTTTATGTTCTTTTTCTCTTGGTAGCAAGCTGGATAATTTGATTTCTAAAAAAATAACTAACTTTGCACTCCTCTGCACTCCCTCTTTTACCTTATTCAAACTAGTGATCAGCATCCGAGAAACCTCAGGACTGCCCCATTCTGAGAAAAGAAATTCAGAACTTTCTGGTTCAGCCTAATGCAGTCTAGCAAAACTGAAACCTTCAATACTTCCCCGGGATTTTTCCATCTGCATGGAGTTTATAGCTTTTGTAGGGTCTTGTGTCTGTTTCTGGAAACTTGTAACGCAAGGCCACAATACTGACAATGCCCTTTAGATATCATTTACAACCTTTTGGATGGTCTCAGCATTATTACAAGCAGAAGCAGTTTACTGAGAAAACACTGGAAATTAGCATCCTAGAGGCTGAATTTTGATCCCTGCTGTTAAGCAGACATTAGCCAGTTACTCACAAATTACTCACAAATCAATAATTATGCCTAACCATTGCCAGTACTTAACCTTTTTTTTTTTACTGTGACATACCTGCTGAAGTCCTTTCTGTAAAGTTCAGGATATTATTGTTTTATTTTCTGAAAGTTGTTGTTTAATAAAGCTATAAATATTGATTTAGAACATAGTCAGATAAGGTTAGCTCATTGTGAAGTACTACCAGAAGGAAATCCAGGAGGCTTCTAAGAAAGCTTTCAGCCCAGGAAGCAGCTGGACTATTAAGCGTCTGCCTATTTTATCCATACACAAACCACATCCCTTTCTGGAAAGGGTAGCACTTGTTAGCTTTGGATAAACAGGCCCTCCTCCCAACTACAGAAATGATTATCTGACTAATCATAGTCAGGGTGGATTCACATCTTCCACTTACCTGATGAGGCTTCTGGTGTTTTCTTTCAAGAAGGACTGAGCATCTGATAAAAAAACAAAAACAAAACCTAAAACAAACAAACAAACAAAACAAAAAATCAAATAACCAAAAGAAATTTTAAGACAATAATAATTTTCTGGGGTTGTTCCTTCCTAGCTGCAGGAATGTTTAAATTACAATGCTAAATGGAGATATTGCCTGCAGATTTCATAGAGGAACATGACCCTGTAGTCATGGTTGTAAAATGAAGAACCCATCTAAAAGTTCAACCCAGTGCTGAACTGGAAGTTAGCATTTTTATATAACAAAAGGCTTGTGTTTGCTGTGCTCTGCAGCACCTGCAACCTCCTTCTGTGAAGAATCTCCTATACAAAAATAGCTGAGAGAGAATCCCAGTTTTGTGGAGAAGTGAGATTAAAAAACCCTAAACCATTTTCTTACACTGACTCTATTTTCTTTGAAGCAGGTTACTCAAACTTACCTGGTTCACAGCTGATGTGCTGGGCTAAATGTCTGAGGGTAAGTGACAGATCCCTTGCAGAGTGTTCACAAGGGTTCTGCTGTGCTCCCACCGAAGACAACCCTGGGTTTAGAAACTAAAGTTGTGCCATAACTGAAGATAATGTCTCACTCTATCCTCTCTAAGAAGTTAATCTACTCTCTCTCCCCAGATAATCTCTCTGCAACCAAGTGCTTTGTTAAAATAATATTTGCTCTACCCTCAAGAAGCTGCCTTTGGATCGCTCTGCTTTAGGGGTTAACTTAAACTTCCTTTTCCTCACAGACCTTTTTCAAAGCAAAGGAGAAATCACTACGCTAGAGTGGAGCAACTCAGCTGTTGCTAATATTTAATTCCTTCCATGCCCTGAGAAAATTTTTCTGGGTGCCAATACTCTTGTGTAGAATAAATCTACATACCCTGCATACATGCACTCTGCATGTACATGTGCATGCATGTTTATTAATGACACAGTAAGTCATTCACTTTAAATTCCCCTACATTAAAAGGCAGCTTCTAAGGAAAAAAAATGAATCATTTTTAGATCATCAGCTGTATCAGCAGCTATCAAAAATGCTAATCTTTGCTTCAATCAAGTTTTGCATTATACACTTTATTAGTTACATATAACAGTAAGTAATGATGCCATCCACATATACACATACAGACAATATTGCAATCAGAGAATATTCCTAAAGAATTTTTAATTTTCTCTTGAAACAAAGAATGGTACAGTAACAAACCCGAAATATTACAGCAAAAATATTTGTTATCTTCATGAGTAGAACAAAGACATGAGCAGTAAATAACATGGGTCTTACACAAAAATACATTTCTTTTAGGAATTTTTTTTGCTTAATTCATTCTAGTTTATGTATTAACACCACTTTGCCCTCTTTACAGACTTCAGACTGAATGTGGTGCTGGGAGCAATCACATGGGGTACAATAACAGCTTGTGGTCCAAGAAACATTAGTAGCCTATAACACTTAAGAAGGTGGTACATCCATGTATTGAAAGACAGCAACTAAAAAGGGCACACATTCCCAATTACACAGGAAAACTAGTGAGTTCACAGAATGAAAAATGAAAACAATAACTGTTTACAGCTTAACCCAATTTCACTTGGTTGTAGATGCACAAGACAGTCCAAATAATTCTCAAAAAAACCACTTTTTCATTAGGCAACATGGGCTGGCAGCTCTAATTACACACTCCAGTGATTGTCTCTGAAACAACAGACTGCCTTGAACAAAAGAGATGACCAAGAGGATGAAGTTAGGAAAGACCTATTAACCTGAATTGTTTCACATTAATTCTTCCTACTTCTTCCCTTGTTCTTTCTTCCTTGTAAAACATGGACATTCAGCAACAGAAAGAGATGTCATTCAAGACAAGCACCCATCTACAAAACACTTGCTCTGAAGGACTTATCTCAGTCCTAAGCTTAAGAAAGCTCCTGACTGCAGCAATTCCAGACTATGCCTTACAGATCTGATATTTTCACACCCAGGCAACAGAAATGGGGGCTTTAAGGCCATGTTAGGAATGCTAAATAAAAATGGGTCAATGTTTGCTGGATCTCTCCCACTTAGGTTATCAAAAGTTTGACACGGTCTGGAAGAAATACAAAGCTAAGAGTTATTTTTAAGGCTAATCTCTGAATCTTGTAGCTGAAGGTTATCAATTGCACACCCTGGTGGGCCCCTGGGAACCTGGGGGCAGTCCCCTTGCTTACGTTCCATTACATAAGTTCTCTTTCATCCTCTAGAGCTCTCTCAAAACACTTAAAAGAAAAGCAAACTGAAAAGCAAAAACTGATGCACGGGATTGGAATGCTTCTCCTCACTTGGTTTCTCATGCCATCCTCTTGTAGTTGACATGTTATTCCATTCATGATACAATTACCTCTTTAAACAGTTATGATTTTTAGCACCCACCTCTACTCTTACTGGACAGCTGAGCCAGGATCTCAAGGCTAAGAGAGTCAGAAACCCTATTTCCAGTGCCAGATGGATATGGAATTTCCAGGCTGAGAAAGTTGGAGCTGCTCAGCCTGGAGAAGAGAAGGCTGCATGGAGACCTCATAGCAACCTTCCAGTATCTGAAAAGGGTCCTATATAGGGAAGCAGGAAAGGGATCCTTTGTCAGGAACTGTCAGGAAGAAATTTTTTACTCTGAGGGTGGTTAGACACTGGAACAGGTTGCCCAGGGAGACTGTGGATGCCCCAAGACTGGCAGTGTTCAAAGACAAATTGGACAAGACCTCGAGCAACCTGGTCTAGTGGGAGGTGTCCCTGCCCATGGCAAGCAGGGTTGGAACTAGATGATCTTTAAAGTCCATTCCAACCCCTTAACATTCTATGATTCTATGTTTGATTGAGTGGAAAGCAAAAAACACAAAGCCTCAACTACCCCAAATTTGTTTCTGCCGTGAGCTAGAACCTCAGTTTCTTGACAGATGATAAGATTATTGCATAAAATACTGGTTTGCTCTTTATTTGTTCTTTATTTTGCTGCTGAGCCTTTTATTGAAATACTTTATCACTGCCTGGAAATAGCTCACAGGTTTCCAACTTTCAAGCTCTTTTTAAATCCAGGATATAATTAAGCCTTTATTATTAGAAATATTTTCTTTTCAGGGACCCAACAGGGTTTCCAGCATGCCAAAATCTTGTTTGAACCTTTTCAGAGGGTAGCCAAGTAATTTGGCAGGAGATAAAAACACAGGGAACCAGAACTAGAATATTTTTTCAACAATCAGCTGAACATAACTAAAGAAACTGGAAACTAGTAGTGAAGAAAGAAATTAAAAATAAATTTTAAGAAAGAAAAAGGCTCCATCTTTGAATTTGGACAGTGTTTATCGGAGAGGTTAGCAAACATTCTGGATACTGCCAAAGACTTTCTACTGGATATTTGAAAACAATTCCCCAAAACTGCAAAAATATTATCTTGTTAGGATTTTGCAACAGCAAAAGTCAAAGCAACCAGGGGCCATGAACATAAATATTTTCTGAATCTGTATCTTGCCGAAGAACACAAATATATTTTGGCACACATTATTATATATTTTCCAGAGGAAAAGCCACTCACATATATCAGAAGGGAGAAACTTTAACTTTTCTCACTCAGGCTGAAAATGTGTACATCCCTTGATGGGGCAGTTTATACCACTGCAAGTCATTAAATGTAAAGAACTGACATAATGAAAGCATCTCTACTTCCACTCCTATACTCTTGCCTGCCATTTCAGTATCCGTGATTTACTTTTCCTATATTCAGCTACCTCAGTAGCAGACTATTCTTGAGCTCACCTCTCTAGGACCAGCAAGGCCTGCTAGCACTTGACCTGGCAAAGACACATGGACCCTATTTGGCAAGTGTTCCAAGCATGCTTAGCTTACTCCGATAGGTCTTCCCATACAAAATGTTTAAATCAAGATCATCAAGTTTAGAGGCTAAGTTTAGAAACATAAGTTTCCAGGATCCTTTTCATACAAAAGGATTCTCTAAGTCTACAGTGAAACAAGGAAAAGAAAAGCATCTCACGATACTTATTGTACTGAAAGGCTATCTTGGAGTTTGGTGTGGTTTAACCCCAGCAGCCAAGCCTCACACAGCCACCCGCTCACTCCCCCACCAGCAGGACAGGGGAGAGAATCAGGAGGGTAAAAGCTGGAAACTCATGGGTTGAGATACAGACAGTTTAATAGGGAAAGCAAAAGCCATGCACACAAGCAAAGGAAAACAAGGAATTAATTAACTGCTTCCCACAGGCAGATGTTCAGCCATTCCCAGGAAAGCAGGTCCTTGTCACATGTAACAGTGACTTGGGAAGACAAATGTCACCACCCCAAACATGCCCCCACTTCCTCCTTCTTCCCCACACTTTATATACTGAGTATGGTGTCATAGGGTCTGGAATATCCCTTTGGTCAGTTTGAGTCACCTGTCCCGGCTGTGTCTCCTCCCACACTCCCATGCATTCCCAACTTCCTTGCCAGTGTGGCAGTACAAAAAGCAGAAAAGGCCTTGGCTCTGTGCAAGCCCTGCTCAGCAATAACAAAAACATCTCTATACTATCAACCCTGTGTTCAGCACAAATCCAAAACACGGCCCCATAACTAGCCACTGTGAAGAAAATTAACTCTACCCCCCTCGAAACCAGTACAGAGTTAAATAGTTCCCCATACTCAACTGTAACAATCCATGGAAAACTTCGAGTAGGATTCTATTCTACCTTCTGGATGGCACTACATCTGTGGGAATTTAAAGAGACAGCATCATTGATGGCACTGAATCTGCAGGCTCAGCTTACAAACTGCTAAAACTTAAATGTTTGCAAAAAGTCCGCTAGCTCAGGTCTGACTCTTCCAGTAATAGTAGGATCTCAGTATTATTGTAGTGCTATCAGTTCTGTAGGTGTGTAGGTAAAGCACAAGGTAAAGGAGAAACTTTTCAGAAGCCCTACAGTGAGAAACCCACATCCCAAATTCAGATAAATGTGATCACAAAGTGAATGTTAACAGTCTGCTCATTTTGTAGCTAAGATGTATGTATAAAAGCAAATAGTTGATCAGACAAAGTGAAAATATCACTGTTTTCATTTCAGTCATCCTTACAGCTTTTAACAAACTGCAAAAGACATGATTTAAGTTATACAAGCACAAAAATTTCACGAGACAAGTGATACAATTCATAACAAAGAAAAATAAATGCAAAAAAAGATAGAAAACATTTTCTGATATTCCACATATATTCAGAGAAAGTTTGACAAAATGGAATTTCTTCAGCAGCACTGATTAAACTCAAGATGAGGCAAAGATCTTTACAAAGTAAAGGCACCAGCTCTTTGTAAACACGTACTCTTCTCGCTTTAACTGAGAAAGCACTCAAAATATTCCATGGAGGAAACCTATGTGGTAGTGTTCCTTATTGCCTGTACTTCACAACAGAGATATCAAAGGCCTTTCTCCTCCGTTTCACTATATTTAATATGAAATGTTTTTTCTTCAATTTATCTAGTGGGAAACTCTTTAAACCTCCCCAAAAATGTTACAATGAACGTATGAGACAGTGTTCTCTCTTATCTCTGCCTTCTGATACCTATCAAGAAGTTTCAAGGCAAAAGAAATGTCAGATGCCAGTATGAAACATACACGTCATCTCTCGTTTTCAGTATTGTGCTATCAGTTTCCCAGAAGGAATCATTGGCTTGTATTAAAATACAGATACATTTAAAATAAAAAAGGAACTCGTGAACATCCTCCTGCTGTGCAGCTCCCTACTCTTTGACTTTTCAAACGCACCAGCAAAGACTGAGCAAGAAGAGAAGATTACATACTTCCAATCGTGACAATTGTACTTCAGGATTCCAGATTTTTTCAAGTATGCATCCTGAACATACATGTCTCCCTAGTGTGGAGAGTGTTCACACAGTTCTTTACTAGTGAAACTGCAAAACTTGAAAACTGTTAAAATAAATATTCCGTACAAAGATGAATTGTTTGCATCGTGGGCAAAATGAACTGAGCATCTTCATAGCTTCCACCACACATCTACCACCAATATCAACAAACACATTTTACTACTCATACACACAAATCCAGTGATTATACTAGTTCATATTGTTCCATATCCAACCAAACTTGTGCGTTTCTAAGTCACCTTCCTTCAGCTTTATAAAGTTGATTGAATTTTTAACGTAGTGCTTTCAGATTCTACAGGACTGTCAACTGGTACCTGGGGAGAGATAAAAAAAAAACAAAAACACACAAACATAACAGGAATTAGGCTGTTATGCAGCAGA
Organism: Manacus vitellinus; assembly: GCF_001715985.3. NCBI lineage: Eukaryota > Metazoa > Chordata > Aves > Passeriformes > Pipridae > Manacus > Manacus vitellinus. The sequence goes on from NW_021940864.1 coordinate 9,622,647, forward strand.
ACTATTCCCAACCTCAGTATTCTTAGTTAATTGTTAAGTTAGACTCTAGTAGTATATCTAGTCAATTAGATCAATTAAGCAATTATAGAAAGACCTATTTTCCCTTCTCTCTCTCCCCTAAAAAAAAAAAAACAAAAAAAAAACCAAACCCAAACAAAAAAACCCTTAGAATTTAGTTTCTTAGTATAAATTTTATGGATTTATAGCATATAGATGTTTGGCACATATGGATTAACTTCCAGTTTTTTTCTCCATTACATTTAAACACTGTAGAATCTTGATGATCAAGGCTTGGTATCAAAGTGCTATTGTACATTACTAACACAGACAGTTTTTAATTATTTATGGTAATACCAGGGCAAAGACTCCAACTTTTCTTATATCTTGGCTAATACAAATGAAGTTGTGTGACAACCTAGGCTAATTAGGAAGGTGATAACAGAAATCAGACGAGTCATGGGCCACTGCCTTTAAGCAGCATATAAGCCCCAAGACAGCCCCAGCTCAGGCCTACAGGATGCCACACTTTGCACACACAGCTGCACAGGTTTCAGGTTCAAGTTAGCTCATACAGCACCAGTTTGGAAGTTTCTGAACCTCCTGCAGACACTAACTGCGTGCAGTTGATCACAGATGATCAAAAGCTGCTGTACATGTAAGACACCTACACATAAAAAGAAGTATGACAGAGGATCTTGCAATATCTGACTCTAAAAAGTTGTCTCATGTTTTGATCCACTGAAAAAAGTTTTTGGTGAGAACTTTATTTCTACTAGTAACTGTGGTAATTTGGAAAAGTTGCTGAAACATGGTCTTGGAACCTCATGAACAGCAGAAAGGGCTATGCTCACTCTTCATTTAAATTGAGAGGGTGCTTAGCATAAGAACAACCCAGCTCTTTATGCAGCACAGTACAGAAACTGCAGCATGGTTTTTATTCAGCAGACTGACTTCACTTGAAGGGACTGCAGATATTTTAAATAAAATGCACAGTCTTTAGGATGGCCTCATAACTCAATACACAAAAAGGTTTCACAATTTACAATGGTACCTGCAAATATGAAAAAGTAAGATTCAAGCAATAAAATCAAATATTAATATTAGCCACTTAAAATTCAGGAAAATCTGGGAGCAGAAGGTACCTTAGGGGTTTTTCATGGGAGCTAAGGGGAAAAACAGATCTGAGGGCAGCATCCCACGTGGCTCTGTTGTTCCAAAACAGCATGAAAACAGTCATAAGGTTTTTGTATTTACTCTTTTGCAGTTAATATTGTTATGCCAATAGAAGCCAAGCATTCAAGTAGGTAATACAATCACAGAGTCACCACTTACAGCTTTAACATCCAAATTCATAATCCCTGAATTCACATTGTGTCTTCGCAAATCTGATTTTATTAAGGCTGAAACAAAAAAAAATGAAAAGATGAAGCTGGTTCACAACTTTGCAATGACATGCATGTCAAGGGAAATGATTGCACAGTGCAAGGACATGAAAGCTGTTTTCAGCACACTTTCAAAATACCTGTATTCACTCTTTTGTGATTGGAACTCATTGCCCATTTGAACTTGCTCCCCACAAAGCATACAAAGCAGAAAATGACAATAAAAGCCTTTAAAGCATAAGTATTTAAGCAAAGCTTGATAGTTTTAGCACTTTCAGCACATTTGGAAGTATCAACATGTGTAAGTCACTGGTACAGTTCTGGAACACATCAGCAGTTTCTTGCATTTGGAAAACTGCAAACTGCCTCCATTTATGCATTTCTTTCCATTTACCATCCTACTCAGGAGACAGATATCTATGTCTCAAATTCAAGGCATGACCCAAGAAATGGATGCCAAATGGCTGTTGCTATATTAGCAACATCATCCTTAAAACCTCCACATTTTTACATTAAAGAGTAAACATTACTTGTATTTCTAATTAATTACCTGTTAAGATAATGCCCACAAAAATCCAAGCACAAAGAAAGAGGTTTCCTGCACGAGGACTGTAGTCTGTTGTGAGTTTTCCTTGAACAAGTGTAAAGAGAATTCCAAATATCTACAAACAAACAAGTCAGTTCATCAGGATCACACAGAAAAACGTCATCACTTTACCTTTAAAAGTTTCAGGTCACATCTTATAGAAACCAAATTACAAAAAACAAGGGCTACAGCAACACAACAGAAACTTAGTAGCCAAGTCTAAGAAAGCCTTCCTAGACCTGAACATAGTGGTCTCCCCAAAATTACTTTGCTTGAAGAAATAAAATGATACAACCTGTGCTGATGCATTAAGGAGACCTGAGGAAGTGCCTTCAGACTCTGGGTATGTAATTTCCACAGCAAATTCAAACCCAAGTGGAAGATAGCCAGTCATGAAGAACCTGTTGAAGAGGAGAGTAAAAGGATGGCAGGTGTGGCCTTCATCTATTACTACAGCTAAGAAAATCTAACATACACATTGGGTATGAGGAACTAGCTGGTACTCTGAACTGTCATGTTTTCATGACAACATAATTCAATAATTCTTTTGTTTCCTTCATTCCCTCAACAACATCCAAGAATTTTAGCCAATCCTCTCTCTCTCTTTAGGACAAAGATGTTTTAACATATTTGTCCTATTTCCCATAACCACCTGCATTCCACTCCATACATACAAAACAACCTTTTCTGACCAGTCCACAAGCCACTCCATAACTGAAGTCAATTCCTTTCAAATGAAAGACATACAGAATCATCATCATTTGATCAGCACAGATATCCATGCTGAAGGACAAAGAGAGACTATCAGTAGGGAGTGAGGCTGTACACTGGAACATCTGCTAGAAGCTGCTATGGAATAAGCTGAGGGGACTGACAGATGACAGGAAGAGAAGGGGCTTAATGCAGTTGAGTTGTCTCAAGACATTTCTGGCTTTACCTGGTCTGCTGTGTCTAAATACAGCACCATTCCCTCAGCACCTTTTGAGGGTTTTAGACCATGTATCTATGATGAGAGCTCATGCTCTTCTGAGTGATCAAAGTAACCAGCATGTTGCTTGGGCTATCAAAGTAGAGATTAATCAAAATGCAAAGAAGCCAGTCTTTCTAGATTTGCTCATATTCTAATCACTTCTCCACTGGTCAGCAGGAAGCTGCAACTTTACTGCAGACAGCTTTTTGAATTGCAGCCAAATGAACTGACCGTATAGAGACTTAGGTCCATAAAAATGTTAAATGAAATTTACTGAAAAGTGAGTTACTTTAGATTTATTCTGATTTAACGGAAGGTGAAATCCTAGTAAACCCTACCTGTACTGTGAGCTATAGGCGTAGGTTGAGACCATGGTGACAGAATACACAGTAGAATCATCTAATTAAAACAGTTAAATACTGTTTCTGAACAAAAGTAAGTCTTCTAATGCTCTTTAATTGCTCACCCAAGTACTCCTCCAGTCACGAACACTACTATAAGGTATCCGAGGTCCAGGGTGAAGGTAAATACCAACATCCCAATGAAAGAGAGAATGTAAACAATCAAAGTAGTTTGCCTGCAACCCAACCAAAAAAAAAAGTTAACATTCTTAACAGAAGGTCATAGCACATTACTGAAGCGTGGAAGAGCAACATAAACATTACTTACTCTCTAACAACAGACATTCCAAAGCTATAAAATTTGCTTCATCCAATTCTGACTCAAACATAGCATGCAATGAGAATATACTCCTTCCTGACCTCTTCAGTGCCTTGGTTATATGGCTGCTTCACTCAAGGCTCAAGACACTCAGTACTCAGACTCTCAGAGTGGACAATCACAGCAGATACTACTACCTCAAGACTATTTTAAGTTCTCTGCTATGTTGTACCTCTCAACCATTCTGCAGTGCTGCCCTTTACATGACACATCAACACAGGAGCAGCCAAATTGAACACTCTTAACAATAAAAGTCAGCCCACTAAGAGGCAAGTCAAACAAATCTCATTATAATGTTCTATTTATTTTAAATCTGGAATAAGGGGTGTCATCCAAATTCTTAAAGCACATATTTATAAGCCAAAACACATGCAGAAACAAAGCCAATCTACAGCATTAACATCCATTAGGTTTCTAGAGCTCTTGCACATAATGTGCTATGAGTCACAGGGGAGAACTACTCCATCACAAAGAGTGCTCCAGGCCAGTGCTTGCTACTGGGGGCCTTGAGTGTTGCACCTGGGAGCTCCTAGCCTCCTAGCTGAACAGAGTTCAGCTCCATGGTCACCTCCTGAATTAAAGCTGATGTTATGCTTACTAATGGGACCAGGAGCAGTATAAAATAATTGAGAATCCATCACCTGTCCATCTTGCAAAACAATGCAGAGTAGGCTTTAAGCCTTTATGCTCTCCTAGGAGAAGAAGCCCCCTGGGCCACCTGGCCATTTTATGTAGGACTTACAGTGCTTTCCTCATTAGCCTTATACTCCTGAAGAGACAGGGGTAGATGGAAAACCCCTTTGCATCTTTGCATTCCTCTCCCTCATTTCTTTTGGCCAAGAACCAATAAGAGCCTCAAGTTTTCACTGTAGCCTCAGAAACTTGTGTCCATCAAGGCCACTAAAAGCTCAGGGATGAACTGCATTTTATCATCAGTTCATTTCAGCCCTTACATTGCAGTATTTTTCGAATGCAATTGCAACACTCTCCTACCCCTGACCCCAGACATGCCTACCCACACTTACTTGTATGTTTTAGTGTAATCCAGCCACAAACCACAAATAATCGAACCCACCATTCCTGCCACCACCAGTGTCAAGCCAATTCTCCCAGCGTTCACTTCTTCTCCCTTTCAACAAATATTTATATGGTGCTCATTAATAACTTGCTTCCACTCAGAGTCAAGTTCAGACCTCATGGCAGTCAAAAGTGCAAACAAACATTTCTATGACTCCCATAGCAGTATGGTACAAGAAACTGTAGAGATGTATAAAGGACACCAAACATCTGAGCACACATAGCACCTACATAATAACAAACATCACCTCTGCAAATGTACAGTGAAAAAAACAAAAAGACAAAGAAGATATGAGAAACTTACCTCATAATGAGTTACTATCATCTGGTTTAATAACGTGGAGACAGAATAAAATGTCCCAGTCATAATACCTGCAGTACCAAAATAAATACTTCAGTCATTCCAGGGGTAGCCAAGCAGATCTGCTACCCTAAAGAAATATTCTTCTGACATTTAAGACCCATCATCAGAGGCAAAACCTTTTATTTGTCAGGTGAAATCTCTTCGCTGGACCTATAAATGGTATTTTACATCCTGCAAGATTTTCCAGAACTGGCAGCTGAATAAATAAAAGTTTGATACTCCCTCCCCTGTAAAAAACCACCATCACAATTAAAACTCAGTGTGCTTTCAGCACACATTTGAACTGTTCTGCCAGACTACAGCTGGGCAGCATCACTTACCATAACTGATCAGCAAAAGTAGAAATGGAGTATTTTTGAACAAGTTAGTAATGGATTGCTTGTAGGAATAATCCTCAGGAGGTTTGGTTTGCAGGACTGCTTGAGAGTGACTAGGAGGATATTTGGGCTTTTCTTCAAACACTGGGGAAAAAGAAGAAAAAACAATTTGGATTTATCTTTACCAAACTAATGTGGGGTTTTTTTGGTTTTTGTTTTTTAAGTGTTTCAGTGCAATGATTTTCAGAAGACTGACCTGTGATTCTAAGACTTCCATAAAAAAATATTCTAGATTTTGTCATTAAAGGATCAAGTCACAGCCACAAGTCACATCTGATTGCTACCAACAATCTGAACTTTTAGATTAACAGAGGGAATTCACATTGTATCATAATGTCCTTGTAGCAAAAAAAATAAGAGAACTAAATATTCTGAAAGACGTCACCCCATGTGAAGCACGACATACAGTGAAGTGGTTGTTGCTTAACTCTGGCACAACAGGTGAGTGTACACAAATAAACTGGAGAAAATGTAACCTCAAATACTTTGAACAGTCACATGCTTTAAGTGAGATGTTGTTAACACTCCCTATGGTCAGCATTTAAATTCCAGGAATGAAACACTTACCAACTCCTGCTAAGAAGAACAAAAGTGTGGACACTATTGCTGTTCCATAGAACATGATGCTGATGTTATGTGCCATAAGATCAATATCATTAGGTGTATTTGGAACCAGAACAGGTGGCAATAAAAACCCAATTGCAGTGCCAAGCTGTAAAGCAAGAAAACCAAAAATAATTTTTATGTTCATAGGGAAATTAACAGAAGTGAAAAGTCTTACCAGGTAGAATTTAGAATTTTTATCATAATACGTATTAATAAAACTATCAAGGAAAAGTGTTCCTTTGGTATCATACTTCTGAGCCATTTTCTCTTGGTGATGTTTTACAATCCGAGCTTCCATAACTCAGGTTTTAATCTTTTCATTTCTAAATTAGATTCCGATACTACACCTCGTGTATATCTATACTACACCTAGCACATATCTAAGAATCTTTCACAGAAAAACACTGTGCATGCACATAAATTTGTATCAGTCATCCTGCAACTGAAGGGCTGGAGTTGACAGAAGACTCAAGCTACTTTTGTAGAAATGCTCTTCTCCATTTGATGTCACATGTATTAAAGAGACAAAAAAACAAGGACTGAAATTTTGGGTATATATATAAAGCATTTTAAAACATGAAGAAACAACCGTCTTGGACTACTCTCCAATTTCTCTCTTCTGCTCCTCCAAAACTAAACTGCTTTTTAAAGTGTTAGAACATTTATTTTGTAATTAAAGAACCTGCATCTATTTTAGGTAAAATAAAACAAAAAAAAAAGACTGTTGGAGTAGTAGGTCTAACACTTAGAAAGTACATTTAAGGTGTGCCACAGTGCTTACAAAGCATCCTTCGTGCATATCCTGATGTGTGGTTTGCTACCTTTTTTTTTTCCCCCCACAGACCATCAGATTTACACAGTATCCAGTGGTCACATAAAGACTGTGTCTCTTTTTGTCCTCACCCTTCAGTATATAACTCTACAAACATGAAGGCAGTACAGTTACTTTTTTTTCCTCAAGGTATGTTTTTTTCTCCCCCAGTAGGAGCCAATACAGCACCCACAATATTCCAACAAAGTGGAGTGATGCCATTTTTCACCATTTACATCTAGAGAGGTTAAGGTCAGAAGGATCAAGCATTCCAATGACTTTGGCGTGCCTTGCTTAAGATGCTAAATACTTGAGGCAATCTGGCACTCCTAACAACCCTTGGCAGGTACATCACTGCATTCCCAGTGATTTCTGCTGAACTGCAAATGATCAGCATCTAAAGATGGGTACAATCTGATTTTTCATAACTACCCTGTCCCTCCCCTGCCTGCAGTCCCAGCCCTGTTTGCTGCAGCTCTGAAGTTACAAAAAGTTTCTGATAAGAAATCGCATGACCAACAGCACAGTGGATTATAGCAAAATGTTCTGTTACATAGTTCGCCTTGTGCAATTAAATAAATACACTGAGACCCTAACAGAATGTGTATAAAGAAGTGAACTGCGGTAGAATATACAGGCAACATTACTTCTAATTTCTGATTTGCCATCTCACTCTTTCAATCTAGCTTTTGAGGGTTTGGGCGGGGGGGGAATTTTTAGTTTGGTTTTGGAGTTTGTTTTTTAAGAAAGCAAAAACTGAGAAGAGAGAAATTTCCATGTTTGACACCATATCAGACTTCATGCGTCACAAGCAGGACCAGGATCTTCAGACCTCTGTAGCACAGAGCTCTGAGGTAGCAGAGTGTGACACAGCTGCAGAATAAGCCACTGTCCTCTGCACAGGACTGCTGGAGGGAGACGAAACACACCTTGTCAGTGCATTTCACAGGTTTTTCCCTGGCAGAGGACCAGTAAGCACTTCAGCACACTGAGATCAGTTCTACCTTCTGGAGGGGAATATGCCCCAGAAATAACTATGACTTATTTTGTTCACATTCTCTTCCCGTTTCCCTCGTCCATCTTTCTCGTGGTTCCTATGCACACAATCCCGCCTCTCCTACTCCTGTCCTGCACCACTTTGACCCCCTCATCTCAGCATCCAAACAAAGCATCAGTTTCAGACTTCAAGTTGGATCCTTGGCACTGTACTGCAGAACTAAAAACCCAGTAACTTCTTGGTACTTGAGAGGACTGGTGCATGTTTGGAAGAGTGGAAATTTAGCTGCCAAAGAAACCTTTAACTTGATTCCAGGATGTAGATCCAAAATTTTTGCTCAACTGCTGAAACAACGAACAACGCCTGAAATCTTCAGTCCAAAGTGAATAGTTGACTTGTACACTGAAAGACCTGAATGCAAAAAACCATTGTTTTGAAAAAACTGCAAACAGACAGGTATAAGCTAATGAGCAACCCTAACCGTAAATACGTAACATTAATGAACTGCGGTAGAATATACAGACAACATTACTTCTAATTTCTGATTTGCCATCTCACTCTTTCAATTCAGCTTTTGAGGGTTTGGGCGGGGGGGGGGAATTTTTAGTTTGGTTTTGGAGTTTGTTTTTTAAGAAAGCAAAAACTGAGAAGAGAGAAATTTCCTTGTACATTAAAGGTACCGTTGTAATAATCCAAAGTGGCACAAGCATAAAATCATTAGACTCACATGAGAAAAAAGAAATCCCCCACTACCTTAATCAAACTCTACCTAGGACCTCAGCCTGCACCAGTGACGCTGATTGGAATCTTAGCAATATTTTGCCACCAAAAAAAAAAAAAAAAAAGCAGGGACAGTGGCACAGTGTGAGAACAAGGCTATAGGAGGAAAAAAACCAAGTATCATACCTGCACCTGTGCTTTTAGATGCACCTGTTCCAGCTCTCTGAAACTGGCCAGGACCAGGGAGCTTGAGGAAATCCAGGACTCAGTTATCAGCTCCCCACAGTGATGTGAACTATCACAGCGTAACAGAAAACTTCACGAGCCACCAGGGTATTGACTACTGGCACCTGGCAATTAGAGGCCATATTTTAAAAAGCAGAAACTAATATATGTTGGCGCTGGGGCTCTTCATGAAAGTTCACATACTTCACACCCCTCCAACCGGGGGTGGATTCAGTCATATGAATCCAAATGTCAAAATGCAAGAGGAAGAGAAAGTGGAATAAGACCACTTCTGAAAAGGGTCTTGACTGGTGTACTCCCGGCAGCTGATGTGGAAGCGTGTGAGCTGCTACACGCTGCCACACGGTCGGGGTCCGGCACAGCGAGGCTGGCCGGGCAGGGCAGGGCGCGGCGCAGCATCACAGCACACTTGTCCCCACTCCCTCGTCTTTCCACTCTCCAATGTCGCCCCATAACCGCTTCCTGGAGAATACCTTTTCCCACTTAAGCACCTTATTTTTAACTCAATGCCAAACTCCAAGGAAGCCCACTTCTCGAAAGCCGCCCTTGCTCCCCACCGCCCCTACCTGGTTGCCCAGCACAGCCACGGCGCAGGCGGTGGAGACCTCGGTGGGGCCGAACCAGACGGAGGCGATGCGCGACGGCAGCCCCAGGATGAAGACCTGGGCGATGGCACAGACGGCCTGTGCGGCCAGGGTGAGGGGGTAGCGCTGGGGGGCCAGGCTGCCGCACTTGAGCCAGGCGCCCAGCGCGTTGAGCCCCGAGCCCAGGAGGGCGGTAAGACGCAGACCTCGGGCATCCAGCAGCCAGGTGGCCGGCAGGATCAGCGGCACGTAGGCCACCATGTAGACCATGGAGAGCCAGTCGATCTGCGTGAACGAGACGCCATAGAAGACGGCGAAGACGTTGCTGAGGATGCTGTACTGGATCCACTGGAAGGCGTTGACCAGCGAGTAGCAGCTGAAGACGGCCAGAACCACCAGCCGCCGCCGCGCAGGCGCGTCTCCACCCGCCCGCGCCCGTCGGCAGCATCGCCTCGGCCGCTGCCGGGGCTGCGGGCTGCTCCTCGCCGCCCGCCGGGGCCGCCCGCCCCCGTCCGCCGCCTCCTTGCCGGCAGGAAGCCATTGCAGCGCGGCAGCGGGGGCGCGGCGGTGGCTGCCGGCATCTCCCCGCTCTCCCCCTCCGCCTCCTCCTCGCCGCCGTCCTCCACCATCTCGGCCGTCTCCCCACCCAGCTTCCCGGAGCGGCGGCGGCGGCGGGCGGCGCGCAGTCCGGCTCTGCCGGCCAAGGTCACCTGGCTCCGAGTCCGCTCCCGCTGCCGAGCCCACGCCGCCGGCGCCGCCGCCCGCCCCGGGCCGGGCCCGCAGCTCGGCAGGGCGGGCGGGCGCGGGGGGGGCGGCCCCGAGCACGGGCGGGTTTCGCCGGGCGGGGCGGCACTGCTGTGGCAGAGGTGATCTTAAAAAGCTAGTACTGCAGCCCTGATTGCTGGGAGGCTGTCGGGAGTGTGGATGTATGTATATACATCTGTATATCTCTCTCTATATATGTCTACATATATAGGCACACATGTATATACACATCTATATATATATACATATATACATAGAGGTATTTATTTTGTTCACACCTCTGCTCCCATTTTCTTGATCCATCTTTCTCACGGCTCCTATTCACACAATCCCTGCACTCCTGCTCCTGTCCTGCACCACTTCAACCCCAACATCTCAACATCCAAGTGATGTGTGTACATATAGATATATATATATATGTACACGCACACACTTCTTTCAGTCTTTTAAGCTGAACTTGGAAGGGTTGTCCCCATGGGTGACCGAGAATCATAGGGAGATGGCAGCGGTGTAAATAATCCCCATGACATCCTCAAGGAACAAGCAACATCACTTCCTTCCTGTAACCATTTTGGTGTCTGGTGTGCCTGACCCAGGTCAGGCTGGGTGATCACAGACCAGTGCTTTGTGGCTCGTTCCTTGCTCCTCTTCCTTGGCACAGGTCAGGTCGCCTCGGCTGCTGCACCATCTGTGTCAGACACATAGGCCACACCACTCCCAGCATGTTCCGAGAAAATCCCTGGCCTTCCTCTGCCACAATAAGATCCCTGGCCATCCCCTGCCATAATAAGATTCGTCTCTTCACAACAGTGATGTAGAGAAATGTACTGGGGTGAAAAGAGATGGATGGGCAGAGACGGAGACCCAAACTGAAGCAGAGGGTGGTTAGTACAATGCATCACCAGGGTGTGTGCATCCACCCCAGCCCTTCATTGCCTCCAGAGCCGCAGGCAAAACATTCCTTGTTTCCACTCAACCTCTGAAATTTGATTTGACACATACCCCAGAAAACTGGCCATCTGGCCTTGTGCAGAGGCGGGTAGATATCACTTCAGCAAGCAATCTTCCCTCAAACCCCACTCAGTATGTGCCTGCACAGGAGCAGTGTCTGGCAGCCCCTGTCACAGTCTGTAATTCTGTTGCTGCAGACAGTGTCCCCTAATAAAAAGACAGATTGTTCTCCAAAGAGCAACAGGAAAATATAGAAATATTTAATTTTGTTAACAATGTTAATAGTATTTTACTGGTTTCTGTGGGAAATCATTTGGCGTGTGTTCGGCAAATAACACATCGCACATTGTTCACGGGTATGTCAGAGCCTAATCAGATCTGTCTGTGTGGTAGATATGCTTAGCCACCAGTCTTAAGTACCCTAATTAATTATGAGTTGGTATTTTACTCAAGATCAGTTGACCTATGTAAGCCACAGTTCCTGATTTTATTTACAGCATGAATAATAATATGAACACATGCTTCAAACTATTAATTTGGCTATGTTTTCTTTCCCTGAGCACTTAGCTGAGCAACGGTAGTGATGATTGCAGACACCATGGATTTTTAGAGACTACTGGAAGTATATCCCGAATTTGCAGATTAGAGGTATGTGCTAGAAATTGGTTTTTTAAAAATAAAGTTACCCATGACAGATTCAGGCTCTTCTTGCCTCTGTCATTCATTCCAAGAAAAAGCCTGATTTATTTCTACTTTTCCTGTGTAAGATCAGATGCTGGGTAAATTTCTCCCAAATCCTTTGCCTGACTTGACAGTTCAATTTCTATATACTGTAGCAATGGAGCCTTTTTCAAACACGATTTCAGGAGAAAGAAGTGTAGTGGGGTCTGAAACAAACAGTATCAAAGCAACAGAATAGCTGGCTTTCACTTCAGGAACATATGTCCATATTATACATTATATGCTGAAAACGCACCTGTGACTATGTCTGTGCTAGTACTTCCAGCAGTGGCTGTTTAGGATCCCTGGCACAGGCTGTAGCTTGGCTTTAGGGTCAGGAAAAGTACCATGACACTTTGGTTGGGTTGTATAAATGTAGCTTTAACGTCCTAAATTACTCTTGTTCTTTTGGAAGAAGGTATAAACATTGATCTACATCCAATTTTATTTAACATTTTTTCCCACTGAATTCTGGATGACCTCGAAGTTCATTCAAAGATAACATTTACTCCTTAAAAGCAGAGGAAAGTAGGCTTTGGTCTCTTATTCTTTTAGTGTGGTTGCACAGGGCTCTATCTTAGGTCCTGTGCTTTTCAATATCTTCATAAATTACTTGGACCCAGGACTGGAAGGAATACTAAGCAAGTTTGCAGATGACACAAAACTCAGAGGAGATGTTGACTCCCTCAAAGGCAGGGAGATCCTGCAGAGAGATCTTAGCAAATTAGAGGACTGGCAATCCTCAATTGTATGAAGTTCAACAAGGGAAAGTGCCGGATTCTGCATCTGGGATGGGGCAACTCCAGATGTACGTACAGACTGGGGAACGGGATGTTGGAAAGGAACCTGGGGAATATGAGTCAGCAGCACCCTGGCAGCCAGGGAGGGCCAACCGTGTCCTGGGGGGCATCAAGCAAAGCATCACCAGCCAGTTGAGGAAGGGGATTGTCCCTCTCTGCTCTGCACTAGTGCAGCCCCACATTGAATATTGTGTGCAATACTGGGCACTACAATATAAGAAAGATATTAAGCTATTAGAGTGTCCAAAGGAGGGCTTTGAAGATGGTGAAGGATCTTGAGGGGAAGCTGTGTGAGGAGTGGCTGAGGTCACTTGTTCTGTTCAGCCTGGAGAAGAGGGGTCTGAGGGGAGACCTCATTGCAGTTACAACTTCCTGATGAAGGGAAGTAGAAGGGCAGACACTGATCTCTTCTCTGTGGTGATCAGTGACAGGACCCAAGTTGTGTCAGGGGAGGTTTAGGTTAGATACTAGGTAGAAAAATTTTCTTCACCCATTGGGTGCTGGAACAGGCTCCCAGAAAAGGGGTCACAGCACGAAGCATTTGGATGATACTCGCCGGCACATAGTGTGACGCTTGGAAATGGCCCTGTGCAGGGCTAAGGGTTGGACTCTGTAATCCTTGTGGGTCCCTTGAAACTCAGCATACTCTGTGATTCTTTGATTCTGTTATTCTTTTCCTACTGTTACACCCTTGGCTGCATACAGCAGGCAGAGCTGCTGCCAGCTAATACGCTCAGTGAAAGGTTTGAATCCAGCCTGTGCTAGAATGGCCGGCACACCTTGGGTTTCACTGCTACAGTGCCCACAGAGTATCACCTGTCTTCTCTATCCACCCAGTGGTTCAGCACAAAACAACATCATCTGCTTCCCACATGGAAGAAATAACTAGACACCAGGGAACTGTAGATAAAAAGAGGTGAAGTCTGGTAGTGGAAAGAGCACCTCAATGACAGCTAACTCCCATAATGAGAAGAGGCATTTTTTCCAGAAAGAAACAAGTTTATTTACAGCAGATCAACGTGGAGGCAAATCCACCTTTGCTACAGCTGCACTGGTCTCAGTGAAATAAAACCAGGTTGACTTCGATGAGGTTCGGCCAATACATTTCCATCCTGGGAACATTTATCTCCAGAAGTATCTTCCTAGACAAAAAAAAAAGAAAAGGCAAACCAAACTGACAGCATCAAGGCAACACCTTGATACTTATCTTCTGTCTTTTGACACTGCTGTATTTCATCAGCTTCACAACCACTACTTCTGATTTATAGCCATTTGTATGAGAAGCAGGGCCAAGGACATAGTTGCCCAGCAAGAGAATGTTAGCCCATGAGAAATGTCTATGGCATTAAAATGTGAGTCCCTGGATTTCTGCATTTCATGGACAATTTATAAAGCTAAAAATGGAACACTGATGTCAAGGTTTACAGCAGAAGTTTAGCTTAAAACTGCTGCTCTCCCTTCTAAATCTACCCTCTAACTGAAAATTTAGTCTCTCCTGAATATTCCTATTAGTGTTAGTGCCAGAAATTGTTCATGGATACCCAAATGTTAGTGAAGTTGTTTTCCTGAATGCTGTGAAAACGCTAAAATATGTTATGTATCACGCAGTCACTGGGAAGCAGGTGATACTAATTTACTCCATAGAAATTATTTTCTTCGACCCAAATTCCAGAAGTCAGGCAGGGGCCAAGCACTCAAATTTCCAAGTTGGAGAAAGTTAAAAGGCAGTTAGAGATGCAGTATCCTTACTTGTAGTGGTGTTATTGTTCCTCCTGTAGGATATGGTCCATCAAAAGAAAATATATTTTCATAATATTTCTAAACTTTAATTTTATCTTGCAGGAACTGAATCTTTGTACAAAAAAAAAAAAAAAAAAGGCTCAGAAACAGCCTTTTTGTTTCAGTCCAGGGAATTTCACAAAATAAAGGAAACTCAGCTACAGTGTTGCTATCAGGGTGTAATTAACTTTCAGATATCCCTAGCTGGGTTATTTCAGTGGTATTAATTCCTAGTTAAATCCTTCTTACAAATCTCAAAATGTTATCTAAGCCCACCACCCAAAAAACACATGTCAATCCATCTTTGTAAAACTTGAGACCAAGGTTAGGAGTCCGAAACAAAGAGATAGGATGCTACCAAAATATCAACACTTCTAAAAAAAAACTAGAATTTTTATGTACACCAGGCACACAGTTAAGACTTCCAGAGTTTTCTAGTTTTAATGTTTCAAATCAAGTACATCAGTCTCTAAATGAAACAAATTAAACTTTATTTATTTAACTCTTGGTTATGATTTTCAATGCAAAAACTGACCTCTTCATGCAGAGAAAACCTACATGGCAGGAGTCCACCAGGTACTTGTCTTCCAGACGAGTTGTTTAAACAAGAAAACGACAGCAGTTTAAGAAAGGGATTTCAGAACAAAAGATCTGAAGTTCCAACTGGGCTAGAAATGAACTATTTTAGCAGGATATTAAACAAACTTCAATAAGCTGCACTTGAAAGAAATTAGTTGGAGAGTCATATGCCTTAAATATCTTAATTGAAAGCTCTGAGAGAATGCAGGGGAAAATGTAAACATCCTCTTCCTCCTATGCAGTCCTCATTCCAGCAATATTTGCCCAGTCTCCCCATAAGATAAAGTCATAACCCCACCTGAAGAAAAAGCACTTGCAACAGAAGGCACTTGTCTGAAATTTGTTTGTATCTATCTCCAAGGGTTTGCCTGGCCACTCCAATTCGGGAATATGACTGCCCACAGTAGGTATGTTTGCCAATGACCTGGATTCAATTTTTGATGAACTGACAGAAATACAGAAGCATACTCTTAAGTATCAGAGAAAAGTTCTGAATTTAAAATATGTGTAGTGAACTCCTCTACTGTAAACAACAGACATTTGTGTTTCTGAGTGTCTCAATCCACGCAAAAGTTGCGAAAATGTACATCTGATACTTCTGTTGGGCTGCCATCTGGTTTTCTTTTTGTAGTCAGCTATCAATTTCATATATGTAATGGAATTTTACCCCTGAATTTCCTACCAAAGCAAGCAGGAAAAACATACATATGTAAAATAAATTTTGTGTACAAAAAAATAATATGAACAAATACAGTAGGTAAATTTATTTGATTCTTATTCTCCAAGATTAACAGGCTCTTCATATATTACAACAAATGTAACTTCCATCTGAATCCTTTATAAGCAATGAGAAAATGTGTATACCCACAAAAAAAAAAATTAATAAAATGCATAATCTGCAGAAGAGTTATCTTGGATGAACATTCTTATTTTTGGTCAGCACTCATTCCCTCAAAAGTTATTAAGTTTGGGGAAAGGCTTGGAGGCATTTTCATTGTTACATCACAAACTCCTTCAGCTGATATGCCTTTCACCACAGCAATCTGCTGGCAGGCAATCCTGATTTGTTGGGTTTGTTTCTTTCCTAAAAGAAAATCAACAAAGCTATTTTGTGAGAAAGATTGAGTGACATCAACCTGACCCATCAAAGGGCTGTGGGACAGAAGTGATTCAAGAAGCCACGCAGATGCTGCCAGCTGCATTTTGAGCAAGCTGGCTCTACACCTGGGAGATAATGCAGGTTTCCACTAACACAATGCAGTCAGTAACTCAGAGTATAAGAATTCAGTAATGTGAGAGGAATTACTCCATAAGAGTTTTCTCTGCTGGCTCTAGCAGGATCACAAGTGGTGTTCCATGGATGCAAAGTCCCCTGAGAGCTCCTGCTCCCTGCCCCATCCACATAGGAATATACAGCAATGTTGAAGAAATTAGCTGGAGAAACCACCCTTCAGAGCAACAGGATAAAATGTTTTCTTCCCTTCTAGAGATCTCAGATCAGAGTTACAACAAAAAGCACTATACTCTTGAAAAAACACCACAATGTATATGTCTTAAATTACCCATTTCTCTTTCACTACCTGATTCATTACAACTTACCTGCCTGGTCCATGCATGCAGATCCTTTGAAAATTAAATGGAAGGGACATTCCATACTAGGCCATTAAGGGCCTAGTACAGAAATGTGCTTCTATTTCAGAGACAGATTGCTCACCCAAGCTTGAGAAATGTTGCTGCTTTTACTATTGAGGAAAACCAAACATTTAGTAACAGCTTGAAGTTCCCAATTTCTCTCTGAAGAGGTTATCAGCAGGAAGGGAGCCACGTTCTTTAAACATCTACATCTATTCGATGTGGAATGTTAACTCAACTTAAATAAAAATCAGCAGGAATTTTTTTGTTTAGACTGAATAACAATAAAAGATGCCTGCCCAAGACCCTGGCTGTGAGAGTAAATTATGGCAAATGCATTAACATTCTAACAGTTTTAATCATTTTAACAGGAAGTCAGACAGACAGACAGACACTGGGGACTCTCCTTGTTGGAGCTCCTCTGTTGGGAAAGCACTCCAAGTGTTCTCCGAAGACCCTTTTGAACTGCTGTCTTTTGCAGCACAGCTACAAGATATAAACTGTTCCAGATCAGCTGTAAACCCAGAATTTCTCACAGAAAATTCTCCACCTTTTTATTATCAAGAGAGGCAAACTCAGTGCGCCTATCAACCACTGGCCAGTGGACAGCTCCTCTGCCAGGACAACCCCAGAGCATCTAGAGCTTTTTGCATGTGAGTGACATCATCTACTTCATCCACATGTTTAGAGAGTAGGGGAGAGCATGGCCTTCTGCTTCCACCTCCTGCCTGCACAGTGACCAACTCAACACTATGCCCAGCTCGTGATGGCACCACAGGGAATGGAGGGCACTCAGCACCTCCAGCACTCACCCAGCACCTGATATCCCTGAGACATCCACAAATACATTTGTCGGTGTGTTTTACTGGAGCAGCAGTCATATGATGTCAGCCCAACAGCTGAACTGTTGCCTTATAAATTGTTTCTCCGTCTTGTGAGAACCCTGTGGCTCTTATATATAGAATCACAGAATTTATTTTGGAAAAGACCTTTAAAATCATCGAGTCCAACTGTTAACCCACCACTGCCAGGTCTGCTACTAAACCGTGTCCTTAAGTGCCAAATCTACATGTCTTTTAAATACCTCCAGAGAGGGTGATTCAACAACTGCCCTGGGCTGCCTGTTCCAATACTCAACAATCCTTTTAGTGAGGAGTTTTTTCCTAATATCCAACCTAATCCTCCCCTGGTGTAACTTGAGGCCATCTACTCTCATCTGCATCGATGCAACCAGGAAAATGAACATGACAGAATAGCCCATACATACCAGTTCTGCCAGAATGGCATTCAGACTGTTTAAGTCTTTGGAGATAATCCTGTATTTCCAATTAACTGCAAACACAGGGTGAACAGAGTATTTGTGTCCCTTAAGACTTCAGACAGTACCAAGTTGAGGCTTATAGCTTTTAGAAACCTTGGGAGGAGAATGAAGTGGAAATAACTTGGGTTCTGGGAATAACTCTGCTTTGAGTGCTTATTCCTCCCTGCTGGCTGTACAACAACCTTGGGAGCCACACACAGGACAAAGGTGATGCTGGATGCCAGAAAGCAGACTCACAAAGCTGCTAAAAGGACACAGGGCGGTTTAACACAGGTGAAAAACCAGCACAGCCATGACTCTGCTGGCAGCTTCAGAGTGCTGCACTCAGAAACAGTCCTGCATCCCTCCTCTCAGCCTAAGGGACAGGACAGAGAGAGCTCATTATTGCCTCATTTTACCCTGGCAGATTTGGCACTCTTGATGACTCTCCTGTCAGCTCAGCTATTTCGAGGAAAAATGTCTGAGTGCTGGAATCAGAAGGCTTTGTTGCCCTTGTCCCCCGTCAGGTCAGAGAGTAGTGATGGGGCAGCCAGAGCCTGGGGCAAAAACAGAGCTGGGTGATGTTGGGATGGCTGGTGGTGAAAGTGAAGTTCACACTGCTCCCTGACAAGGGGTTGGCTTGGGAGAAGCTGTATTTTTTGAGGGACCAAAGTTACTTACATGTTTGGGAAACTTTCTTTTACTTGTAAACATCAAACCACTTCACCGAGAAAGTCATACTGAGCTTTCTGCTGAGAAGTGTGAGACTGTTTTCAGCTGGGAAATACAGAAAAATAAATGGGCCTCTTGTTTCAAAATTAGCAGTTTTGTTTGAAAACCCCATAGCCTGTTAGGAGGCTTAGCTTCAAACTGCTATGTGACTTGTATTTCACGTGTTTTTTTCCAAAATCAAAAAAATCCCAGTATTTCGTTCTCACTCCAAAGGAAAACACGGGCATTAATATGCTTCATGGCATTGAAGTTATACCCCAGGCAGCCACAGCCAATCCCTCGTCCCTGCTAGTATCACTTTTCCTTCTACATTGATTCAGTAGTGAAAATGATAGTTGGAAGAGAAGGCAAAAGGCCAAAGCTCATGCAATCTAGTTATAACTCTGCTGAAATGTCTTCCAGGAACTCTGCAAGGACTATACTGATCAAGCCTTGTAACAGCGAGAGGAAAAGAAAAATAATAGCCAGAGTAAAAGAAAAATAATAACCAGTTTGTACCCTTTCCAGAGTGACACACTGTGTCCTAGCAAAGTTACGGAGCAGTATGTCCTGAACATCTGTGATGTAGGTAAGAAAGCCAGGGAACTGGGATCACACTGCAGAGTTGAGCAGCCCAAACCCCGTGTATCAGGTTTTCTTACAGCAGGACAAGAAGACTTCAAGATTATAGGCAGTACTAAAGCCACCAAAAAAACCACAAAGCTTGGATTTTTCAACCCTGCCCTCCAGGTGTTGAAATGGCTACTGAGATTCCCTCAGCCTACTGGTAGGTAGGCAAGGACCACCAAATTAACTTACCAGTCACCAGAGGACAGGTAATGGGCACATTTTTCAGTTAGCACCTGCCTGGTGCACAATGGGACTTGCAAATACAGGAAAAGTCTTTGCTGCAATAGCTCAGCCTTTTTTCTGTCCTGTTGTCTTCTGCCATGCTCTATTTTAAGGTATGCATAAACCTAATTGGTTTTAGATGAGTGGAAAGGATATATTTTTTCCCCATTAGGTAAGTAAAATTTGGAATATACGCATCTGCCTAAAATAATCCCCAGGAAGAAAAAATATTTTGTGAAATCATACTTTCCTATCCTAATTAAAAAAACCCCCACACTGTACTGGGTAATGCTGGGGCAGTAGCTGTTTTGTTCCACTACCTTCACCACTTGTCCCCCACAAAGTTACAGTACTTGTCTCTGTTTCACTAATTTTCCATCTGCCATACTTGTTCAGGTGGACTTTGCAATTCCTTATGTTACTAGGTCAGTCCTAAGTAGCACCCTGTAGCCCCTGGGGTGTAGAACCACAAAAAGAAGTCTCCTTTGGGAGAGTCTAGGTGAAAAGGCTAGGAAGTCTCCCACATCCTCACCAGAAGCACAGCCAGAAGGGAACAGTTTTCTAGTTCACATTTGACAAAGACACCATGCTCGTAAATGTAAGTGCTTACAAAGAATTGTTATTTCTTTCAACTCAAAACACTGAACACTTGGATAAACTCAAACTTCAAAACAACCATTAGTGTTCTTTAGGGAATGCCTGTGGAGCTGTGATGCAGGAAACAGGTGTTGAGCCCAGTTAAAGTCCTATGTATGAAGGAGACACTGTGTGAACGTTTTCTGGCTCACACTGGCAAGCCCAGTTGTTTTGCTGTGCCAGCTGCAGCCAAGGGCTCTCTGCTGCTCCTCACATTGCTGAGGCATAGACACAACTCATGAAGTCCAACCCAATCCACACAAAAAGTCACCTAAGACTTAACAAAATGCGATGAACTTCAAACTGTGGGGATCTAATGCTAGTTTAATTTTCTCAGGAGAGTGGCAGAAGCTTTTAGCAATGAAGCAACAGAATAAAAGACAGCAACCTCCAAAAGGCAACAAACCTGGAAATATATTAATATAAGAAAAATAAAAATCAAGACAATGTGATACTAGCTATGAAAACAATCCTGGTAAAGATCTAAAGTAACTTCTCTAGCATCCCTACCATATCTTCATTGAAGGAAACCAGCGTTTCAGACATCTGACAATATGCTCCCCTTTTAGGATTTTGCAACCTTCATTTTACTCCTGTATGGGTATTTAGCCAGGAAAATAAAGTTTTGGGTTTTAATCTCAACTCATTTCATAACTATCCATGAAGAGGAGTGTAAGCAGCCAGAGATTACAATGAGTTACATACAACTTCAGACAGTTTCCATATAGTCAAATCAAGCAAGATCTGGTTGTGCAGAAATCAGAGCAGATTACCTCACCAATGGTCAGCAGCTTATCTTTGTGTTTCTTGAAGAGCAGGACAGATTCCATGACCTGTAATAAACTAGCCTGTGTGTTTTGTAAAGACTGATGAGTGCTAAGCTGAGCCATAGCAAACAAAACCACACACAACTGTATTATTGTGCATCTTGAAAAGCAAACCTTGAAAACGATAGTCCAGGACAGAGGGGATCAGTCTACTGTGTTACTAACAGCTTCTGAAAAGCCTAATTACTCATCCTTTTCAGAACAGAATTAAAAGATAGATTCAAAGAGGGTTGGAGTGATGTTGGTCCAGGTAACTCTGCTAGTGAGCAGAGGAAGAAAGATCCCATTCTTCCTCATTTGGTTGAACTGAGCCTCATCTTCTAAGAGCTGGGAAATCTCTGAGAAAGGCATTTTAATAGCTCTCTGGCAGCCTGGTCCTGAGTGGTGTCCTTTCCAGAGGAAAGGCAGTTGTCAGTGCCAGCGAACAGGTCTTGTTGAACCAACCTCCCAGACCAGTCCCATGAATCACTGTCTTTTCGGCCAAGCTCTTCATCACTTTGGGCTGTTGTGCTGGTTTTAGCTGGGGTAGAGGTAATTTTCTTCACAGTAACTAGAAAGAGGCTGTGTTTTGGATTTGTGCTGATCACAGGGTTGATAATGTAGAGAGGTTTTTGCTATTGCTGAGCAGGACTTGCACAAAGCCAAGGCCTTTTCTGCTTTTTGTACTGCCACACCAGCAAGCAAGTTGGGGGTGCATGGGAGTGTGGGAGGAGACAGCCAGGACAGGTGGCCCAAACTGACCAAAGGGGTGTTTCAGACCATATGACATCATGCTCAGTATATAAAGAGGGAGGAAGAAAGAGTAAGAGGGGGGACATTTGGAGAATGCCATTTGTCTTCCCAAGTAACCAATACACATGATGGGGCCCTCCTCTCCTGGAGATGGCTGAACACCTGTCTGCCCATGGGAGACAGTGAATTAATTCCTTGTTTTGTTTTGCTTGTGTGCATGACTTTTGCCTTTCCTACTAAACTGTCTTGATCTCAACCAAGAGTTTTCTAGCTTTTATCCTTCTGATTCTCTCACGGGTCCCACTGGTGGGGGAGTGAGCAAGTGGCTCTGTGGGGCTTGGCTGCTGGCTGGGGTTAAACCACAATAGCTGCTCAAGAGCACAGGCTCCTGTTCAAGAGCTGCACCAGCCAACAGCACACAGACACAACAATTCTGAATACACCTGCCCTCAGCAATTGTAAAACTTCACTGTGGGCTTCCAGCAGTGAGACCCCCACTGATCCGGGACGGAGGCTAGGAAGGAAGGAGACTTCTGATCCCTGGGAGATGAAAGCAAGACAGCCTCTACTGTTCCGGTGAACCTCAATGCTGTCTGCCACAGGGTCAGCACTTACCTTCCTCGAGTTTTGCCCCAGCATTCACCCTCGTATACCACAATATGCATTCACTAAGACAGCAGGGATGGAGTGACACCACTGTGTGTAGCTGCACCTCTCCAAAAAACAGGGCAGCTTAAGGATGCCAAGAGGCAGCTCTGATCATCCTGATACCACAGTGTTGCAAAATGTGGAATATATAAAAATTTTCTTAAGAAAGGATATTCTTTGATGTTTGATCTTTGTATACTTTCAAGCCTAATCAACATGGAAGGAGATTTAATCCATGAAACAGATAGTAGCTAACAAGCAAGCTCTTAGTGATGTCCAGGTGTTAGAAAGATAAATTACTTGTCATTAGAATTGCCTTGTTAAGATTTAGGGCTAAACATCTCAGACCTAGGGGAACACAAATAATGTAGAACTTATAGGCCACAAGGATATTTGGAAGAGCTTCCAAGATAAGGCAGAAACTAATAAAGACAACAACTGTGCTGGATCAGCTCCGACTGGGTAAAAGGTAATTCTGACAGGGGGAGAGCATGACTGCCAACTCATGGCCCACTGATGCAAGAAACCCACCAACCCAAACAAAGAGAAAGGCTCAGAAAGCAGACTAATTAGCATGAGAAGGGAGAGGATTATTAACCAAGAGAAGATAGAATAGTAATTACTAAGAGAAATAGGTAACTTGTAGCCAATGAACATTCATGCCATTGTTTGTTAAGATGTATAAATTAGCAAAAAGTTTTGGTAGTTGTCATGCTGGCTTTGTGAATTTGCCACCTGTCACCCCTTTCTGTGCAGAACTGTAAATAAATCAAATACCTCGACTCAGTGTGTGGATTGGCCCCTTGCACACTGCATGACAGAACCTGTTTTGGGACAACAACAGCAGCCTCCATGTGCTGGTCAAGAAACATCATCTTTGGATAAATGGCATCACACACACAGAGATTGTCAATGGATGTGCTACACTCACTGGGAGTGCAGAAGGGATTATTTCTGAAAGTGCTAAGTTCTGCTTGTTTATATTATATACCACAATAGCCCTCTGCACATGCACATGCCATTGCTTCAAATCAGCACAGAGGTCCTGTGTAGTATGGAGCTGAGTTTCCACCCTGACTTTTCCAGGCGGAATAATGATGCCTAAAGAGAAGGGAAGTTATCTAGAGATGCTTTGATTGGAACTCCCTGCATGCTGCTCCCTTTAACTTGTTCCATTTTTTCTCTTCCCTACCCTTTGTTGTGCATCCAGAAATGTTCTGAGCACAAAAATACTCTCTCTATATATTTACAGTAATAAGTCAGTGCCAATCAGCACTTCAAAACTGCCCTCTCCAGGCAGTGCACTTCACAAAGGCAGTGCACCTCCCAGGTCCATTTCACAGGTTCACCAGTGGTCATATGCTGAGCAGAACTAGGAGGCTCCAAGCAACAGATCCAATTCTGTCTGGAAAACATAGCATCCAATATATATCTACGGAATTCACTTAACGTGGTCATGCTGTCCCCTTGTCCACACACCTTTTGGAGATACAAAATTCCTACAAGGTTTGTGAGAGTTGGTTGTTATGTAGATGACACTGACCCCCTTCATTCCCTCTCAAGGCTAGCAAGAGAAGTCACACACCCAGCTGCTGGGTTTGATGCCAGCAGCCATCCAAATATGATCTACCCTAGAGACTAATCTTGCCTAAATGACAATCCAACAAGCTCAGGGAGGCAACATGGAAGAAAGAATGGGAATTACAGGGAGGTCACAGGGACAAAGAAGAAAACCAAGGTACTGTGGGGGGCAGAGCCCAGAACATACATGGAGGAGCTGGTGGTACCATGGCAGGGGTTTGGGAGACACACAGGGAGCTGGAAATGCAGCACTGGGGGTGCTGGGCTGTAATAGAAGCTTACCAGGACACGAGTGGGAGACTGGGATTGATGTGACGAGGAGATCATAAATCCCTGGGGCAAAAAAGCATTATTGATTGTGCTGCTTGTGAAATAACTTCTATCAATATGGGACCATGTGCTTTATCTAAGCTGCCACTGGACACTAACAAGGTACCAAGCATCTGTTTACACTCTCTGGTGATAAAGCATACAGCCCTGGCACAGCCAAAACAGTGGATGCAAAATCTGAATATGCATATTAAAGAAGTTAAACATGGTGTCCACACTCAGTCACAGAAATAGAAAATACATGTGGGAAGGAGCCAGGCACCTCACCTGGAATGTGGCCCTGCACTGCCCTTTTGCTCTGCTCCAAATTGGATGAACCCCACAACATGCAGTGATGGAGTCAGGATACCTTTGGGGGGCAGGAGGCAGCAGGGACATGTCAGCTATTATTCCCTGTCAGCAAGCATGGCCCAGGTGCAGTAAGTGCCAGCAGCTGCAGAGACCTTGCAGCAGATGGAGAGAACAGTGGTCATGGTGCCACAGGGCAGGGCTCTGCTGCAGTTCAGCACTATGGGCTCTGTCAATAGGGACCTCAAACAGCTCTCCCCGCTCTGCAGTCAGGCTTTAGCATCAAACCCAAGGCACAGTCCGTGTGCTGACCCAGCCTGCCTGCCAGGTGGTACCTCTGAGGCTTCAGGGGTTCAATCACACTGCCAATACCAACACTTTTCCATGTCTCACACCCTGCATTTCCAAAACAGGGGGATGTGGCCCTGCTTCCCCACATGTCAGTGCTGCTCCAAGGTCTTTCAGGCAGCTGTACTCACTCCTGCGCCAAGAAGCTGAAGGTTTGCTCAGCCACAACACAACACTGGTGCTCTGCCGTGGCAGGCTGGGCTCATCTGTGTGCAGCCACCAGCCATGGACATCACACTGCCTCACCTGCCCTTGAAGGCAGTGTAACTAGACATATCGCCTCACCCAGACATCACAGACAAAGTCCATATATTTTGTCACTTTGGTAGGACACCAGATATGTCCCCAGGCATCAGTGCAGAACTTGTTTGCTCCTCAGACAACATCCTAGATCCTCCTGTTCTGCTGATGTGCCACTGCTCTACACCTATTTTCAGCTTTGCCTTAAGTTCCTTGATGCCACCTGTGCACCCACTCCATACAAGTGCTCCATGTGCCAGAGGCTCTCTGAGGCAGCCAAGATGAATATCAGCAGTGCCCATTATGCTGTTTTCTAGGGCAAAGAGAGGCCCTTGCTCCTGCAGATTCCTTGTCCCAGTGCCTCATCGTTTCTGCTTTTGCAGATGAACCACACCACCACTTTCACCAGCAGAGCTGGGTGGGGTAGTGGCACTGGTCTCCTATGTTTGCATTAAGCAGCCCATGGGCAGCATCTCTCTGAGAACAGCACCAAGCATTTGGGGAGATGGGTATCAGCTCCTGCTCCAGGCACACGTTCGTTAGGGCCATGATCCTCACTGTGGTTTGTCACTGTTTTGTCATTCACAGTAGCTCAAAGTGGCACAAAAATTCACCAGCCCCTGGAAGAGGCACTTTGCACTCACTGCATGGTGGGGCCGCCACACAGTGCAGTGAGGGTGATGTCCATGTCCTGAGCTGTTCACACTGATAGAAATGCCAGGCCCAGTAGGGGAAACGAACAGATGGATAACCACCTGCTGAAAAGGAAAATGTTGATACAACTAGGTGCTATGGCAATTTGTATACTTCCTTTGATCTCAGCTTTATCTTTGTACTGCATATAGAAAGCAAAGAGAAAAACAATTAAGCTTTATGCTAAACCACTGAGTTCCTCAAATTCATTTTCCTGCTCCATAATGGGAACAGAGGATCGACTCCCAGCCTGCATTAATGAAAAAAACAAACACAAGCATAACTTCATAAGTGATAAAAGTTGCATTTCCAGGCAATTATTTATTTGCTTTTGCTTCTACAGAGCCTATCTATGCATTGCATAGGAGTCTGTTGGAAGCACCTCCAGTAAAAGTCTTTAGTTAATTTGTTTAAACTCTTATAATAATAAACAGCAACATTAAACAGCATTTCATCCACTTGGCCTCATAACCATCTCCTCACTTGTTCCCATGTTGAAGCCTGGAAAAACTCATTATACTTTGTCCCAAAATTCAGCAGATTCAGGTCCTGTAACTTCATGACTGAAAACAAGTTTCAGAAGAAAGACCCTGGGAGGATGATCCAGCTGCAGCCTTCCAAAGACTATTTAAGTGAGCACAGATAGAGTCCCTAGACAAACTCTTAGCTGTCAGGCCTGAACTCAGAGGAAATTCAGAATCTGAGTTCAAGTGACACATGCAACCTTTTATTTCTATGCCCACTCCATTCTTAGAAGTCACTTGGCCTTCAGGAAAAATCACTTCAGTGTTGTTCCCCAGGAGCCCTGCAAGCAGCTTGGCATGGGTGGCAAAAGGGCAATGCCACCAGCCCGCCAAGGAGTCACAATTTCAGTGTCCTTCCAACCCTCGCTGCTGATCCATGGTGCTCACTGAGCAAAGTACCTCTGCCACTGACAATATACACTGATCCAATATTTTGTCTCTATCAGCAGATAAAATCCACTTTAGAAGCTCTCTATATCTCCAGGCTGTGCATCTCAGCCTATGGAAAGTACCTTCACATTATTACTGTCACCCTGTCTCCCCCTCATTTCTTTGCCTTGGGGTTGAGCTACACACTCACTGTAAGCCCTTGCACGTGTGGGAGTCCTGGGGCACACAGTGCATCTGTGTGCATTATTTTAAGCCTGGAAAGAGATGTGGGGCTTTTTTTTTTTTTCTGGCAGAAGCTGTAACAGCCAGAGCAGCATCAATAACAAGTACTGACTAACACACAAGGCACTCTGAAGGCATTATTTATGTCAAAGAAATCACAAACCTTTCTTGATTTTTCTATCACACCACGTGCATCCTGCAAGGTAGAGAGACATGAGGAGTCACGCAAAGTGCAACCAGATCTGCTGTTTGTACCAGATGGCTATAGGTATCAGATGGAGCTTGGGACCTACCACTTTCCATATAGCTGCAGAACATCTGTGCCACTCCAGCTCTCTCAGTGAGAGGTCACCAGGGCCATTTATGTCCCCCAAAATTAATGGCATAACTGAAAACAAAATTTGGGTCCCCACTAATTCCGTACTTTTTCTCTCCTTTTTCCTCAGGTTTCCTGAGAGCTAAACATGCCATCCAGCTAAATTTGCACTGGGTCCTTCCTCCAGTACGTCCTTGACCACCTCAGTGTCTTATGCTATGTAGGAGGGGACATGGTTTGTTGATACAATCTGAGAAGCTGCAACAGGGTTCAGCACACACTGATATTAAGGCCAACCTTTGTGGGGATGGAGGGCTTCATGTTGTACAGCCACACGGCTCTTCCCCAAAAGCCATCCTGACTTCCCAAGCCCCTCGGGACTAGGTATTAGCTCAGGACTGCAGGCAGAAATGCAAGCTCTTTGCTAAATTCTCCTTTCAAGGTATAGTCACAGGATGACTGCTGAGGGATCAGTGATGTTTTCCAGCTTAGAAACCCCACTTCCTCTCTCACACACATTAGTGCCATCAGTCCTGAGTGAGCACCTTAAAAAGTTGGGCTTCCTGTGCAAAGTAACAACTTTATTTTCAGTGCCTGCTGCCCGCTCCCCCAGCATTGACTGCAGGGGACTTTGGCACAGCTCATAGAGCAAAATGGCACCAGGGAAAGGGTGGTGCTTCTGACCCTTGTTTGGTGTCAGGGATGCCAAGGCAGAGTGGGAATGACACTGCATTTTCCTTTTCTGGAGCACCAGGCCATCTACTCCATGACTTAGCTGAGGCGCCGCAGGTCTAAGGAGAGGACAAAGTCGGTCTGTTCCGCTGTGGGCTCTCTGCCAGGCTCGCCCTGCCCACGGCTGCTGCAATGCCAGCTTTCTCTGGCCCAGGGGGAAGCAACTCCGTGTCTCCTTCCCAAGCCCCAACCATACTCCCAGACAACCACGAGCACTGCCAGACTCTGCTGATGCAGGGACCAGGGGCACAGGCTGACCCACAGAGCCCCCACAGCCCACATGGGACTGGCCACCCTTGGCAGTGCCATCCCAGATGGGAGCTGCAGGATGTGGGCATGTCTGCAGGTTTTTGCAGCACTGCAGCAGCAAAAGGATTCAAATGCTCAGCCAGGTATCACCTGTCTGCAAGGCTAAGCCCAAACCAGAGCAATGCTCCCTGCAGAGACAGGGATTTTGAGCAGCCTAAATACTTAATATTCCCCTTTTTGCAAAACTAGTGTTTTCATGCAATGCTGAGAACTCCATAGAGAAAAATAACTAGGTCAAAACTCCACAAACATTTGGATGCTGCCTGACTTCTTACTCGGAGCACCTCCGTACATAACTGCATTCCCAAGCAATAGTGGGAGCCTTCCCATCACACAGGCAGCAGGAAGCATGGGTAAGGCTGCCTGGTATCACATGTTTAGTATCTCCAATGACATGATTATTAATCATTAAGTCAATTGCATTAATATTCTTAAGACTATTGCATACCTGTTCCCTAGCACCATCTGGAGGCAAACTTAGTCCTTCGCCCAATTTAGTGGAAACGGTGCCTGTAGATCCAGGATAACAAATGGCTCTAACTCCTCCAGATCAAACTCTCAGCAAAGATTCAGGTGTTTGCTGCTCTGAATACATGTTGTAATACAGACAAATCATGCAAGTTTGGTCGTTTGCTGCAGGCCAAGAACTGCTTAGGAACGTACGTTTAAACTCAGTATGCTAACTCAGGTCAAAAAGCAGAACAGCACAGCTGTTCTGATAAAGACAGCAAAACACCCTCCTGACCATGCGGTTTTAAGAAACTGAGGAAAACAACGTAGAGGAAAACAAAACTTCAATATGCATCACTTACATCACAAGCTTTTTCTCCTTCTTTTATTTTTCCTCGTATTTGGGAGCTGATCCCTTCTCTAACCACATGCTCCTCAAAACATGGAAAAAACCCCAAATTCTTGCCTTGCAGTCCTCCACCCCAGAAGGCAGACATCAACATGATTTCAGAACAGGGCATTATAGAACCATTTTGCAAAGGGGCAACCAGTAAGAAGCTTAAACTGGGAAGAAAGAAAGGATTCCAATTAAAAAAAAAATCACACAGGCACATGAGACATTAAAGAAACGTGCCCAGATCTTAAAGCCAAACTCTTTCACCATCAGCTGCTATGATACATGATTTTATACCTGAGGTGGTTATGGACTAAGTCAGTACTTGTGTATTTTCTTGGCTGAGCAGGTAAAACTCCCCATAGAGACAAAATCTCCACTTGCTTAGTGGCTCTTAGAATAATTAGGTGTTATGCAAAACTCACCTTGTTCAATTGCTGGTTTATAGTCAGCAAAATTCTGATCAATATTTCGCAGGCCCACATGCACACAGGTGCTGTGAGGGAGTACAAGATTCAGCTTTTAGGACACTGGCCAAAGTAGCAGAATCAACCCACGGCAGATGAAGTACTTGTTCAGAGACATGAGAGATGCAAATGAACGCCACGTCTTTATCACATTCAAGATATTAGTATGGTGCATACCAAAGGTCTTTGAGAAATTCCCTATTTTCACCCTATACAGCTATATAACACTGCTCACTTCTTGAACTTTCCAAGAGCAAAACTCCACTTTAACACAAGATGCATGTTGGTTTTATTAATTACAATATAAATAATACTTTCTGCAATATCATATGTTCCAGTTTCTGAATCTATATCCGAAGAAAGTTCTGAAGTTTGGGGAATACTTTTAGTGCATTCTGTGTAGTCACTTTTATAACTTCTTCAACTGGAATTCCTTTAATTTTGGCAACATATTCTGCAGCAATGTAAATATTTCTGGGTTCATTTCTCACCTGAAAACAAAGAAACAAACCAACCAAGTTACAGATCCCTACAGACCACAGGTGTTTCAGAGTCAGTACTTCCTGACACAACTTCAGTCACATTGTGGCATGAGTTCCAGAAAAATTACACGAATCTGTTCTTCTTGATTACATTCCCTTGGTAACCTCTTTCACCTCTTGTATCCATGCTTACACTACTTCACTCTCCTGTACCAGTAACTGACCTCCATGAGGTGTGGGTTTGGATACACATACACAGAAGTCCTTCCCCCCTCATCATTTACCTGTTTTTCAGGCCCCAGAGCAGGAGAGTCAGTTTCCAAGCACATATTTTCCAGAGGTAGCTGTTTCACAAGCTTCTGCTTCTTGAAGAAAATAAGACAGCTATTAATTGCTTTATGTACTTAAACCCGTGGGAAAAATTATGAAAGGAGGACATCTCCTGCATTTAACAGCAACATCAAAAGACTTCGGTGCCACTGCCTGCACTTTAGCAACAATTTCTGAATGGAAGCAAGAATACCAGGAGCTGCTCAAGAAGTCCCTTCAAATTAGGATTCTCCTGTTTCCTAAATATCTGAAGTACTGTTATCTCAACACTGAATCCATTGTTACTTATTAAATCATGCAGTTATATAATAATGCAGTTATATTGCAGTAAACACACTGCATTTAGAGCTACCAATGCAATTTTGCTATTCTCTGTGTATATATGTGTGTACCTTTGCTTTCCTTCCTCCAAGTTCCCAACCTCATCCCCATCTATATCCATCCCTCATACCTCCTCCACTTGAATGAAGCCTTTTCCTTTCCTACATTTCCTGAGCTTATGACAGAAAGTGATGATTGTGCAGGATGGAAACAGACTGCCACCCCAAAATAAGAGGTTAGCAAAGTTTGTAGCAGCCCAGAATAGAAATTAAAAGAGCAGTCTCACCATATAAAGCACTGAATCTGAACAATGCCATCTTTAAGCAATTTAGCTGCTTCTTTACTTGTGATAATCAGAATTCTTCATAAGTCTGCAACTTAGCCAATTGTGAATGGATTTCATTTAGAACAGAAAGTGCCACAGCTCTAAGACAGAAACTAGTTGTTTTCCATGTGTCATGTCCCTACTCTAAAACAGTACAGTGACAGAAGCTGCCAAAGAAGAGTTCACCAGAAACCACATTAAATGAGAAGAAAAAACCCCCTTGTTTCTCAGGAACAGCTGAGTTCTTTTAGCCAAAATTTCCCCTCAGAAGCCTAGCTAAGGCAAAAGTCCCAGACAGAAATTCAGCCAAAGTAAAAATGTGCAATGTTATAGCAACTGAAACTTCTCCTGAGAAGTGTCAGGTTACAGTAACTGTATGCAGGCACCGCTGGTCTCATCAGCCATCATAAGCTGTCAGCTACTACCTCCAATTCCCAGGCACTGAGAAGGAGCAGACCCCAGCTGCAATCAGGACAAAATGTTACCTGTTCACTCCTTATAATGGAAGGAGGAATGGAGAAGAAGTATCCAGCTTTCACCCCTTCCATTGCTACAGATGGCTTCCCATCAAAGGCATGGAGCAACACCTTTGTAGCACCTTGGAGAAAGGAAGCAAAACAAATGATCAGCAGGGTTACAGAGCAGGGCTGCTATGTCAGCTTCCAATGGGACCTTGGTCCCACAAAGAATGAATACAGAATATCTGCACTATTGCACACAAACTGAAGTGAGGACATGGCACAGCTGAAGAAATTCTGTTGACAAAAGCCATGACAGAGAAAATGCATTAAAGGCATACCTTGTTCCTTCAAGAGATTAATGGTTGGTCTTCCAGCTGAGCGGGAGTGAACATTTCTGCACAGCAAGGAGAGGCCTGCCATTAGGAAATTCAGCCAAATACTTTTTTTTTTTTTTTTGCAAACATGAACAAAGTAACAGCACCTTGGCACGGAAGTAATTAATCTGTATTACACCTTTTATCAGAAAAAAGCCCGGAGATATATGTATGAATCATTGTAGCTAGTGAAGATATAGGGACAACATAGCAAGGACAGGAAACAGAAGGCGACAGTATTGAAGTGTAAACACAGGGAAAATTCTATAATTAAATCTTAAACTGGAGATTGACTGGACACTAATGCCAGTTTAATCCATCTAAGAAAAGTTCTGTGGGCACTTAGTAACTATAAATCTTGGGAAATATTTCCACATGTTACTGAGATCCGGCAAATTCTCCTACTATTATAAATAAAACCTACAAAGGCAAATCCAGTCTTCTTGCCAACTCGATCTGCTTGATCAAAACCTGTCTTTGTCCTTCCTTCTGTTCATCGGTGCTGGCAAATCTGGGAGTGAAATCTAGTCCAACCTACAGTACAAGAGGAGAAGGGAAAAAAATTTTACAGACCTAACACTTAATAAAACCATTATTTCATATATAAAAGCAAAAAATGCTTCAAAATTGCAAAGCATTTCAAAGTATGTATACTAGAGACTGAAATTAAAACAAGCTCAACTGTAGCTTAACTCAGAAAAAAATCCATTCTCAACCATAAGCTCTTCCAACTGCGAAAGCATTTGTGGGCAGATAGTTACTAACAAGGGTATTTAACACTTTAATCTGCAACTGGTTTTCTGGGGTTTTATATTCTATTGAATATTATTTCAGAATAAGTCTCAAATCTGGATCTCCAGTATAAGTAAAATTTCTGACTTGAATCCACAGCTTTAGTCCAAACTCTAGCAAAAACAACCCATTACTTCTATACTTTTTTGATCTAAACACGTTCAGGCAAAATTTAAAGTCTGTCAAAGCAGCCTCATTCAATTACACCAACCAGTCTTTTATATATAGTACAACATGGCAAATTCAGCTACAAAGCTCTGCCAATAACTGCTTTTTCTGCAGCCACTGCAGAACCAGATATAAGTCCCTCCAGTACCAACACACAAACAAATGCAGTCCACCCTAAAGCTTTCAAGCTTCAATTCCTTTATAAACAAATGTTAGACAGGGGACAATACGTGGATACAAATAGATGAGGGATCAAAAAAAAGAACTGTACAAGTCAGTGAGATGTACTGAAATCACAGCTTAGCCTAACTTTGTCAGGGAAGAAGGCAGGAAGGCTCTGCCTTCAGGTGTAAGACGATACAACATAATTATGCAATCTTCCTACTACTCCACCAACACAAATTCCATCAATTTTCTAATAATAACAAGGAAGGAAAGGAGGGAATCAGGCAAATCTATGGAGGAAAGCACATTAAGAGAATTACAAATCAGACTTAGTGCTTGTTCAGACTGAAAGCAATACTTATACTAGCATACACAAAACCAAGCATTCGATAAGTTTTTGTAATTCTGGTGACAGCTGCTGCTGAAGAGGTTTAAACAAGCTGTGGAATTCTACTCACTTCTCCGATCCCCACCAATTTGTCTTTGTAGAGTTCTATAAGTGGCAGTGCAGCATCCAGATCCTGTGGGAACAAGTTAAAAATGCCTTTACAAGGGGGAAGGGTTATGAACTCAGCATGATGATTAAACTGTTCTTCACTGTTCTTAAATTCTGTACTTTAGAACTTGCTATCATTGCAAGTTGTGCAGTCAGATTTTAGAAACCTTCAGGATTTGACTTCTTTACTTAATAACCTTTTTGTCATATATGTATATAACATTTATTTGAAATACTCCTAATTTCTAGCTATCTTTTCGCACTAGCAGAAGAGGTAATTAAAACAAGGCCCATAAACAATCCGATAAGACTAAATGGCTGCAAACAGCCAAACAGCTCCCTGAGTTTTTCAGGCTAAGGTAACAAACAGTAGCCTTCCAGTTCCCATGTTAACAAAGGGACATCTGCAAATGCTGTTTGCCGTAAGCAAAGCACTCACTCGGGATTTTTTAAACTGTTTCACTGCAGTAATAGGGCCAGATGACTCCAGTGAACAATTCCGCTTTAGGACAAACCTGGGGTTTGGTCCACTGGGTCTCCTGCATCGCAGGGAGCAGAAAAATCACTGGGCAGAACTGAAGGTAAATCAGGCAGACTGGAGCATCCTGTCGTCTGTCCTGAAAAGTCCCAGCCGTATTTTATAGCCTGTGTTTTACCTTCAAAGTAACACTGCGCTGCTCCTCTGGAGAAACTTCTTGAACGGGATGAACGCCCAGGCATGGCAAAACAAATCCTGGGAACCTAGACACGGAACAGGGATCGGCAGTGTGAGAGACCCCAGAGAACCCAAGTTTAAGCCCGAGAAACCCCAGAGAACCCAAGTTTAAAGCCAAGAAGGGCTGGCCTGATGGAGGAGGAGGAGAGCAGCGCGTCCCCCGTCACCTCCCGCCGAGGCGCGGACATCGCGCCCGGGACACGGGTGGGCGCCGGGACCCCCCAGCCGGCCTCGCACCTCTCCGACAGCTCCACGACGCTCTCGGAACTCGCCCGCCTGCTCCGACACACACCACCAGCGCCGACACGCCGCCTACGGCAACACAGAGACCCCGGCCGCCTGAGACACCCCGGGCGGTGGGGCCACGGGGGACGCGGCAGGGGTCCCCCGGCCGCCTCAACCTGCTCCGCCCCGCACCCCACCGGTCGCCACGTCTGCAGAGACACGCAGCGTCTCAGCGCCCGGCCCGCACACCACAACCACCCACGGCCACCGCACCGCCGCCCCGCGCCGCGCCTACCGTGCGGAAGCACGGCGCGGGCGAGGTGGCAGTGACAGTCCAACCGGCCCCGCCATGCCGCGCCCGGGGAGGAGCGGCCGGCGCGCGGTTCCGCTTCCGGCCGCATTTTCCCCGCGTCCGGCGGGAAATGGCGGCGCCGCCCGGGGCCGGGGCCCGGCGGTATGGGTGTAGAGGGGCGGTGCGGCGCGGCCGGACTGGCGGCGGTGCTGCTCGCAGCGCAGGCTGCGCGACGTGATGGAGCCTGTGCGCGCCCCTTGTGCGGGCCCCGTGCTGGAGGGACAGCTGCCGGCGGGCCGCCGCCGAGGGAGACGCGCTCTTGGGTGAGCGGGGAGCGGGCTCGGCCGGTGCCGGCACAGAGCGGCCCTGGGGCCGCCCTCGCCGGCGGGGCGGGGGAGGTGTTCGGGTGTTCACCCCGAGGTGGCCCTTCCCGCCTTCCCGAGGGAGGGATGGAGGGATTGAGGGATGGATTCCAGCCTCTCCTGTGTCTTGCAGAACTTCGAGACGGCGCTGCGGGAGAACGTGACCATTAACGGGCAGCCCTGGGAGGAGGCCACGGATGACCCCAGCCCGCCGAGCGGTACGCGCTGGTTTCCATTGATTTCCTGCTGGGCGGGTTTGTTTTGGTTCGGTTTGGTTTTGGCCGGAGGCAAAGGGTGGGGTTGAAGGGGGAGGTTCTGCCTTAATGTACGGAAGTAAAAATTCGCTACTGGGTTAATTGGGCGTTGGAAAAGGCTGCCCAGGGAGGTTATGTAGTCTCCAGCACAGAAGGCTTCCAAAAATCAACTGGACCAGTCAACCTGGTTTGAACTGGGTGTTGACCCTACTGTGAGCAGGAGGTTTGAGTCACCTGCTGAGGGCCCTTCCAGCCCTGAGTGTTCGGGGCATTGTCCAAGGTACCTTCCTGTCAAGGGACCCTAAGAGATTGTCTGTTGCTGCTATTTAATATACAAATTAAGTAAGTATTGAAAATTATTGATGTATAATAGTATATAAACATATGTAATGTACACAGTGTGATTGTAATGATTGTCTTTTAAATAATATTAGTGGAGATTCTTGGTAGTCTGGTGTCCAAATAAAGTTTCAGTGTGGTTCATTTGCTCACCTGTGTTGGTATGAGATGTCCTTTACCTGCAACTTGATGCTTTTTACAGTTGCATAAAGCTAAAAATACAGATATAGTGAACTAACTATGGAGAAAGAGCTCTTTGAACTGGTTTTTAGTGAGGAAGCTTTGAGCAAACCTGGGCTCTGAGCAACCTGATCTAGTTGATGTCCCTGCTCATTGCAAGGGGCTTGGACTAGATTACCATTAAAAGTCCCTTCCAGCCCATTCTCTGACTCTATGAAGCTTTTGTAGTTGTTGTTCTAGAATGACAGAACTCCAACTCCTTTGACTACAAGGTCAAAAATGCACTGGTCTCATGATGCAAAATGCTAAACCGAGGTACTGTCATCTGCCTGCAGCTGGCATAAACAGATGTAAGGACTATGTTGTGCTTTTTAATTTGGCAAAAATTTACTTGTGTGCCTATCTCCGATGTGGTTTGAATCACCAAGAGATCTGATATTTTGTGCCTTCCATGTTTACATTAGCCAGTGGCTCAAGTCTTTTTTATTTATACTTAAATGATTTCATGGTGATCCTTGAACAAACAACCAAAACAAACCCATAAACTCTTAAAACCTTGATTTTGCCTTTCGGAGGTTTGCAACGACCTGATTGTGCACAGAGTGACCCTGAGAGTTCCTTCTACTTTCTTCTATAACTTATTTTTTGCAGTTTGTAACAATGATGTGTGATGTCAGGAAAGTGCAGGCGTTTACTTGTCTAAATTTTGAGACTAGTTTTAAAATAGTATCTTAAGCTTTTAAAATCGTTAAGTTTAATTTGCAATCTTGGAGAAGTTAGGTCCCTTTAGTAGAGTAGCAGTAATAAAAACACTAGTTCACAGCTGAAAATATGTTTTAGGTGTTTAGTCTGACCCTGACATTGGAAAACAGAGCTATGAAAGGTAGCTCCTACTATGTTTTCTCTTGGTCCTCGGGTGTTTAAAGCAGGCATGTACATATTTTGCAAATTTGTTGTGACTAGAAATTGTAGATGTTGTCAGGATGTAGAGTATTTCCAGGAAGTGTGTTTCATTAAGGTGGCATTGTATTTTGTCATGTTAAACTGTATGTTTGTGCTCTGTGTGGTATAAAATCAATCAGGCTTCAAATTACTGCTTGTGCAGCTGGAGTTTGTTTAATACTTGTAGATCATACAGATAAAGCATTTTTCTTTCTGCATCTTGCACTGCTTTTCTTCAGTTGAAAAACATGTGATCTCAAAAGACAGCTATTTCTTTTTAAGAGTTTCTTCATAGATTCAGAGTTCATAGAGAAATACATTTTTTATTTTTGCCCAGATGATTCTCCCCCTTCATGCCCGCAGCTCATTTACTTCAAAATAACTGGCCAGCATCTGTATTGCCTTAACAAGGAGATTCAAGACATATATGCATCTCTTTGTTGATAATAATGCATGATTATTTTATTTCAGATATAATTTTTTTTCCTACAAATTAGTCTCAAAAAAAAAATTGTAGGAGAATTCCTGCAGCAACTTTGTGTGTTTGGCATTTTTAGGTTCCAACATTAAAATTCTCGAAGATCAGTTTGATGAACTGATAGTAGAGACAGCAACAAAGCGTAAACAGTGGCCTAAAAAGATACTGGTGCATGCTATCCAAACCATGAAAGCTGAGCAAGAGATGTTGGTGAGTAACCTAAAATTTTCAGAAAAACTTTGCATATAGTAGCTGCTGACCATGCATAACTGGAAGAAATAAATCATCTAATATTGACCTTTAAGCTCCTTCCCATGGTTGCTTTCGGTTATTTGTCATATAATTAAATGGGTTTGTTGCATTAATTGGTTCTTCAGTAAAATGAGGATTACTACAAAGCTAGGAGTGAATTGGGTCCGTGGCACAGTTCAGCGAGTTACTTAAGCAGATTGTTTCAATCTGGTGCCTCATGATTTACAAGCCAGTATGCAGCTATTGTCACATGTTTCTGAAGTCCTTGCCCAAAGGCTGGTTGAAGTGCCAAATGTTACACTACATACAGATAAATAGTATCATGCACAGTGTATGGTGGTTACAAAGAATGTCTGTGACTTCTTAAGTGCTTTTTGCTACATTGTAACATTTTGACACTCAGTGTAAAGTTATTACTGACATTAAACAACCCAGTCCTGTCTTTGGTTGCTAGATTTCTTCCCTGCAGTTACGTTAGGCCTACCATTTGCTTACCTCCTGATTAATTAGGATTCCTTTGGCAAAAAAAAAAAAAAGGGACGAGAGGCAAACACTGGCACAAGTTGCCCAGTGAATCTGTGGAGTCTTCATCCTTGGAGATATTCAGGCTCTGAGCAACCTGCACCAGTTTGCCCTACCTTCTGTAGGGTGTTTAGTGGCCCTTTCCAACTTCAGTTACTCTGTACTAAAGAAGATGGGGATGCTTTTCCAAAGTTAAGAGCCTGCATTGCATTTCTGAGGACTAAAACCAACAAACATTAACTCTCTAGTTAGCCAGGCAGAGATGATTTACAGTAAGGAAAAGGGCATAGGTACATATTTATCTTAAACCTGAGATATTATAAAAGGCAGTATATGTTAGAAAATCTCTGTTTTGTCATTATATCGAGTGTGTTAAACAAACAAAGTCAGCTCAAATAAAACATGCTATTACAGAACATCAAGATTTAGCAAGGCAATTTAACTTTTCTGCAAAAGGAAAGCTATGTGCTACCTGAGTTCCACAGTGGATTAGTTATTTAGAATGCCTCTCATGCTACCTTTTTACTCTTGCTGATCTCTTCAAAGTTTACATCACTCTACAGCTAGATTATTTCAATTAAAAGTGGCTGCAAATATAGAAAGTTTAGTTATCTCTCTGTAAATATGTATAGAAATAGAGAAAGTTTAGTCTGTCTCTGTAAATGAAGTGTCTTTTTTTTCCTCTCAGAACTACTTCTGTGAAGGTACTAGTGATTTCTCTGCTTTTGGTTGAGGATGTTTTGTGTTCTTTCTTGACCCTAGCTAACCCTGTGGTGCGTGTTTTCTGAGGCATAAAGAGCAACTATGAAGACGTGGTTTATCTGGAGGGAACTACTAATTTATGGTGGTGATCTCCATGTAATTGCCAAAGCAAGAAATCACCCTGTGGGTTTTCAGTCAATATGTTCTCTAGTGTTTGAGGCTAATGCAAGCAATGTTTGTTCTTCTGCTGAAAAGATGTGTGAACTTTGAAAAAATTTCTCTGGGAAAACTACAAGGAGGAATTGTTTTTGCTTGAAGAAGGTTGAGGGACAGCTCCTGAACTGGAGAATACTAACTTGCTGATGATATAACTTGTGTTTGCACATCTTTGGAATTTTTTCCTTCTTCTCTGTTAGTTAGTTCTAATTCCACCTTTAATATAGCTAAATATTGGTTGTGTTCATTTATTATTAGTTTACTTCACGTCTCAATTAACTGCTGTCAAGTCACAAGACTCACAGTTTGTGAAGCACAGTGTTCTTACTTTTGCATAAGTAATTGCAGGGCTAGAATGAAGTCATTTAAGTCATTTTCTTAGCTTTTTGTCTTAATGTACCCTTTGTTGGAGTTTGTGCCTCTGTGAAAGCATGCTGGTTTTGTGAATGGCCCCTTAGAAGCCAGAGCAGCTCTTGTTCCTCAGTCATGCAGCAGGTGGCAATGCTTCTTCTGAAATGCTTGGATTTCAGTTCTGCTTTAATAATTAGAATTCTGCAAACTAAAGCAGAGTCTGGAGATATGTTTACAGAGAATGTAACTGTGTTAACCAGAGTACTGTTTTCAGTAACTGAACCTCTAATATATTCTTGATGTAAATAATTCCGCTACTGTCTCCATTGTTCTGACTGCTGTGTGTATATTAGGTATCTGTTAAAGCAAGAGGGTATTTAAGAATTTTTCCCTTTTTTTTGAATATGCAGAAGCTCTACAAGCCTGTGGTAACACCAGAAGAGATAAGATCTCAGCCTTCTCAAGGTAAAGGTTTCCTGGGGACGGCAGCTGTACTGAGGAAACACTGCCTACTTACTGGCTAGCTATAAATGTTTAAGAAGTTTTCTTTCTTTGAACTTGTTTAAAATTATTGGCTGTTAATATAATTAACTAAAATAGCTACAAGTTTCTCATAAAGGAGTGTATTGCTGCCTCAGTTTTCTTGTGTCCATTTCTCTTGTTCTAAGTGCAGTCTGCAGTGGGACACTGTACTTGAAGGCAAAAACTGGCCACTCTGTGTGTGTGTATTGGATAGGAATTGTCACAGAGCTACCCCCAGTAGTTTTCCTTACTTCTTTCCTTCACCACTGGTGGAGGCCAGATGGGGAACTAGTTGGATCACTGACATTATACTTTGGCCATTCTTGTGTTCCTTGTACATGAATACTAGAAATGCTTCAATCTCTCTTCCTAATCAGACAGTTTCTTCAGGGAATTGAAAGCTGCTGTGTAGTACTCAGTGATGGCAGTGTTGACATCGCTTGCAAAGTAGGAGTAACTTGCAGAGTAGGACACAGATTTTATCCTGCCCGTGTCACATGTAAGGGTTGATGAAAGCACAAAACTGCAGACAGCATCATAAGTTTGCTGCATGCTTGTGAAAGATGCCTTGTACAAAGTCTATGGAACAAGGTGGTGGATTTGGCAGTGGGTGATTGGGATGTGCTTTCTTGAGGCTGGCCTTAAGAAATGGAAAGTTTTGTGTTGCCTGTTCCTAAGTATGAAAAAATGACAGAATTTGCCAGTGCAGTTCTAAGTTGAAAAGCTTGGTTAAAGAATCCTCACTACGGATTACTGCCAGGATGTAAAGCTGGTGTAGCAAGCAGTGGTGCTAAAAGTTTGAGAAGCTGAGCTTAATCTTCCAGTTCTCACCCTGCTAATCTAACTTCATTCTAAGCATCATTTCCTCTTTGTAAATGGAGACATTGCTTCCAGAAATGCCAGCCTGTGCAGAGCAGCTAGTAGGAGTGTCAGTTCATATCTGGGTTCCAAGATCTATGCTTTTCTGATGTGAATTAACTACTTCTTGAAAGTTAGTAGCAGTTTGCACTATGGTATTGTCTTTTTAGGTTTGGTAACAGCAAAGTTGTAGCAAAGATAACATAGAGTTTGTGCTGAATTTTAGTATTAGGTACTCTTTGGGAAGTTTGTGTATCCCAGTTTAGCAAGTACAGTGGCCAGAAACCAAAAATGTTTAGATTACTCAGTACCTTTCGTTTCCTTTTTTCATTTCCCTATGTTTTGGAAAGCCTTGAACACTGAGGAATATAATGCCATCTATGTCAAGCTGAACTCCTGCAGGCAAATTTCATTTAACTGTGTGTCAGCCTTTCCATGTAATAATCCAAATAATTACTTCTATTTTTACTTAACTCCTTTCTTGCCATTTCATAGCATCACCAGTCTTCTCATCCCAGCACTCTAATGTAAGATTGCTTCATTATGGATATAGCTTTCTTTTAGGGAATGTCCATGCCTCTGGGGTGTGTTTTATGAGGCTGCTGTTGGACTGTTTATTCTTCTAAACTCTGATGATACATTTTAGTATTCATGTTCATATATGGATTATATGTTCCTAAACCATGTCTGATCTGCACATTGGACATGATGACAGTTTAACAAACACTGTCTCTCGCTGCTCACCACTTTTCAGCAGGGAGCCACTGTAACCCTGTGCTAGAATACACTCACTGACTTAAATTATCTCCAGCAGCAGTAGAGAGATTAACTTCAGAGCGAAATGCTGTGTTTAACCCTGACAGGGTTTAGGGGTGTGTGCACCCTCTAACACTGTGTCCTACTGCAGACACTAAAACCCTACAGAAAAGTAATCGGAGTGGAGATGAAGCTGCTTAGTTCCCAGAAGCACACTGGTCTGCTTATTTTAAGTTTTGTGGATGGTGGAGAACATGCAAAACAGTTTTATGATAGCTGAGGGTTTAACTCTTGAATAAAGAAGTATTGTGTTGATGATCTTATCATATTGCTACTGCAATCAAATATATGCCATATTCCTCCCAGTGTTCTCCACCTGCTGCCTGCTTCAGTGTTACTGAAAGCTTCTTTCCCCTTCCCTTTCCCCTTCCTCTTTCCTTCCTAATTAGCACAGCAGAATTCATGCAGTTTGTGTCGTTTATGCTTGGTTCTTTTTGGTGGTAATCCTTGGTAAATTAAGCCAGAAGAAAAAAAGTAGCCTTTATTGTAAAAACCAACTTGCTGGAGACATAAGATTATTTATTTCCCCTCCTTAAAAGGATTTCCTTCATCTCATTTTTTCCACAGTTGTGTTTATTTGCCTTCTTTTGTGTGGTTTTTATCAAATGTAATGTGAGCTTGAAAATTTTGGAAACAAATCTTTTTCTATAATTATTTATTTCTTAACAACTGTTCTCTTCCTATATGTCAAATAATGGCTTTGTGTCTCATGGTTTGCATAAGCTGTAGGTTTTCTAGGGAAGAACTCTGTGGCTTGTCATAGTTGGGACTGCTAAACAGTACTGCATTTTGAGTGATAAAGAATAATACTAGTGAGATAAAGCACATCAGTTGTCATCCTCAGTGCTATAATGACAGCCATGTGCTGCAGGTTTAAGTTTTATACAGGGACTCTACTGCTTCTCTGTCCAGTTTCTGATAGCAAGTAGTGGGGGGAGGGAGCTGCGTTTCGGAAGGTGATTTGGGCTTTATGTTTTTCCGTAGATGCTCACATCGCAGATCTGAAGCAGGTGGCAGAAATGGTATCCAAACAGATCAGCACAGCAATGAAGGTGAGATCTCTGTGTGCTCCAAGAGGACATGTTTTTATTTTCTTGATCTGATAATATGTCACAAAACAGGCTTTCTAACTCACCCTCATGATAGTTTTTTACAAAAAAGCCTGCGCGTGTACTTCTGAAGTAGGTACAACTGCTGAAGTTGTCTATAAAGCATTCCCTGTCACGTGGTAGTAAGGAAGATTACCCTGTGGCTATAGGAAATACTTTTTACAGAGATTTTGGAACCTGCAGCATCTGGAAAATAACACATCTTTTGAAGACCTGTACAACATCATGTAGAGTGTGACATGTTACTTCAGTACCTGCTTAGGCATCAGCTGTGGTGTTCCTGTGATACTTACTCTGCTTAGAGATGTCATGAGGGAACACTTAACCTTGGCATACTCTTTGCATTGCCTCTGGGCACAGACTCTTGTCACCACTGGGGTGGTAAGTCTGCATTCCCAACCTTCACCCACCATCCTAAGGATCATCTCTGCAGACACGGAAACTTTTGTCCCTGTCAGAATCTAATAAACATACTTCATTCATTGTAACTGTTACTTTTCCTATGTAACTTGAGATACTTGGGTTTGTTTTTGCAGTCTCTTCCAGCACTCACAGAAAGAGCAGAAGGTCTTTCTCAGGTGTTTACTTGGCAACCAACCTTGGAACTCTGCAAGCTGCGGCAAGAAATCTTTGCTGGTGGCAAGGCAAAGGAAGAAAATAACGTCCAAAATGTTGTACCACCAGGAGAAGTCACACCAACAGACGCTAATACCAGTAAAAATCCTTATGTTTTGCTAAAAAGAAGAAAAGCTGCAGATTCACCAGAAAGGAAGCGCTACCCTCTTCGACGGAGGAAGATTGCTCTCCGTGCGTGAATTTCTCATTTTGTCTTTTCAGTTTGGAATCTCAGTTGTACTCTTGTTCCGTTTGCTCCATCGTTTCTCTTAAAAC
Source organism: Manacus vitellinus (assembly GCF_001715985.3). Classification (NCBI taxonomy): domain Eukaryota; kingdom Metazoa; phylum Chordata; class Aves; order Passeriformes; family Pipridae; genus Manacus; species Manacus vitellinus. The sequence continues at coordinate 9,666,243 of NW_021940864.1, forward strand.
TTGTCTCCTCCAGTGCTGTGTATGGAGCTTCCTTAATTAGCCTTCAATCCCTTGTATTTTGTATCCTTCAATATTTGTATTTTTACTGTCAGGCTGATGGTGTATGAAAGCCTATGCATACCAGTAGCATCCAGCAAATGTATCACCATTTAGCTCTCATTTTTTGCTCTTATGTTGCAGCACTTAGCTCGAGTCCTTGCGTTTCTCAGAGTTTGTGTGCATGCTTTATGTATGTGGGCAGTCTTTAGGAAACCACTGAATGCTCATTTACATTCAGCGTGCCTCTAAAGAGGTTGGAGGATGTCTAGTTCTCCTAATGCACCTTCATTAATTACTGAGTCGTGTGGCTTTCATTTTAATAAATGAATTCACACTGGACCATATTGAAAACACCAGATTTCATAGGATGTTAGAGTTTTCAGAAAATCCATGCACAAATGTGACATTGGTCCCTGCTATTCTGCCTTTCCTGAATATAGGTTATTTAGGCTTATTTATAGTCATATTTGTTTAAACTTGGATTTTTAGTAATTGTATGTATTTACTTGCAATGTGCTCTTCTAAATAGAAATTTAACCATCAACATTTTAGGGTGTGATGTTTCATTTCATGTAATCCAATTATGCAGTCTGGGGGTTTCCTGGGCACTGTGTCTACACATTATAGGATCTTGACTTGGGTCGTGTATGCATTTCTGATGTTTGACTAAACTCTAAAGATCAGTACAGGGTACCAGTAAATGGTATTCAGTTGAGCTTGCTCACTTTTGTTTTCTTTACCCATCAGTACCTAGAGGATTGCACAGTATTACTAGATTGAGCATTGTGCCTTAACTATTTATAAACTTTTCTGGTTTATAGTTCCACGTGCTGATATGTAACATTCCTTACACAGTAAATGGAGGGGGTTTTTAGATGCTTTATTAATGAAATGTACTGTGGTAAGAAGATAGGTCCAACCCGATGTTTGAGACTGAAAATTCTCAATAGAACGTGACAGATTTTAGCATCGTTATTAGACTTGATGTATGTAATCATATGTAAATATTTTCCCCGTCATTCTTGTAAATACAAATGTGTGTTTTTATATGAAGTAAATAAAATCAATTGAGGAAGATCAGAGTTTCAGATAACGTTGTCAGTTCTAATCCTGGAATAGATGGTGACTGAGCAGTGAGCGTACTTCAGAAGACAGTTAAATTTTGGCTTGAGTAACTGAAGCAGTTCCATTTACTGCCTTTGAACTCATGGCTGTTATTAATCTCAGGGCTACAAAGCATCTAATGTAAGAGAGGACAGGATGTGAGAGGGACTGGAGGTGCAGAGTTGTGGAACGTGTGACTGAGATGGCTTTTCACGCAGCAACTTGCTATTTTAGCTGCTTTGAGTGCCTGTGCTCTGCGGCGTTGAAAATCCCCACCATGGCTTTCTTCACCAAGATCCACCGATACTCTTTGAGTGTTCCCAGACAAAGTGAGCCCTGCAGGATTTTGCATGGCTACCATTATAGTACTTGAACATTTTCTCTGTTAATAGGAAGATTCTCTGCTCTTCTCTGCGAATAATAGGTAAGTACAGAAAATAGGTGCATCTCTTTGAAGGAGTCCCATCAAAAATGCCCAAGGTAGGACAAAATCCTTACAAAATACAGAGAGAGCACTGTGGATGAAGACTTAATAAGAGAATTACTGGATTCATGCTACAGTGTGTGTTCATGTTAAGAGATTGTGGGATAGTTGGTCTGTGCAGGATTTGAAGTAAGTGGGAATGGATGCCCCGAGCTAGGGCAGCTGGGCTTTGTTCCATGGCCTTTGTTTCAACTATACTGAGTGGAAAAAGAAAACAAATGCATCTGGAACCCCTGGCCAAATGAATAGTGTAAAGAAAGATAAACCAGTCAAGATTCTAAGTGCAACATAAAAACTATGAATTTTAAAATCTCTTGATGACTACTTTTGGCCAAGCAGCACTAGAAGGTGTCACAGAACTTCCCTTTAAATACAACTTCTGTGATGAGCTAAACTCAACACTTGAATATTCACTTGAATGTTCAGGTGGTTTTCAAATGGTTATTAAAATTTTCTACAGCCACTGATACATGCAGCTAGCTGTGCCTGGGATCTGTTCTTCCCACTAGCAGAAATACACAAAAGACTTCATTTTTTCCCCATTCCAGTAGCCTTCTGTCCTTCAGTTAACTTTTCATAGGAATTGGCAGTGTTGTGCAAGACAAGTGTCTAATCAGGCTTCTACTGAAATGTCACAACATCCAAACTTCTTATTTTTAACTTGGGGCGAATCAGTATTGCATCAAGAAATGTCTGGTAGTTTTTCTTTATATAGCCTTTGAATTTTGTAAGACAGCTCAATGGCGATGGATGCTTGGCAACATTTGCAAACTGAGTGCATTTCTCCGCCTTTTGGGGTGAGGTGGCACATCTCACTGTTCGTTAGTATGTGCTGTCTGTGAGGTGCTTATTGCTGGTGAGGCTGGGCCATCCCCACCCAAGAAAAACTTGGAAATTGGAGCAGTATCCAAGCACACTTTTGCTGTGTATGGTTTCTGAACAAAGGGGATTACAAATGGTGCAGAGAATCTCCTCTCCTATAAATCTTCGTGTGGACACTGACAGCACTCTGAGATCCAGTTGTGATCTGTGCCTTTCTCCAGAAGAGCCATGCTGTGCTACGCTGCAATCAGTGACTCTAGTCTGTGTGTGTGTGTAGGCTGCTTCAGTGCAGACAAAATTCACTGATTAACTGCCATTATAAAATGTAAACTCAGCTGACTAGGCTGCTTTCTGGGTTTGTTTTCTCTCCTGCACAGAAACACTCTGCCTTTACTGCTGCACTACCTGGAATTACTGTGTAGGCATTTCTACAGATGTACCAGAGATAGCTTTAATACTAAGTAGAAACTTGTTCCCACAAGCAAATTTTGACTTGTCATTTCCTTTGCCATTTGTTCTGAACAAGAACAAACTATTCAGGCTCAAGGGTACTGAACCCCTGGCTTGTCCCATACTTGTGGTGTCCTGGAAACCTTATTCTGCAGCTGCTGGCTGCATGCTTGGCAGCACTGCTCCTAGAACAGCCCGAGAGCTTCATGTGGGATCAGTTCTAAAGTCCCTCTGTGGAACAGGCTTTGTTGTCCCACAGATCACACTGAAGGGCTGTTGAGGTGTTTCATCTGCATGATTCATGGGTTTTATTGCAAAAGACTATACCTGTTCTCTGAGCTGACAAAAATACCAGCTCCTAGTCCTGTTAATTTCAACTGTGCTTTAGCTACAAAGGCAGCAAGAGTTCAGTTGCTCCTTTTTATGCAACTGTCCCGATTAAGTCTCTGCTTGTGCCCACACTTCTTTAAGTGCATGACGTGTAGTTAATGCAAAATTGGACTGTTTCACTGTTTTGAAGGAGCAGTTGAGAGCAATTCACCCTCTAATAACTCACTGCCTGGTGGCTAGGACTGCCTTCCAGGAGATGCCGGTTTGGATCCCCTCAGCTGGAGAATGGCACTGAACCCACACCTTCTGCCACCTCCATGAGCACCCCCTTGGTGAACATCCTGCTCTCGGCATGTTAGATGACAGAGGAAAGGAGAAAAGAAGCAAAAATGATTTTAAAGAAACCAAGGAACATCCTGTATGATGTGTGGGAGACCCAGTGCAGCCTGGGGACGTAGCTGAGGTCAGGGTATTTTGGCAAGGGTGCCCATCGCAGTTGTGGTCCCCATGGCTATAAGGGTGGGAGAGACTCACAGCTTCTCAGAGCTCCTCTGGGATTGGAGGAGCTCTGAGAAAGTGCAAAAGCAAAGTTGTGGGTAGCCTGGAAGATGGAGACACAAGCTGCTTTGAGGTGGAACAACTGGGGAGAAATGCTTCCCACCAGGGAAGTCATGCTCAGGTCTTTCAGTCATCTGATGATCCCAGAGCCTACCAGGAAACCTGTGGCAGAGTGCAGACTTCGGTTTGACTCTTGGACTCCCGCGCAGCACAGTTCTCTCACCTTCAGCATGAACTGTTAGCCAGATCTTCCTGAAAGGATAGTCTGTATTTACTCACTTTTCAAACATTTTAACCTCATCTTCGTCTAAGCTAGATGACTCAGGCTTCTGAGGAAACCAGAAAAATAGGGAAGTATCTGATTTATTAAGATACCTGGGGCTTTATGACTGACTGCCCTGCAGTTTGGGGGCGTGTACCCTCCTTGCATGTCCCTGTGTTTGCCCCTGTCAGTAGAGCACAGTCAGGAGGGCACATTAGTTACAAATACTTCTGCCGTAGAGCATGGATGTTGTTGAAGTACCTGTCAGTGCAAACATCCCTTTCAGAGCAGAAGGCCAAGGTAACAGTGCAATTAAAATGCAAGGAAGGTATTCAGAAGGGTAAAAGAAACATTGTTAAGTCTGTTAAAATACTCTCGACAGAATAGCGAAACAGAGAGATTTTTGTCTGCAGCAACTGTGTTTTCAGCAATCCCTGTCTGGCTTCGCCTTTACAAGAAGTCTGTGGCATTTCCTTATTATTTAAAGGAACAGGGCGAGTAGCGAAAGTGAAAATCTCTTTATCCCAGCACGGATGCCGTGTCCTCACGCCCACGACCCCGGGCTGAGCCGGCTGTCCCGTATCTGGAGC
>NW_021940864.1:9672184-9688881 GCF_001715985.3 Manacus vitellinus
TCAGGGCGATGCTCTGCCCTTTGCAGTGACTATGGGATCAGTGGGATGCCGGCGGTCCGTACTGTGAAATTTAGAGTATATGCTCGTTCCCAGAAACAGTTGCACACCTGAATTAGGGCATCTCCATATGCACTTTAAAAACTAACAAAGTGTTTCTGGCTGATGTGTTCCAGAGTCATGAAGAAGATGACAGGAAGGTAAGGAGAAGAGAAAAAAATCGAGTTGCTGCACAGAGGAGCCGGAAGAAGCAAACTCAGAAAGCAGATAAACTTCACGAGGTGAATGGGTACTTGGTGTTTTGCAGGCACAGCTCGGGTATTGAGCACAGGACTTTACAGTAAATGGGAATTCTTAAGCAGGTGTGAGCCAGTCTTCATGTTAACCCAGCTCAGAGAGCTGTGGGTGTGAGGCAGAGACAGGTGGGCTGTGGGATGCCTAGCTGGGAACTCCCAGATATTGATGCTCCTGTTGACAGTGCAGCTCTGCCATCAGGGACACTACCGGGGAGAGAGACATGGTCCTGCCCTCACCTCAATCTCCCTCGTTTGCTGTTCCTGTGACCACCCAATGAATGGGATCACAGGCTTCCTCTGTGCTGAAACATACCCATTTTCCTCTGGATTAATGTTAAGTTTGCCCTATTTGCTGTGGTAGTAGATGAATCCTTGTTGTCTTACAAGGGAGAAGGTGATGGAGGAGGAGACGACTATGCAGTGGCAGTGCTGATCTGAATCAGTTCTATAACTATGGTGCTACCACGGCCACTAATCAACATGGTCCCCAGAATACACAGTTGAAAAGGACTTGTAGGAACTTTATCACCTGCAACTGTGAGAGCTTGGCTCGATTAGCTCTTGTACTTGTATGCTCTGATAAATAACATTTTATGTTTCCAAAAAAAAAAAAAGTAACTGATTCTTCTAGAAACTCTTAATATCACAACACAGTGTAGCTTTCTTGTGTCCCCAGTACAAACATTGGAGGACAGGAATCCCCTTTCTCTGGTTTTGGATGTTGCCTCACACAAAAATGCTTCTGTTGTAGCCAGGTCAGTGTCAGCTTTTGGGGTGTCAGTTTTTAGGGTAAGTGTTAGTTTTGCTGCTGCAACTGTGGCTCAGTCAGTTGTTCAGCTCTGAAGGTTCATCACAGGCTTTTTGTCTTTCTCAGTGTGGAAGGATCTACCAACAGTCATGAGAGACCAAGAGGGACAACATGGGGAGTTTTGGGTTTGGTTTTTCCCAGATCTCCTCTGAGTCAGCGCCTGAAAAAGCCAGGTGCAGAGTACTTCTGTAAAGGGGTAACCCCTGGCTTTTTTGGAATAATTTCTGAGCCCTGTGCCATACTGCAACCTCTCAAATATTCCTCCTGGACCTGAGCATCTTCCTTCTGCTGGGAATCTTCATTATCAGGCACACAGGTTTTCCGGCTGCAGGCAGATCTGGTTGAATAGGCATTCATTCTTAGGAAGAACAATTTGATAGTCTCACCCCTGAAAATGGGACAGAGAAATGCAAGAGTAACACATTCCAAAACTCAACCCCATGGGGTTTGGGGCAACAAGAGATGAGCACAACCAGAATCAGTGTTGGACACTTGGCTGGAGTTTGGGTACGGTAGTGTGTTAGGAGAACTGTGCCTGTTTTACTCTGTGTGCGAGAGGAGGGGTGTGAGGGAGGGCAAGGAATCCAAAGTTCTGCTGCAAAGGGTAGCAGAGGCAGTGCCAGGCTGCCCAGAGGACCATTGCATGAGAGGCTCTCCCTCCTGCCTGAGAAACAAGCCTTTTAAGGCATGTGTAGGCTTTGAAGTTTGCTCTGAAGCTTTCCCAGGGAGGTGAGATTGAGTGAGTGTTGAGCCTTGGGCCAGCAGCGAGACACTTGCAAGTTTTCAGTGGGCTGGCTCTGAACCTCTAGTTCTCTTCTCTTTGGGATGAGAAGGCTTGGCAGCAGGAACACTTGAGACATGCAGTTATCAAAAAATGTGACATGGGAGCCTTGCATCCATCACAGATGCAGGCTGCAGAGCAACTCGAAACTCCCCTGCAGTTAGCAGCAGCTTATTTATTGCCAGAGAAGCCTTAGCTCAAAAGCAGCACAGGTCAGGGATAACCAAGGCCTTGTGGTGACAAAGTGAGTCTGGCAACCAGCTGGCATAACACTCCCCTCCTCCTGCTCCTGAGTTCTCAGGCATCTAGGCAGGGAGCTACAAGCTCTGGCCAGCCTGGAGGAGAGCACTGGACACCTTGTGCTAGGTGTGCATCTCAGCTGGCTCTGGGGTAAATGGCTTTTCCCTGCACTGGCCCAAGGCAGGGGCTGCTGTTTTCTCACCAGCAATGCCAGGCACCGGGTTTTCCCAGCATCTATCTGCAGTCAGTGCTTTCATTTTCTCTGATCTGACAGTGCAGAGTCCAGCTCAGCCCTTCCCAGCAGAGGCAGCCCGGGGCTGGAAGGGGACACAGCTACGCATGCATGCCTGCAGCCCTGGGCTACTGGGGGACTCCTGAGGGCCAGCAGCACTTCCTGGTTTTCAGGGTCACAAGAGAAATTGCAGTGTGGTCAGGGCACAGGTCATAAAGCACTTGCCCTGTTACAGCACCCAGGCTGTGTCTGTCTTTCCTTAGCATTTTGCATGTTGTAGTAGGAAACCACACAGTTATGTGAATGTACTCAAGGTGGAAGCACTGAAATAAATGTTTTGACTAAATTATTTTTCTTTCCCCTCCTTCCAGGAATATGAGTCTCTTGAGCAAGAAAATACCTCCTTAAAAAGAGAAATTGGAAAGCTAACAGATGAAATGAAACACTTGAGTGAAGTGTTGAAGGATCATGAAAAGATCTGTCCACTATTGCACTGCACCATGAACTTTGTGACCATACCACGGCCTGATGCACTTGCCAGCTGCCTGCCAAGATGAGTGCTCTCCTCAATCACCTTTAAATATGATGTGTGGAAGTGCCATTTACAGGACTGTTCAAGAACTGCCTACTCATGGTGCAAGTCTTCCATCTAAGAGGTCTGGACTTGACCACGCAGCTCTTCTCCACGTTGAAGTGTTATAGTCCTCTGAATCTCAGGATAACACCAGTAGGAAAAAAGATAATTGGAAGAGCAACTTCTTATTTGGTAGAACCTCAAGCCATGGTTTTGCATTCAGAAATGTCAAAGTGCCGTGCAGCCCACTATCAAGCGATGGAATGTATACAGGGAAAAGTGCTGACCTCGGACTGGGATGCCTTTCTCCTGCACGTCTGCTGCCAGTGACCCTTTGTAACTTGTCATCCATGTATATCATATTCTGGCTGCTGTTTTACACGTTTGGTTAATAAAAACCATGTCCCATCTTTATTATGTTCTCCAACTTTTTCAATAATCAATGTCTTTACAACATCTCTGTTTCTTTGCTGGTCAAATCCGAAGTCTAATGCTAATCTTCTCATCAGTTGTTCTATCATTTGCTTGTCACCTTTTCATTTGTTCCTCTTTTGAAGTGTGTGTAACAAAAGAGTTTTCTTATCTATTTCTTTGTTAACCCAAATCAGCTCTGCTGACATTAGTTCTTGGAGTGTTTTATATCCCAAAATATGGCTTGACCAGTTTCTAATGCTGATTGTCTGCTCTGTGTCGAAGAAAAGCAGAGTTAGCTGGTTTTCACATTGTTTTAAAAATCAGATTTTAAAATTTACTCTTTTTAGGCACCCACTGGAAATGAGCAAATATCTTTATCCTTCCTTCATCTTGCTTATTGCTACTAAAAAACTATGACCATGGATAGAACAAATTGAGTTCAGTAAGCATTTTGAGTTCAGTAAGCATGTGTCCACCCTGAAGGTGGTTGATAACTGCTTGCAAGAAAAACTTTGTTTTCTTTAAATTTTTCTTTTTAGTTACAAAAAAGAAGTATGACAATGTCAATGGGAAATGTACAGAAAAATGTGTTTGCTTTCTCTGAAGATTCTTATTAGTGTCAAGCTCTAGAAATGTGAGTGCTGTAGCCTGGAATCCAGCAAAGAGGGTTTTTCTCATAGTATTTTCCAGTCAAAGAGCGTCTTTGGATATAAAAAGCTCCACCCCTTTGCCAACTCTCTCACTTCAGCATTTGGATTTTTTTTAAGTTCAACTCCTGGGATTAATTTCTCCCCTTGCCAGGATCACAGTGTTTATCAGCAAAACATGATCTGAAATGTCTGATTTTTTTTGGTTTTGTTTAAGCTTCTTTAGTAGAATGTTGCATTGCTAATCACTGCCAAGGTAGAACTGGGGAAATGATGTAGTCAGCTCTGCCTCTTGGACATTGTTTTAGGCTAGAAACTGAAGATAATAGGCATGAGCTGTTGACTTCTTTAAATATTTCGTTAGGTTGTTCCCAAAAGAATTCGTGTCACCCTTAAGAAAGGAAGCTGTCTTGAGCATCTTCATCAACACATCCACATTCATTCAGGCCCTGGCTGCCACTGTGTAATTTGGGCAGAATAGAGATGTAATGAAGAAGGATGAAATGTAATGAAGAAGGTGTAATGAAGCATGATGGAAATTAACAACGTTCACTCTGGAAAAATTCATTATAGCTTAGGATGGAGGCAGAGGGAGAATGTCTCACATCTCATAACCGGGTATACATCTGTCTAGAAACTGACTCCAGTTTATCATTTGGCATATCCAAGTTCTACTGTACACTCCTCATCAGCAAGCACTATTCTTGTTCTGCGATAAAAGTTCTAGTCCATGATTTCTGCCTTGGAGTGTACAGAGGAAGACAGCTGAATTCACAGAAATGTTTTGTGATGGCAACAGCAACCCAACTCCAAGGTTATGTTGCTCTTCTTTGGAAGAACTGGGAGCCTCGCGTGGGCCCTCACTCTCCCCAGTTTCTTCCCACAACCACAGGGTGTAGCTCTAGCCTGTGGATCATTTCCATTACTAACAGCAGGCTTTGAACCCTCTGGAGCCTGGACTGCTTCTTCCTCCTTAATTTCTTGCGTCACTTTTTTTCCCCAGCAATATTTCCAAAGGGCCTTTTGCATCATTCTTCTGTTTGATAGATTAACCGAGGCATCTTGCCAATCAGGATACTGTGTGACTAATGTTCAAAGGCAGCTGGGATCCTCAAGTAAAAGAAGTGAGCAAAAGGGGTGTCCCAAGGCAAATAATTCAAACATTTTGATATATTCGTAGAATTAACGTAAAGGCTGAATCATAGGTCAAAAAGGACAACAAACTGTTAAAGCACAGGCTTATGTACCCCTAAGCAATCGGTATGTATACATACTGATTACACTCTTTGCAGGAGCTGCTCATAAGAATATTGATTTACAGGAAGTCTCAAAACAGAAAGCATGTTCTGGAGCCTGGGATAATTGTTACGTGAATAGGGAACCAGAAAGGAGAACAGAAAGGAAAAGGCCCATTTGTGAAGGAACAACAGAGAGTTTTTTCAAATCCTAACCTCTCCTTTTGCAGCAGAGTATTACACCATCACAAAAAATGTTTCATACCTATATATGGCTAAAGTACCACTTGACATACTCTAGCTTCAGAAAGCTTCCAGTTGGTTTGACTTGTTCCCCACAAAAATGTGGTCTGTATTGCATTCACACGATTTTCAGAATCAGATATGTAGGGAAGGTCTTTTATACGTTCGGGTTGTGGTTCATGTGAGGCATACTGTGAATTGCAGTTTTGTTTGTGGACGCTCATTGTAGATGAGGGCTGCTGAGAAAGCTGAATTTTGCCTCTTAGGCTCACAGAGAAGGTTACAGTTTGTCTAGATTCAGCTGGTGTGGATTTCTTTTTCGTATTTTCTGTGACCGATGAAGAAGAAAAATGCTTAGTGCAAACTTACCCACAGATAAAATTATTCATTCCAGGAGCAGACTGGGTCCAATTTGGTGATTTATCTATTAATTTCTTTTGGGGTTTGGGTCAGATTTAAAATTATCATATTTTAAAAAGATAATTTTAGCCTTCAAAACTAAAAAAAAAAATCAACAGAAAGGCAAAGTCGAACTTCACAAAATTGTTTGTGTGAGTATAAAAGAGATCAATTGTTATACCTCAAGAGAGCTTATTAGAAAGTCTTGCTTCTTCCCACTGCTACTTTACATTCATGTCTGTGAACATCATGTACTCATCCAGAACTTTTGCTAAAAGTACATTTTTTAAAAAACAGATTTAAAACAGCCTATTCTACAGTCTTTCTGTTCTTTTCCCTGGTACCAGTTACTGTCATTTAGTGCTCCTTCTGCAACGCCTCTTGATCTCATCTGCATTTGGTATTTGGAGTAGCCTTTGTACAGTGCCACTTTTTTTTCCTTCTTCCTTTTTCCTTCCCTTCCTACATTGCTTGGTGACAACATCACTTAATGGAATCAGTATTAGAGGCTATCTCTACAGATTATCAAGGCTAATCTGTAGAAGCATATAGAAATTGCACTTCACTGGTATATCTTGTACATGATTAAAGGCTTTTATGTGTGGCCTGTTTGGTCAGTTGAATATTAAGGAAAGCATCTGTGCAGTCTTTTAAAATGTACTTAAAAGTGATATAACCTTTACCCTAGCCTATAAAACCCATACTGTTTCCTGTCCATAGATGAATGCTTTGCTGCATGGCATTTGGGGTTTCCATATTTGAATCAGTCTAGAATTTCTGTGTCAGTGAAAGTGATAGATAAAACAACCATTAAAAAAAATCCCTTTTCTCTTCTTCCCATCAGTGCAGTGATATAACTCCTCTTACAGTAAGGAAACATGTCTGACAAGCAGGAGAAGTGGTGGGTTTATTTACTGTTACAAAACTAATGTTATTCTCTTTATAGGAGGGTAGGAATTTTCTGTTTGTAAACCCTGGATTACTGTCAAGTGGCCACTGGAGAAACAATTTACATGTACAGACAGCATGTGCTGTGGGCACGCATCCATAAGGGAGTGAAGGAATTCATTCTTTGCAGAAATGTGGAATTTACCTTGATTTCACTGGAAGTAGAAACAGTCCTACAGCTGCCTCAGGGGACATGCAGCACTATGTTTACTCACTGGGTAATATTTAACTCAAGAACAGCTACAGGCTGACTGGAAGTGGGCAATTCTTAATAAAGAAACCATAGTAACAGTCATCCACGGGATTGCATGCTCCATTTATGGCATTCATTCAGGTTTTTTTTCCTAGATGGCTCCTATGGAAAAAATCCATAGTGATAGAGCAGGAATTTTTTCTTGCTGTAGAATTTTTAAACCATGACATCAAACGTAAAGGCTTGACTGTTCTTAAAATGGCTGGCATAGCTTTTGCAAATAACCTGTCCTCTACTAGTTATGTGTTTGGTCTGCTCTAAGGGAATCATTATAGTTCTCTTTAGAAGTGGATAAGCTAAACCACAAAGGTCTTGGTATAGAATGAAAACATTCATTTGTGGAGTTAGTACTGAATGACTGCCATGCTACAATGTCACAGCTTATCTCATCCTGAAGCAGCTTCTTCACGAAGCCAAATAGAAAATGACATTGGTAATAACTGTTTGCTTTACTTTTGCAGTAGAAGGGCTTTTATTGTATGTATTTAGTAAGTTCTATAGACTTCTAGTAGAGCTTGCTACACCCATCCGAGTACAGTCCCATTAAGTCTACCACAGACCATTCCACTCAGAACTCGGTATGGATAGATGTCTCCAATAATTTGGAAGAACTTTCTCCTTTAACTGTCTCACAGTGAGGTTGTTGTCATATTTTCATTATTCTAAATTATTAAAATATCAAAACTTTTGAAATTCTAAGAAAGGGTTATAAGTAATCTCTCCTGGGATAAGCTATTAAAATTTGTCTTCCCATTGTAAAATAAATCTTGAAAATACTAGTCTGTTATCTGTCTTAGGTAAATAATTGAGGATAAGGAATAAGCAACAAGACTCTGCTTAAATATTTGATGCAATGCTATATGAGATACAATTGCTTCAGCTGGAGATGTTTTACAAGAATTGAAAAATAACCACGGAACTAGCTGAAGAAAAATGGCAAAAGTTATTTTGAAAAAGGAGCCATCAGGCTAACAAATTGTTCATAAATGGAGGTTCTCAAGGACTGATCACAGACCACTCTTGTTCAGTATCTTTGGTAAAGACTTTGGGTACAAAGGAACCATTACTACAGAAGAAGATTGAACTATAACACAAAAGAGACTGCATGCAGAAGAGAACATAGATGCCATTAATCATAGAATCACAGAGTCACAGAACAGCCCATGTTGGAAGGAACCTCAAAAGGTCATCTGGTCCAGCCTTCTGTGGGAAAGGGAACCCGTATGAGACCACCCCCCATCCTGCCACAATGCAAAGTATACTGTCACGTGAAGAACTATTAACAAGGATTTCTGTCACAAGGTGACAGTGCAAATGGAATGAATAAGGAAAAAGTTGTTAGTCAGTAACTGATGCTGAGGCACCAATGTAGTGGAGCAAAAAGGAAGTTAAACAGGAATTCAGGTGCATAGTGAGGGTGTTATTCCTTTATTTGTGTATTTGTGTTCTTCAAGAGAGAAATATGAATGTAATTAGGCAAGGGCCTGGAAAAACCTCATCTGAAATACTGCATACCTTTCTGCTCAACCATGATAAAGAAAGATGAAGCAACATCTTTATGTGGTACAGGCACATAAAAGGGCTGCTGGGAAGATTAGAGGAATGAGGAATCTGGTTTTTTTGAGACTTCTTTTATTTTCTATTTATTTTAGACAAGTTTTTATTTTAGACAAAGTCTGAAGAGTGATGAATCACTGTTTATGTAATTACAGCAGAGTAAAGTTCATGTAAGGGAAAGAGCTATCACAGAGAAGAAGTAGTGTTAGTAGAACAATAAATAGGCAGAATTTGTACTTATTTTTGAGCTACATATGTGAAGAATTTTCCGACTGTCAGAAGAAAGATGTTCAGGAGTAGCCTTCCACAGAAATTTTGTACGTGAGCAATTTTGTAGGTAGACATGTATGTGTGCAAGACATTTAGTTTTGGGAAGAAGCTTGTGTATTTCACATAAGACCAGTTGAGTACGCTGGTGATCCAAAATATTTCCTCCTGTCCCATGTCCTTCTCTTTGGAGAAGACTTGCAATTGAACTTTAAATCAAGCAGATCTTAAAACAAACAAAGCAATCCCCTGAAATTCCTGAATCTCATATCATTATCCAGAAGCTCATTTTGACAGGAGAGCTAACACAGACATAAAGTTTTGTCAGAGGCAGAGTCTCTTTGATGACATGCAGGTAAGGAAAGAGCATAAAAAAGAGGGAATTTTCTTTTCTAAATGGCTACTGTTGAACAATGGTATGTTCCCAGAAAAAAAAAAAAATCAGAAAATTGTTCACAGAGAAAGAGAAACAAGATCTAACAGGAATTTGGAGAATTTCCCAAGCTGTTTTGCTGTTGGTTTTAAAAGCTGAGTAACTCCAACTTTGCAAATACACATTTTAAAGAAGATTGCAGGCCATTTTTTTTCTCTTACATCCAGTTCATTGATTAAATATATAAACAGGATGTCTTTAAGAGCAGAAAGCTTTAAAACAGGATTTGATACTAGGCAAGAGCTCTGTTAGTTCCCTTTTAGCTATTTGAGTTTCATCTTTGCTTATCAGAGCTGTTTTAGGGTACAGTAATTTCCAAGTGCACTATTAGGTTGCGAGGTAAATAATCTCTAGAGATGAATATTTTTTTCTTTCTTTTTTACTGTAAATGACAATAGTACATAAGCTAGAAATTTCCCTTGTAAATTTTGGTCATCCCATTTGTTTGCTAAGTTCCAGTATGGACTCAGGACCAATTCTGTCAGTGCACTGAGAGGTTTTGCACCCTTGCTCATGCCTTTCTAGGGGTAGGTGGTCCATCAGCTGTGTTTAAGGACTTGATTAGTAGCCAAGCCCCATCAAACTTGAAAGAGTCTTTTTGATCACACAGGTGAGGAAATTAATGATAACAACTGTATTGTTTATATAAGAACAGGTCTTGTTTTCCAAGTGAATAAAATGTTGAGGCAGCCTGCCTCCATTTGAACCTTTGTCCTGCTGGTACTTCCACACTTCTTCTCTCTGGAGTTTCAGATAACTCAGGGAGTCTTGAACAGTCAGTGAGGTCAGCCCACACAGAGCAGCCTGCAGCAGGGACAGGTTCTTCCTGTGGATACAGTTCATGTAGAAGAATATAAGTGTGGATATGGGTGACTGAGGGCTGTAATACAAAGTTGCATGACTAGTCAGATTTTTTATGAGAAACGCTAAATGACACCTACATGTGAACACATCTGTATTTTTACTATGGTGTTGAGAAATGATGGAATTAAAACATTTTCCCCGTAAATTATTAGATTATCAGATTTTTATGTATTTTTGATTGATACTTTGCAAAACTCAAAATATTCCACTTAATTCATATGAAAAGCAATTCCTACAGTTTTCACTAATTGGTTTTCCATAATTATTTGTTTATATTGATTTTCTGTACATTTCCAATAACAAATTTGGGAAACAACATACATTTGTAGATAATTATTTTGATTTCAAGTTATAAATGAATAAAATGAATAAAATAAAATGAAATTATTTTACTTTTTAAATGCCAACTATATATATTCAAAAGAAAAAACAGATTATGTGTTTTCAATTTCACTTTTATCTCAATCTTTGACATCAGATGCATACGGAGAAACTTTTAGCTATCATTGTCTTGGTTTGCTCTCAAAAACTTGAAGAGTATATTATTACAAGTGATAACACAAGGACATTAAACTGTTGCATGATTTCTTAATAAAAATCCCATTGCACTGCTATTTGTTTTATACCTAAACAATAGTGTTTCAAGAGCAGTGATTCAGTTACTGAATGAATATTAAAAATAGCAGCGAGAAAGAAATAATCTATCCCAAGTCAATATGTAGAGTCCCTACTTTTTTTGCTTAGAAACTTTCCAATTTCCTTAACAATAATGATTTTTTTTTAAGCTATGCATTTACAACTCCTGTTTAATGAACAAATGTTCTTTGTTTAGGTCCATCATGCTTTGCAAGGTACTGTTGGTCATCTATCAGGTTAAATATATCTCTTCCCAGCACATCTGCCCATTTTACCTACTAAATCCAAGTTCTTCAAGGCTGAGGATTTGTTGCACTGAGTAGCAATAAAGATAAATACTCCCGTACTTTCCCGGTCTTTCCATGCACTGATACACCTGAACTCCTCTGTTATTACTTGTGTTCTCTTGCAATAACAATGCTGTGGGAACATCAGGCTGTATCATGTTGCCTGGAGTGGTTGGTTCTGTGTTTCATGGACTGAAACTTCCTAATAATTTGGTGATGCTTTCCAAAGCCTCTTATCTTTCTATCAGTCATATGCCCTGCCTGTGACAGCTGATCCCCTGTACACTTTGCTTGTATTTTTTCTTACCATCCCTTAAGAATACATAGTGTCTGTTCATGCTTGGCTCAGGTTGCCATATTTCAACTGTAATAATTCAGTGTGATTTTGTTTTCACCTTACTGAAACTTTTTTTTCTTAACTACAACAGAATCATATCCATCTTATGTACATGCATAGTGCATATTTCCTCAGTTTAACTTTGCTCTTGCTTGGAGCCCCTTCACCACTGGGTTCAGCAAGACTGCCATCAGCCACATGGCACCCAAGATGCAGACCATGGAACATGGCATCTCTTGTACAGCAATTACTACGTGTCAAAAAATGTGTCCAGTCCTGCAACACATTCAAGAAACTTGGCAGTTCTGTATGGTGATAGCATTGGCAGAACCTACTACTCCCTTAAAGGAGCATAGGCTGAAAGGTTATGCCTTAATGCAAGAAACAAACAAACAAATTAATTTTCTGCTTTGTGTTCCTTTTTGTTGTTTAGCAGATAGATTCCTGCATTATATCTGTTCTCTCTAAAATGGCTTTATAGCATGCTGTGTTTGCCAGCACAATATTAAATGGTCCCGAGACACTGTTTAAACTCACTTGTCATGTTTTCGACACTATACCTCACTTTGTAATTACTGCCTCCTGTTGCCAATAATTCATGCCCTCTAGAAGGCCCTGTTTAAGTCTGAGTAATAAAATACTGAAAGATTAATATTCAGTTGATGACAGATCATTTAATGCAACTCTTGACAAAACCCTCCAGTGTCTAGGAAATTGGCAGAATGTGGTTGATGGCTGCTTTCTGATGTCATTCAATTAGCAACCAAGGGTTGGTTCTCTGGGGTTATTCTCTGTAGTTTAATGGAACAGACTTCTTTTCAATCTTCAGTCCACTCAGGGAATTGTATGAGGTGAGTTTAATTTATGTGTATTTGGCATGAAAGTGGATCTTCTTAGATTGCAAACCAAGACCTGCATTACTGTTTCAGCGCTGCAGTTAGCAAATTTGAATATTTTCATTTAACTGTGTTCTGATACTCCCAATGAGAACAAAAGAGTTTTGCATGCATGGATTCATATTCAGGCTCTGAAGTTGCACATTGTAGTCTAACTTTTCTCAAAATCTTACAGAAAATTGCAAGCAGCTTCATATGCTGACAAGCACTTGGATGATTTGCCTTACTGGTTTCAAAATCATGGTCTTAATAACTTAACTAATAAAGTAAAACATCACACCTGCTTCTTTCCCCATACCACACCTTTATGCCATCTTGGCAATACAAGGGAATTTTAAAATTAGTGTGGATCACAGCTGGTTTACAAGTTGATTTCAGTAGGGGTGTTTATGTAGGTACATTCCAGCTGAGTAAGAGCACTGATAAATCGTTTCTGGTGAGTATAGCAGCCACAGTTTTTACTGCATGGATGTCACTGTACTCCTCTGCACATCGATTACCAGAACTGACAGAAGGGAACATATCTCTGCTTAACCTACTTTGGTTCTCACTCAAATGCCTTGGTTCCTTTGAAAGGCCACTGATGCTTTAAGGTAAGACATCACAGTACGCTTGCTTGTGGTTTATTACTGATGGAGTCAAAGAGTGAGCAGTTCTGGTTTTGAACTTGTGAGAAGTACCAGAGTGAAACCTGCTCCTCCCCACCCCCAAAATCAGTGGGATTTGTCATCAGGGAATGCCTCTCTGCCAGAGTTTCAACTAAGGTGCTCAGCTCCTACTCAGAGTGGGGAGAGAGGAAGGAAAAGGCAGAGACTTCAGACACCCAAAATGGTTTTTGGTTGTCTCTGAAAACTAACTAGGCTAGAATTTCATGCTATATTACCACTGTTTGAGTATATTTTTGGAGTGTATGCATGTAATATGTAAAAGCATTAATAGCAATCCTTTGCAGAAGAGAGTAGGTGCACATACAGTTTCCTGCGTGGCAACACCATCTAAAGCAGGTTTTAACCTCTCAGTCCCACCATTTTCCCATATTGCTGCCCTCCCCATGTTACCATCACAATGTTTATAGGCTGTGTAATAAACCTGGTCAGTGAACCACAGATGGCTGAAAAGTAACCTTGTGCGAAAAAAAGAGCTTTTTTGAGTGACAGTTGCCTCATCCTCTTTGCAGAATGACTTACCAAACAGCAGGAATGGAACAGCTGAAAGAGGAGAGCTTCCCATGATGGAAAGACAGAAATAAAGGCAGGGGAATGCCTTGAATTAGGAGGTCATGCTTTCTACTGAACACTTTGTGTTGTGAACCTCCTCACCCTCATTTGGCATCCAACATTTGTATACCTAAACTGGACAGATCATCCGTCATTTGATAGCTGCATAAATATCTCAGCTGGCTTGTTAACATGCTTTAGTAATGGCTGAACTCCTGGACGTTAATAGGCAACCAGGATGTTATCACTTATTTCCTGAACTGACCACTTTCACACAGATCACAGAATCACAGAATATGCTGAGTTGGAAGGGACCCATCAGGACCATCGAGTCCAACCCCTGGCCCCACGCAGGACATGCCAGGAGTCACAACTTGTGCCTGAGAGCTTTGTCCAAACACTTCCTGAACTCTGTCAGGTTTGGTGCTGTGTCCACATCCCTGGGGAGCCTGTTCAAGTGCCCAACCACCCTCTGGGTGAAAAACTTTTTCCTTATATGCAACCTAAACCTTCCCCAACTCAGCTTCATGCCATTCCTTGAGTTCTGTCACTGGTCACAAGAGTGAAGAGATCATACTTGCCCCTCCTTTTCCACTCATGAGGATGCTGAAGACTGCAATGAGGTTTCCCCTCAGTCTCCTCTTCTCTAGGCTGAACTAGCTGGTTACTCAGAGCTATGTTCTTAACGGTCATAGTTTCTCTGGAACCTTTTTGATTCAGATGTGATAACCTGAAAATTTCCTTTTCTTCTCTATTTTCCTTTGGCAATAAACAAGGTAGAGAAATCATCAGAAGAATTTATGACTGATTTGGGAGTTTTCCTGTGATTAGAATGATGGCTTTTTTATTTTGTATACAGAGATATTCTTTATGGTATCATCATCTTGGGTATGTTGGGAACCTCTGGATGTCACGCCTGGCTCTATTTTCAAAGAAATTCATGCCTTCGAGAGAAGTCATTAAGTGATAAACCACTTTCACCTCTATCTTAATAGTTGATGAAGCAGTATTGGCTTGATACTTAATAAAAGGTTACCCTTCATCATTTTTTCAGCATTTCAAAAGCCTAAATCAGCCTTTACGGTAGTGTTAGCACAACATGTACAATGCATTTGAATTCCGTGAATCAGGCAGGATAGGCAGTCCATCCATATGCCACTCTGTGGAAAGGTTGGCCAGCACCAATAAAATGGAATAAGTTAATTTGGAACCAAGTGCTTCTTGTAGTTTTCTCATACAGTTTTTATTACAGAAGAAGTTGCATAATGTACAGTGGAAAAATCATGTCTTACACAGCATCTGATGTAGAGAACAGTGTACCCAAGCAATGAGTCAGGACTCCCAGGTGAGATGTGAGTCTATGACATGCAGGAATATGTTCCACGTGGTTCTCTTGCGAGCTGCAAAACATTAACAATTTTCTCAGGTGACATTTAGCTCCCAAAAAGACCCCCAGAATACTAGGCATTTTTAGAGCATCATGTAATTTCCCCTACATACACCATATTTCAGTTCTCTCTGATTTTTCCAGTGATAATCATGTAAAAAATAAAAGAAATTGGCTAGTGTAAATTCTGTTAAGACTTGCCCTCTATAATGTTGTCTAAGAGTTCGGAACAATCACATGAAAAGTGATGCCTGGGGAATCCGTCAGAGTTTACACCAAGCTTGCTGCCTTAGGGGACAAGGCTTTTGGTGGTCAGCTCCTGAATGTGTGTTATTCTTGCTGAGTAGGTGTGATCAGCGCAGTCCAGGATTTATGTGTCTCTCTAAGAGGACTCCAAGCATTGACTGAAAAGCAGTGAATGAAATGTTTGTTACAACTGGACAAGTAGCTGTAAAAGTAAAATACTGAAAGCCTTAAGATAAAGCTGTTTAAAAGAGAAATTGCACTTGATATGAAATATGTTCTCTTCCAACCAAGACAGAATGATTTGGGGTAATGTTTTTCCTTTTAACCATTGTGTTAGTGAGTTTACATGTCTGCTTTTAAGAAGTAGTTACAGGTTCCTTTTGCTATAATTTCAAAGACAATATGGCTTAAGCTGGGGGGGGCACTCCTGTCAAGATGACCTTGGAGATGTTGGTTACTACCTTCTTGCCAGAAATTGTCAGTTCTATACCAGAATCAGTAGACCAGATTATTGTTTAAAAATTATCAAACTATTCCTTGAGCTGCCTCCTGATCTTTATCTACTAAAGTGGCTACAGAGAGCTTATGTGATTTGTTACACACACTCTCTTCTGAGTTGCTTACTTTTTTAAATTGCTGTGCGTGTTTGCTCTCTGAAGGCACCTATAAACCAAAGAGCAAGTGTGTGTGGCACAATGCAGTCCACAGTAAATGAAAAACCTATGTATGGAAAACAATGCAGATGAATTGGCAGGATGGGATAGTTAGCTTTGCTGAGCAGCAGAGCTAATTATTCAGATTCTTATTATTCAGAGCTACACTGGAACAGTGCTGGTGAGGAAACCGCACAACTGCTCAGCATTTTCAGTCAGGTGACTTCGAAGAGATCAGTGTGTAGCAATCCTCGTGCTGTAAAAGTCAGCGTTTGCTACAATGGTCATCCCACTTGGAGGATTTGAGCTAATGCTCTGAGGACACATGTTTAAGGTGTTGGCTCGGGGTTCTTTGATAGGTACCTGTAACTCTGGTCCACTGCTTCCATTCAGTGTGTGTGTATAGCAGTAGCTGTGTAGCTATGATTTGAAATGCTTGGTATCTTACCATGCAGTGGAATAGGCTCAATGGACACGGACTTTTTCTCTGCCTGTCACTGCTGACATCCTCATGTTCCACCCTCATACAGACAGTTTGCTGGGCTATACCTGAAAGCCTTCAGAAAATCCCAGCGACCATATTTCGTTAGTCATGAAATACAGTCTATAAATTGCCGTCAGGGACTCTCCATCCAGATAACTAGCAGGGTCAGAATTTTCATTTACTGGATCTGGGCTGGCTGAACTGAGGGGAAGTCCCACGTACGTGCCATAGTGCGGCGCGGGTTCGACATGCCTGGAAGTTACACGCCGGGACGTGCAGCCCGCGTTGCTGCGCTCCCCGGTCCACGCCGACACCCACCCGCTCCCACGAGCGTTGATCGGGCAGGATCTGGTCAGCAGGATCTGG
>NW_021940864.1:9689327-9712991 GCF_001715985.3 Manacus vitellinus
CGTGGCCAGCCGGGCGAGGGAGGTGATTCTGTCCCCCTCCTACACTATGGTGAGACCCCACCTGGAGCGCTCCGTCCAGCTCTGGGTTTCCCAGCACAGGAAGGACATTGACCTGTTGGAGCAAGTCCAAACGAGGCCACTAAGACGAGGAAAGGCTGAGAGAACTGAGTTTGTTCAGCCTAGAAAAGAGACAGCTTGGGGGTGACCTATTTGCAGCCTTCCAGTACCTGAAGGGAAATAACAAGAAAGATAGAGAGGCTTTTTACAAGAGCATGTGCTGACAGGACAAGGAGGAATGGATTCAAAGTAAGAGAGTAGTTTTAGTTTAGATTTTAGGAGGAAGTTCTTTACTGTGAGAGTGGTGAGGCACTGGAACGAGTTGCCCAGAGTTGTGGATGCCCCATCGCTGGAAGTGTTCAAGGCCAGGTTGGATGGGGCTTGGAGCAACCTGGTCTAGTGAGAGGTGTCCTTGTCCAGAGCAGGGGAGTTGGAACTTGAAGGTCCATTCCAGCCTAAGCGATTCTATGACTCTATGATCCAGGCCCCTCTTCCTGGTGAAGCACTGAGGGACAGCTCAGGCCAGACCCCAGCCCTACAGGCCAACCCTTCCTGACCTGCCAGTG
Organism: Manacus vitellinus; assembly: GCF_001715985.3. Classification (NCBI taxonomy): domain Eukaryota; kingdom Metazoa; phylum Chordata; class Aves; order Passeriformes; family Pipridae; genus Manacus; species Manacus vitellinus. The sequence continues at coordinate 9,689,951 of NW_021940864.1, forward strand.
GAGGGTCCCCCTACCAACCAGGGGGATTGGCATGTCCCTGAGCTGCTGTAAGGCGACCTGCTGTGGGATTTGGGCCATAGTAACCAAATTTTTATATTGGATAAAAATAGAAAATGTATAAACCACTTTCCAGCCTACCCAACTCTCTGACTTTCGGGAACGTGTCGAGCTTTAATGATCTGTTTCTGATGATTCTGCCCAGCCTGCTGCAAGCAGCCAAAACCAGCGCTGTTACAAGAGAATAATCCTCATTCCAATAGAAATTCCAGCAGCCTTGGTGTGGCTAGACCGAGTATCTGCTTAATGTTGGCTCACCATTAAAGAGCCAAACTCCTTACAGCGTACTACATGCAATGCTGTTTCAAATTAACTAAAATACTAGAATCACATTCAGATGATGCAAGACAGGCTTATATTTTAACGCCAGAAATATGTAAGGGTCTCTCACAAGCCATGCATAATAACTGCATCTTTTTGGTGCCAGCACTTGGGCTTGTCATTTGCTGACACAGTGCTGAGTTATCTAGGAAGCAAAACACGTAATGTTTCAAAGAATCACGCTTGTTGTTTGGAGGATGGGAGAGGAAACAGAAAGGCTAGTTACACTTGGATATTAAGTGTTAATGTGCTGTCCTATCTTTAGTCAGTGGGGGAGAAGGTTGGAGATGCTGTGAGTAAAGTGCATTTGAAAGCTTGTTTCGCTTCTGCTTGGTGTTGCCTACTATGCAGACAGTAAGTGTCTGGTTACTGTCTTTGAGCTGTTCACACGAGCTGATCTGGCGATGGTTTGATTGAGAAACACATACTGGAAATACCACATTTCATAGAAGGAGACTGTGAATAGAAACCCTACGTTTGGGCTCTATCTTTTTTCTCGCTATCTTTACTAGAAATGAAATAGCCCACAGCTTTGTGATTCAGTGTTGTGCTACTCATAGCACGCTCACAGTTTGTGTTGAAGCAGTGGAAGTGCTATGCATACGTGTGAGTTAAAAGGTCTCCATATGAACTGGGCATTTCTGGGTTAGAGCAATCAAATTATGTACAAGAACCAAGCCACCTGTTAGAGGACTAGTAGAAGACTAGGTTGCAAGCACTGAATCTTGCCTTTTTTTTTAATCTCTTGAAATTAGGCATCAGTTTCATTTGTGATGAAGTCTGTCCTACTGGGGGCAGAAATCTTCATAACTCATATTGCCCATGAAAAGAAATTATTCCAGATTTTGTTCTTTCCCTCTAATTGTCCACAGTCCCTAATACTGTCATTATTTTTATTCCTGTGGATGGTGACTGTTTTCCTTAAAGCCAGAAGAGATGCAAGAAACTGTTTTCATCCACAGACTGCGTATTCTGACCTATGATTTATCAGAAGTGACGGTACTTCAAGGAAATCTCTCAGAATCATCTTCTGGGAATATTAATTTCTGAGTGGGCATGAAATAATTTTTCTCTTTTTATATTTTTCTCTCATACTTTTGTCTGTAGATTATGTTGCTCTTTATGTCTGTTCCTATTTAAAAAGCAGATGAATATATTGTCTTCTGCCTTAAATAGTCTCATAGCTTTTTGGCACAATTTCCCATTTTTACCAGCTCAGGACTGTAGGATATGAACTCCAGAGCCAAATTTCAGTTTCTAGAATCATTCCATCTAATAAGTATTTCTGACATGTCTCTGCAGGGGATGTTTGCAATTATTTGTCTTGTTTTTTATTCTGGTAAAATAATGTTCTATGTTTTGCTCTATTAAGTAATGAAGATTCATGACAGTAGAGTCAAAGAGAATCCTCTTGCCTCTATTTATGAAGAAATGTCTACTTCTGAGGTTTTTATGGAAAAGGAATCCAGATTTTTAGGGACTTGGAGAATGAAGAACTGCCCATTGTAGGAGAAGTTCAGGTTCAAGACCATCTAAGGAACCTGAATGTGCACAAGTTCATGAGACCTGATGAGGTGCATCTGCAAATCCTAAAGGAACTGGTGAAGGAAGTGGCTTATACTTGAGAAGTCATGGCAGTCCAGTGAAGTTCCCAGTGACTGGAAAAGGGGAAATATAGCACCCATTTAAAAGAAGGTAAAAAAGGAAAGACCCAGGGAACTACAGGCCAGTTAGCATGACCTGTGTTCCAAACACAGAGGAGCAGATCCCCCCAGAAACTGTGCTGAAGCACATGGAAAATAAGGTGATTTGCAACAGCCAACATGGCTTCACTAAGGGCAAATTGCGCCTGGCAAATCTGGTGGCCTTCTACTACAGGGTTACAGTGGTGATGGACAAGGAAAGAGCAACTATGTCATCTACCTGGACTTGTGTAAGGCGTTTGATGCTGTCCCGCAAGACATCCTTTCCACTAAATTTGAGAGATATGGATTTGGTGAATGAACCACTCAGTAGACAAGGAATTGCCTGGAGAGCTGCACTCAAACAGTTACTGTCAGTGGCTTGATGTCCAAGCAGAGATGAGTGGCATTCCTCAGGGACCAGTATTGGGACTGACGCTGCTTAACACCTTTGTCATTGACATGGACAGTGGGGTTTGTTGCACCCTCAGCAGGTTTGCTGATGACACCAAGTTGTGTGGTGCAGTGAAAAGGCTGGAGGGAAGGGATGCCTTCCAGAGGGACCTTGACAGGCTTGTGGTGGGCCCATGCAAACCTCAGGGAGTTCAACAAGGCCAAGTGCAAGGTCCTGCCCCTGGGTCAGGGCAATTCCAAGCACAAATACAGGCTGGGGGGTGTGAATGGAGAGAGAGAGAAGCCCTGAGGAGAAGGACTTGAGGGTGTTGGTGGACAAGAAGCCAATACAATCCAGCAGTGTGCTCTTGCAGCCCAGAAAGCCAACTGTGTATTGGGCTGCATCAAAAGCAGCATGGCCAGTGGCTCGAGGGAGGTGATTGTCCCCCTGTACTCTGCTCTTTTGAGACCCCACCTGGAGTTCTACATTCAGTTCTGGAATGCCCAGCACAAGAAGGATATGGACCTGTTGGAGTGAGTCCAGAGGAGGTCACAAAGATGATCGGAGGGTTTGAGCAACTCTCCTATGAAGACAGGCTGAGAGAGTTGGGGTTGTTCAGCCTGGAGAAGAGAAGGCTCTGGGGAGACCTCATTGCACGTTCCAGTATCTAAAGGGGGCTACCAGAGAGCTTGAGAAGGACTTTTGAACAGGGGCAGGTAGTGATAGGACGAGGGGCTTTAATCTCAAGTACTGTGTTCAGTTTTGGGCTACTCACTTTAAAAAGGACATTGGAGTGCTGGAGTGTGTACAGGGAAAGGCAACAAGGCTCATGAAGGGTCTAGAAAACATGTCTTATGAAGAATGGCTGAGGGAACTAGGTTTGTTTAGCCTAGAGAAGAGGAGGCTCAGGGGAAACCTCATCACTCCCTACAACGACCTGAAAGGAGGCAGTGGTGAGATGGTGCTGTTCTCTTCTGCCGTGCATGCAGTGAGAGTACAAGATGAAAGGTCCTTAAACTGAGACAGGGGAGATTCAGATTAGATATTAGGAAAAAATTTCACTGTTAGGGTGGTCGAGCATTGGAATAGGATGCCCAGGGAGGTAGTGGAGTCACCATCCTTGGAGGTGTTCAAGAGGCATCTGGGTCTGGCACTGGGTGCTATGGTTTAGTGGTTTAAGAGTTAGAGTGGTAGTGCTGGGTGGATGGTTGGACCAGATGATCTTGAAGGTCTCTTATGACCCTGATGATTCTATGAAAGAAGATGAGATTAGATGAGATATCAGGAAGAAATTCTTTAGCATGAGGGCAGTGAAACACTGGAACATGTTGCCCAGAGAAGTGGTCAATACCCCATCCCTGGAAGTGTTCAAGGCCAGGCTGGATGGGGCTTTGAGCAACCTGGTACTGTGGAAAGTGCCCCTGCTCATGCAAGGGGTTTGAAACTAGATGGTCTTTAAGGTCCCTTCCTACCCAAACCATCCTATGATTCTGTGAACCAACTCTTCACTGATCAAAATCTATGACTTGGCTCTCTAGCTCTGTGTAACCATCTAAAAACTTACAGTCAAAAGAAAGTTTCTGAAATATATTAGCAAGAAAATTGCACCTTCCTCTGGAAGATGAATGAAACCATGGATGCTACAATTAAAGAACAGATTGGTCAGAATTTGCTTGAAAGACTGAAGGGCATAACTTTGCTCTGGTTTGTTTCTCAACAGATTGATGAAAGATGAGGTAATAGAAGCTTTCTGTCTGGTCCAAGGTTTAAAAAGCTGAACTCAAGCTCAATGGGCTGCTTGCTCCTTGCAAAGCCTTACATTACAAGGGTTTGTTTGCTCCTGTCCAGTGGGAACAGTTATGTAGCAGTTAGAGTTTCCTGATGGCTAAAACTGGTGTTGTAAAACAATAGCAATAGCGTTTTTAGTGCCAAAAGTTTGGAAGAGACTCTTCTACTCATTACTTTTTTTTTTTCCTAAGGGATTTTTTTTTCTGTTTAAAAACAGAAGAGTTTTCACTCTTAGTAATGAAATGTTTCACTGAACGAGAATTTGTGGAATACTATAAATCTCCCAGCAAGTTTCATGGACTGGGATCCCTACCCATTTAAAATGGGAAAACTACCTTGTGATCAAAACTCCCTTGCCCCCACTCATAAATCGGGAATTGAAACAATTCTTTGTACCATGTCTGTTTTTTTCTAGACAATATTTTAGCACTTCAAAGAATGGTCCATTACTGTGTATTTGTCTGCTGTTTGGTGGCATAAGAGAGCCACAAATTTATGTGTGGTTTCTAAGCAGCATTTATGACAATGCAGACTGAGGCAAGTTTAACAATGACTTATATCATGGTGTAAGTTCCTTATTGTGTGTAAATTATTCCTAAAAGAGGAGGATATCATAAAATGCAGTAACTGGAGCTAATTCAGCAGTCATCAAGCATGCAAAACAAGTGTACTGGAGATGCGTTGAAGGAAGAAATGAGGGAAGACAACCTACATATTTGGGGAGAACTATTAAATCTTAAACTCTTGTTAGTTATCCATGTCACCACAGGCTGGTGGTAAATGCGGCCGAGTTTGAAGGAACTAGTTACACACTGAGTTGAGCTGTGAGTCTTGGGAGCTGCAGGAAAGAGAATTGTTTGATAGATGCGCTGGTAGTTTGTGTTTTGAGTAGGGAGGCAGGGACCCAGAGTAGGAGGGGTGGCTATGAAGGGGCTAGGACTGAAAAAGAGCCAGCGGGGGGAAACTCTAGTTTTCTCACTTCTCTTACCCTTTACTGTAATACTTGCAAGTTCTGCTTATTTAGAAAGACAATGCAAGAGAAGTGCTTTATTTCCCTCTTGGCCTTCAGCTTTCTCTGCCAGAACAGTTTTTGTGCCACTGTTGGGATGAGACAGAATTTGTTTTTTAGCTTAAAACTGTAGTTTACCTGGTGAAGAGGGTAGATGTATATAATTGAGAACTTGAAAGAGAGCTTAAAACCCACTGTCACAATGCTTGTTACTGAATCTGCTACTACCATTGATATTGTTGCTTTTTGCCATAAGGCAGATAATACTGTATACAGGTAATACTGATAATAAATGTATTCATTTTATAAACCTGTACACATTAATTTTGGGCGGGTCACTCTGCTCAGCACCTATCTGTGAACAGTTTATATCATCTGTAAGTTGATTTTCATCTTACATACTCTGAAGAATAACTACTAAGTCAATAATTTACTTCTCTTGGACACCAGCATTATAGTTTGTACTACTGCTAAATTTGACCCACACAGTTTTTGGAAATGCATATGCCTACCCTGCTTCTGAATTTAGCTCACTGCACTCTTACTAAGTAAAAGTCTGGAAGGGACAAAAAGAGACCTCCCTCTGAAATTTAATCCAGATCACACATGTGGTATGGTACAGAAGAAGAACCACAGTGTCTTCTGCCAGTCCTAGATCTTATAAAATCTAAATGCACCAATAATCACTGAGGTTATTTTTAAATGTTTAACATGACTCTCCAAGGCGCACACACATTTAACATCTGTATCTTTTTAAAGGGTTATTTATTCTAATATATCACAGCTCTGGCAGTAATTTTGTGTTAATTGCTCAGAACAGGCTGAACTTTTGGGGGTTATAAATTTAAGTATGACATGTACTGTGGGTTCGGGGTTTGTTTTTTCCAAATTTACATATACTGAATAGCCAGCTAACCTGACATCATTGGGAGCTCAGGATGGTTGGTGACTGTCCATTTCACTCCACAAGTGTGGATTTATTAGCATGAGTCATAGAAGTAGAATTACCTTTTCATGAGGTTGGAGTGATCTGTCTTTCCATATAAGATGCTACTATGGTAATGTTGATCATGTTACTAGGGTGACCTAAAAACATTAACTGAGTGTTTTAGACAGAATTCATTTTAAAGGAAACTGGGCATTAACTTCTGTTCTCTTACTAATGCATATGCTTATGCATTAGAAATACTCTTTAGTGCTTGAATTTTATTCCGAGCGCTAAAGCACCTTAGTGGCACTTAAATCCCCAAAAGGATTTAAGCCATAATTCCAACTCTTTGCTGCCCAACCCTAAATTTCTGTTCAGCTGCCCATGCACAAACATCAGGATTCATCACTTGCATTTTCATTCTGTGGAGTTGCACAGACTCATAGCTCTAGAAAGGTGCTCTGGGTGGGAATCTGCCTACCTGTCTGACCATCAGGATCTAATGTGGCATTCATTCTGAGAACACAGACATTTCATGGAACTATAGAATGGTTTGGGTTGGAGCAGACCTTAAAGACCATCTCGTTCCAAAGTCCCTGCTATGAGCTGGGACACCTTCCACTAGATCAGGTTGATGAGGGCCTCAGCCAACCTGGCCTTGAACACATCCAGATAGGGATGTGGAGCTATGCCATGGGAACTGTGTGTTTATTTAGAAGACTTGCTTAATAAATTCACACTCAGATGCTTTTTCCACAATGACTATGTAGATGGCACATGGTAGAGTGTGGGCTGTGGACCTCAAAGTCTCTCTTTAAAACTCAGTGTTCTTTATCAACATTATCAGGGGGTTTTTTTGGAAGGATATCTTGTCCAGTCCTTCCATTCATATCCTTCTTTCATTTGCAGCACAGGAATAATATGCTAATGCTTTACTACTTAAGGAGCAGTTCGGAATGCCAGACATAACTGGGTAGGATCTCAGCAGCTAGGACACTGATTAAATGTCTGTGAGCAGCAGAACTAGAAGCTTGGTAAAGAGAGTAGGATCTTACAGTGCATTCAGTGTCCGTGAATATTCAAGGTGAAGGCGTCAATTATGAAAGAATTTAGTTTTTTCTGCTTTTGCTTATGACAGGTCAGCTTTCAGAGGGAAACTAGTTTCCAGGATATAATAATTGCATTGCTGTTTCTGAGCTAGGAGTGTCCAGAATGATCTTTTCTGTGCCTTACAAAATTGTTACACAACTGTTCCAACAATCATGAATGCTGGTGAGGCACTGTGCAAGCAATTTGGATCATGAGAGAATTAAATGAATCCTAAAGTGCCTGAAAAAAAACCACCAACCACAAAATGTCTTTAAATGGTGGCACTATATTTTTGGGAAGAGATGGAAAACGGCCCTCTGTCTATGGTCTGTGTCTTATGTCCTTCTTCTCTGGTGTACTCATTGCTGTCCATGGAAAATGTATTGGGTTCGCGTGGCCAGGTTTTGGTAGCATTTCCTCCTTTTGAGTAAGTACTTGTGCAATTTAATATTTGCTTTAGCTTCCTGTGGAATAGTTTCCTTTCTCTTTAAGGGAACTATTTTGCTGCGTGCTATAAACCAGTTTTGTAACATTCTCTTCATTTGAGTATCGAGTTCTAGAAAGATGGGAAGTGTTAGTGCACATAAAGTAGGAGAGTCAAAAATCTGTTGAAGAAACTCAGATAAAAGCAACAACAGATAAATGTAACACAGAGTGCTTTATGTTGCTTTTTCTAGGTGCAGAGGGGCATGATCTTACTTGAAAAGTGGGTAATTTTTTTTTTAATTATTCTTTCCTTTCCCTTGTTATTAATTTTAAGGATTTTTCTCTTTATTGATAAACCCGTCAGAATTAGCACTGGTAACTGGTTTCTTAGATACCCTTTCCTCTGTCCATGGATAGTTTTACTCCCAACAGGGGAATGTGGTATGGCCAAGCCCAGACATTAAAAAATCCTGTTTAAAAAAGACCCTCACATGTACAAAAAAACAAAGCAAAGCATTTATTTCTAAATATGAAATGTGAATAGAAATTAAATTTAATTTATTTTCTCTTGGTTTCTGAACTTAGTATACACAAGTAGTATTTCTAAGGCTTCTCCTACAGTCATGAGGAAGAACCTCACACCATTGCATGTATTTCAAATTTAGGACTTGGAGAATGTGTGATAAAACCACAGGGATTAGCTACAGATGTGGGAGTTACAAGCACTACGTGATTCAGTTTCAATGGTTGTAGTAGACTGAAACAAGAGGAAGAGTTCTCACTGTGACAGTGTCAGAGGAGTGTGCTTATCCACACCAGGTGAGAAAGGATCCCTGTTCTTAGCCAGTGAAAGGTAGTTGTGTTTCATTTGGTGGAGGGACTATTGTATACTTGCATCTTCCCCATTTATCTTGTTCTGATCTCAACACTTAACCAAGCAATAGTCAATGGATAGAGAATTATGACTGCAGTAGTGGTTTGGATGATGGCATCCAAGGCATTCATGCTCTTCTGTAACAGAAAAGTGTGTTCTGGGTCTCAGGGAAAACTCTGACTGAACCATTTTAGTTCTACATGTGTGTAATTCTGCATGTAAAATAAATCCTTTGGAGTCAAGTAAATTGGTCAAATCTGTATTTTCCAATCAGGTTTGAAGATAACCTGTAACCCTACTATAACCCAGGTTATTGAAGCTGTATTTGTTTTATTCAGAGGATTTTTTTACCTTTTAATGTGTATTTAATTCACAGATTGTTTACACTCATGATGTCCCTATTGCTGTCAAAGGTAGAAGACGTAAAACAGACAAACAAAACAAAAACACCCGAACCCCAAACTCAAATGAACAAACAAACAAATCATTAAGAAAAACCCCAACCACTCCAAAACTAACCACAAAGATCCCAAAATACTGAATGTATTCATAGGTTTGAGTGAAGTACCATTTACTACTGATCTTTTGGATGATTTTACTCAGCTGTAAGTGGCAATCGCATGGCAAGAAAATCTGCCCTACTCTTCAGTGGCTTTCTAGTGACTCAGCAGTTTGTGAATCTTCACAAGACTTGCTCAAAAGACTCAGTGTACATAAGCAAGTGATGAAAGTATGGCAGAAAGAATGGTATCTGTTGTTATCTCTGTCTTTTAGATGGAGGAATTGAGGCATAGGGTAGTTTCTGTGTGTAAGTCACACAGTATGGTAGGAATTAAAATCTGGTAATTAGATGTGTTCCCATGTAATGACTCCTCGATGCCACAGAAAATCTTGGAGTAGTTGACAGACTCTAAAAGTTCCAAATATGATTGAGGATGATGAAGATCCTATTGTAGGGAACATTCAGGAGATGGCACTGAGGGCAGAAGCCTGTCAGAGGCAAGCAGAGGGAATAGTGGCTAAAGAAACTGAAATAAATACTAAATAATCTTTCAGATGTATTAGTAATAATTAATCTGTTAGAAAATCGAGTGACAACTGATGATCAGGGTACAAAGGGAACACTCGGAGACCTAAAAAGCTGAAAAAATAGATGTCGTTCCTCAGCCAGAACACTTTTCAGGACAGGGCAAAGGGAAGTAAACAAGCAGAGGTTCTGTCTGAAACTGAAGAGACTGTTTAGAGAAGAATCAGCACTAACCAACTGAGTTTTCACCAAAAGGTTCAAACAAAAAAACTGTCTCTGACTGAATCTTTCTTGGTATCTGAGGGCTGGAGTGTGGTAAATGTGTCACCAACCTTTATGAAATGTTTCAGGAGAATCCAAGGAACTACAGGCCTGTAATCTGAACAGGTCAATAAAAGGTAGTTAAAATAAAGGAGCCATGAATGAATAGGTACCTAAATAAATACGGTTTACCTAAAGAGAGTTAGAATGGGGTTTGTAAAATTAAATCCAGACTTATAGACACATCTGGCATTCTTGGAAAGGGTTGACAGAAACATGGATCAGGGAGATTCAGTAGATGCATTTTATGACATCTCAAAGGGTTTTCAGTAAATTCCCTCAACAAAATTTTTTTAAAGAAACTGAATAGCTATGAATAGGGAAAAGGCATATACATGCACAAAGACTTGGGTAGAAAAGAGAGTAGGAGTAAGTGATGAACTCTCCTAGCAGGTGTAGGTCATTCGCTGGAATTCCATGGGAACATTTACCCGGACCTGCACGGCTCAACATCTTCATAAATGATCTGGTAAGAAGGCGAGTAGTGCAGCAAGAATGTTGATGATGGTACAAAATTACTAAGGATAGGCAGGAGAAAGGCAGTTTCAGAAGACTGTCAGGAAGAGTTTATATTTACAGTTTGGAAATTAAAATGGCAGGTAAAATTCAATGCAAGTAAACACAAGGTAGTGCATATCAATCCTGGCATCATATATAAAATGTTGGGCTCATGTTTACCATTGCTACTCAGGAAGGAGATTTTGGGATTACGGTAGATAGTGACATTCTGTCAGGCTTCACGCTTGGCAGTCACCAAAGAGCAAACCTAATTTCTGGAGTTATTGGGAAAGGGACAGGGAACGTCCAGATCCCACTGTATTAATATGTGGCTATAACTCATCTTGAATACTATGTCTACTTATGGTCACTTTATCTTAAACTACTTAATAAGCCACAGTTTTCACAGAAAAAGTTCACAGGAATAATTAAGGATGTAAAATGGCTACAAAAAAAAAGTGACTGGATATGGTGGGGCTCTTTCTCCTGAAAAAGAAACAATATGTCAAAGTATAAAATCATGTGGCATGGAGAGGTTGAGTAACTGTTCACTCTTCCAATTCAGGAATGAGGGTCTGTCAAATCGAGTGATAGGGAATAGGGTAAAAAAAAAAAAAAAAAGAAGGAATGGTTTTCTTCTTCTAAGTGGTGACAGTCCTAAGGAACTTACCACCAAAATTAATGCAGATGCTGGTACTGTGGATGAGAAACTGGTCAAATACTTGACAGAAAGATTTATGGAAGGGTACTACCTAAAAGATTCATGGCGAGCTTGTGTGACTCACTAGCTGAAAATAGTGTGGGAAAGCACCCAGGGAAGCGTACTTGCCCTGTTCTTATTCTTCCTTGGACAGCTGCTTTTGATCACTGGTGTAGAAAGAAAACTGGGCTGGGTGGACCTTTGGTGTGAACTGGTGGAGCTGTTTAGTAGGGAATGCAGGCAGCTACGTGACATGTCCTAACCTGAGGAACTGAACGATACCCAAGTTGGCTTTAAAGGAGCTACCTCAGATGCCAGTAGCAGCCTGTCCTCTGGCTGCACGGAGAGTTCGTCCTCTCAGTGGCATCAATTAGCCTGTGCTGAGATTCTTGCTGTCATCACTGGGATGTTCCCACTACCAAGCTAGCTTAAATAAAAATACTGCTATTCCACACTGCTATTTGCTGTGTGGGCATTCCTACTAAGTGGGCATGGTGGTGCACAAATTATTTTGACAGAGTCCAGAAATACGATGATACTAAATTCTCAAAAAAGAAGAAGAAAGTTATTCCAGCTTCAACTCTCAGATTATTTACATGTTCTGTTTATTCATTTCATGAGTCTAGTAACCTTTTTCTGAGTGTCAGCTCTTGTACACTTAGTTTGGGGTCTGAAAATCATTAGGTTGGGGTTTTTTTGTTTGTTTCATGCATCACTGTTAGCAGTAGTAAAGATATGCAGCCAGAACTACTGCTGTCTCAAGGATAGATTCCAGTGTATTCTCTTTTAAACCATAATGGTTTTGAAGACCTAATAGCACTGAAAATTAGCAAATAACTATTTTTATCTCTAGAGCCAGCAGTTCTGACTCATAGTGTCCATTAAGGAAATGAATTTTAAATAACAGGATTTTTTAAAAATATTGTCACTTAGTATCTTAACTGCACTTAAAAAAGAATGGCATCTACTATAGAAATGAAAATACTATACTGGTGTCATTACAAACTGATGAAGAATGTTACTAAGTAATTAGGTAAAAATTAATATTATCACACATTTTAATCCCGGGGTGATTCTCAGGGTCTCCAGCTGGGGGCACTGGGTAAACATTGAAATTTGGCAATGACCAGGGTGAATGAGACTTGTACCTAGACCAGTACTCTGCTGAGGGAGAGGAGGCAGGGAAACCAAAACCATCAAGAAAAATGGATGTGAGATACAGTGATCATTCTGGATTTGAGAATTTTTTAACATGAATTAGATTTTGTTTTCAAAACTCCATTGCTACTAGCAAACAGTTGTACTCTTTTCATTACCCATAAATCATCCAGTTTCTTTTGCAAAACTAGGAATCAGTGATTTTTAAAACTATCCCTTTAATCAATAACTTCAAATACTAATGGTTCCAGGTAGAAAAGTTATTTTAAATTAAGTTTGTTGCCATTCAGTTTCATTAAACATTTTCAGCTTAGTATAAATCATTGTCTCTACCAATCTTCAATACTGCTATTTATTCATTTACCTCAGGGGAAAAGCTGGAAAAAGAGTGGAAGGTGCTCCTTATCAAGGTACAGGGTAAAGTCCAGCATGCCCCAAGATCCTCATGGGCCTGTACACACACAGATTTAGCATCTAAAACAAGACCTAAGGAGAAGACACGACGTATTACTTTGCTCAAGGAATACCAATTATGTTATTAGGAATATGTCATAGAGATCAATGGTGATTCCATGGTTTCATAAAATATCAGTTCAGGAATTCATAGCCCTAATTTTGTTGATGAGGTTTTCTAAAACAGGCCAGGCAGATGATTTTTAAATTTACTAATTTAGAAGTGAACTGGGTATTCAAAAGCAAAATTTGATAGCAGCTTTAGGAGAATGCCTGAAAAGGTGAACATACGTATGAGGACTGCACATCTGTAAACGGATGAATCAATAAGGAAAGTAAGCACTGAACATTGTCAAACTCATAGTAGCCTAGATCTTCCTTCCAGATGATATTTTTAGCTGGATTTTGCAATAGTGCAATGGATTTCCTGGTCCCTGGAGCTCCTGGCCTCTGTATTACAAGTTATAACTGCTTGCAACAGTCTGAAGCCAAAAGTTTTTGTCCACATCACCGGCTGTCAAAACACAGGGACTTCTGTCTGGGTGTGTAGATACTTAGTTTTGGAAAAGCAGGAGAGAACATTTTGTTCATCTTTCCTCATGTTTCTCCCCACACACACCAACACAGAGGAAAAACAACAAAGCCCTAATCATGCCGTACTACTTTAGTATCTTCCATGTAACCAGAGAAAGCAATCTATAAATATTAAAGCTTCAAAGCAGAAAAAGCATTAAACTCATTAGGTAATCATAAAGTTGAAATAACTATCAGCTGGTTGGTTGCAAGGTTAGGAAAGGTTTAGGAGTTCCAATTTCCAGTCCTTTAATCTAAGCCCTAGGCCACAAATAAGGAATTAGCCTGGAATTCATGATCAGCCTTGTAATAACAAAATTTTGTTTATACCTTGAAAAGGAGAAAACAGTACCAGTATCACTTCACAAAACACTTATTGTTGCAAACATATAAAATGTGCTTGCTTTTTAATATCTTGGTGTTGTTTTAAGAAAATGAAGTTGCTCCTGGAGCTTGAAACTTAGAATAAATTAAATGACACATGAATAAATATATATTAATTCTTTTTTATTAAAGTATCAAAACAAACTTGAGAATAGAAAACAAACTGCTTTTGATGCATTTTAAGGGTTCTCCTGAATAAGGTACACTCTTAAGAAAACTCATGCAACATACCATTCCTGTCTAGCTCTTTAAACACTCTTTTCCTGGGCACAGTGAAGTGTCCTTGAGTACCATCATTTCCAGAGTAGCGTGCAGGAGCACGCGCGCACACACACACACACACACGCATACAAAAGCAATACAGAGCAGCTATGGCTGCACATATAAAGAAATAAAAATAGATTATCTTCTGACAATAGTAGTGGTACCATATTAACATTTGGCATGCCGAGTAAATAAGACCAAGCAACAAAAGCGTGACGCCTGCGTCACCGGTGATATGGTTAAAAGCAACCATACAAATTCCCTAAGGGAGACACATGAATTCTGTCACTATTTTCTAGTCTCTGTGGTAACACTTCATAACCGACCATGAGACAGTTTCATCTGCTGGTATTTGATGCACAAAAGACAAAGCCAAGGTGTACGATACCGGGATGATGCCTTGGTTTTGTATTTCCACATTACAGAAGTCAAATAACAATGAACATTGTTTGACAAGTTTATTGTAACACACTTCATGTATACCTGTTGTCTGATAAACAGCTGGCCTAATTACACATAGAACTCACCCTTTAAGCCAGAGAAGTTGCCACACAGTTTCCAAACTCTGCCTACAGGATGTGAATAAAACTCTCACTTGTCAATGGAAGTCAATGGAACCTCCTTCCAATGCACAGAAAAATAATGGATTCTTAGGACAGAATTGGACCTAGTATGTCATCTTTGTAATACATTCACTTTTCAGATACATGAAGTACATATCTTTAAAATGTGATATAGGACATTACAATATATCCAGATCTTAGGAAAAGGTACTAAGAAGTTCTGTTGCAGAATATAATGATCATATAAGGATCAGGTACAATATGTGATAGACTCAAGAGAAATTTGCAGGGTAAGAACCTTATGGCTGAGGTATCTTTAAGTTTAGCCTTTAGAACAAATACACAATTTCAACACTGCATAACTGGTGTAAAATATTATGTACAGTAAGCTCTGTTTGTATTCTGCTTTGTTTAAATTGTGACATCGAATGGTTAGACATCACTGATGGAGATACAGAATTTTGGAAGGTATAACATCTGCACCCAATCATTCAAGATACTCAGTGCCTCATCTTCAAAAAAGATGAAGGATAAGTGTTCTAAGTAGCAGTGTCTCAAATACAACTGATGAAGTTTAGGAATATATAATATTAAACACCAAAGGTAAAAAGACAGCACAACACTTGTGTTTTAAGTTTTCTCTTGCTCACAGTATTTATTAACTCTACTCATTATGATATTAGTGATAAATAAGAATATTTCCTTTTACAAAAAGTTGCAAGGATATATTTTATAGAAATAAACAATCTGAGAATTTCACAGAAACATCAGAATTTAAACACTCATAACTCCAACTGTTTTGTCCAGCAGCTCTTCTACCAGTTCAAAAACATCCAAGGTTAGTATTTAATAAAAAATAAAAACAATTATTCACTACATCAAAACTCTTGCCTCCTTTAGATTCTAAGTAACATTTTTGATTGACTGTAGTTGCCACTCAAATGTAAAATAAAAGTAGCTGCAATCATAATTTTTCCCTCTGAATCACCTGGCAAAAGGAAGTAATCTTGGCCAGGATGGAAAAAGCTTTGTCAAGCTCTTATGCCTGTAAGAGCTATCTGCATGAGCTCTGAAATCCATGGAACCTCTTTTGTGAATGAGGGTTAATAGTATGCATTAAGGCTTGTAGGATTAGATTCTAGATAAATTTTTTTTAAAAAAAACCTTTTCAAGGTTCACAAGCCTGGAATTCAGTCCTGCAGTTCTTTACTTCAGCAAAACCTCTATCCATACTCCTCGACAGTTAGTTTCCTCTTTCCAGTGGGTTCAATTCACCGAGTCACTAAATGTAGTACAAGCTGCTCTTTAGCCATCAAAGAAAAATTGTAGTCCCCAAAGGATAGTAGGTGAGGTGATAACTCATAAAATACAAGCTAGGCCACATAGATGTTTTGCAAGAAACATTTCTTAGTCACACCTACAAGGCTCTTCAATTTCAGTCACTGAGATGAGTCACAGAAAAAACCCACACAAGTGTTGTGAGAAAACTGACAAAGCTTAGTTGGAACTAAAGGGGTTTTGTGTGTGTGTATGTGTGTGTGTATGTGTTAGGTTAAAATGCAACATTATGCATCAGTACATTCTGCCAGAAACCATCCTCCTGGAAACTTCAAAAATACTCAGTCTTCTTTCCCTATCAGCAACAAGGAAAAGTAGTGTCCATCCAGCACAGCTGTCTGTACCACGTGCATCACTGGAAGTCATAGTGTTCTAGCACAAACATCGTGAGTGCAGATACTGTATACTAGCAGAGAGCTAAAACTTCTGAAGCTGTTGTCTGTAGCTCCTAGGAATAGCAAGTATGACAGGTGCAAAAACCTATATTTGAGGCAGAAGGCTCTTCAATTTGATTGAGACCACATCTTCCAAGGGGAAGAATCGCTGTCAAGCCAAAATGATTCTTTCCACTTAAGAAAGCAACCTGCCCTTCCTAAAGGCTCTTGACTAATAGAATCCTACACATTATGTCAGATCCTCCATGGATTCTGGTAGTTGTTAAAAACACTATAAATATTTCCACGTTTGCCATATCACTTAACCTTGTAATGTGCCTTCTTTGATCTGTTGAATAAAAAGATTTCTTTCATCTTCAGGTGTCCTTCCGTTTTGTGCACGAACTATACAAGTAGGCCTGTGAAGATTTAGCATGTATATCAAATGCTGCTTCTCATTCTTCAGCTCTTCGATCTGGGCTTTTAATTCCGCATTGATAGTTTCCAGCTTTTCTGATTCCTAGTCACAAAGGACAGACACAACTATTACACTGAGTAGTTCAAATAGTTAGTTGCAATATTTAGCTAACAGTTGTGGTCTTTTATTGGTGGCAAAACATATGGCTAGCAGAGAAAGAAATCTCATGTTCTTAGTGTGCTGTAATAATGAAACTATACATTCTCCAGTCAGCAACAGTCTAAAATTGACAGTTACCTTCTTTGGCCTTTAGAAAAGTGTAATGGAAGTTGGAAAGCCAAATTCAGACTTCTGTTCACTTACAGGGACAGATACCCAAAGCATTATTGCTATCTTCTGCAAAATTATTCTGAGCTTTTTGGGTCAAAAATTGACCCAAAATTATCTACGCTGCTTCTTAATTCCCTTGAACATCATGTCACATATCTGCAAAGCCATGGTAAGCTGAGCAAGTAAGAACATAGCTTTTTTCCCTAGCCCTAGATATAGGAATATAGAGGCCTCTATACCCAGGTACAGATCGACGTTGCTGTAATAAAGTTGTATATCACTGCACAGGAGGTGAAGACAAAACTGGGGTCCTAGGACAGAGAACTCAGGAGTCAGCTACCATATCACTCATTTCATAAGTAAGTCTGAAATTACTTGGTGGTGTTTTCAGGCTCTCCATAGCGAATGTTTTATGAAATGAGATTTTACTTCTTTTTGTGTTTAGTGTACACATTCAAATTAATATTATTCCCATAGACAAGATCAGTCACTGAAACAGTAAACTCTTTTCACTCCTACCATGCTTTCACTTTTTTTTCCAGTTTTAACCAGGTTTTGTTTTAATATATAGCACGTTCATTTTTTATAACTAATGTTTTGAAGGGTTTAAAGAGTTTTGGGTGACATCTTTCTGTATTTCTTACTATGACAGAACTCCATGCTACCTGTTTGGATCCTGGTAGGATGACAGATTAAGAAAAATTCTAGCCAGTCACTTACT
Organism: Manacus vitellinus; assembly: GCF_001715985.3. NCBI lineage: Eukaryota > Metazoa > Chordata > Aves > Passeriformes > Pipridae > Manacus > Manacus vitellinus. Next base: position 9,707,641 of record NW_021940864.1, read on the forward strand.
TTTTGCAAACATTCTGTTTTTTCCTTCTTTTTGTTTCGGCACTTTGCCGCAGCAATTTTGTTCCTTTCCCTTCTTCTCTTCTTTCTTTCATCCTCTTCAGGAGAAAACTGTCCAGCAAAAATGGATACACACAATCCATCAGATGTTGTAAATATGAAACCTCTATTTCTACAGCTTCTGCAATTTTAAAATCAACATGGATAGTGTTGTCAGTGTTTACATTAAGAGTTACATAGCAGTGTGACTGTGACCTTGTTTGCCATACAGTACAAGGGTAGTAACCTCATTAGAATTCAGTTAAAACCTGACTGGAGTTTGGATGTATGTAATCCATGTGATGGCTCATTTTAAACCAAAAGTACTAAAAAAAACTCATTGAATGTCTCCCCAGACTGACTCCCACACCTCCAGGAGAGGAAAAGGAGGAAGGAGCATGGGGAGCAGAGTGGAGGATGCGTCATGAATGAGGTAGGGAGAGCGAGTGAAACTAAAGGCAGCACCGAGAAGGAGATATTAACACACTTCTTCAAGCTTTGTTTTGTTTCCTGGGAAGGCTCAGACCAAATTGTAGCTGTTCCCCTAACTTAAGCTATTTATCCACTTTTAAAGAGAAATCTTTTTCAGTGAGAGTGTTATCTTAAAGTAAAAACCCAGTGTGGACATAGCACAGCTAGTCCCACTTAGTCTAGTCCCTGTAGGTCCTGCTGGACTGTCTTTAGTGAAATAGAACTTCAGCAGTGACTTATTCCAAGTTCAGCCACAAGTAGGCAGGGAAACCAGATTAGCACTTGTTCTAATCATTGTAAAACATTGTCCTTAGACGATAATAAAAAATAAAATATCCAGCTATGTGAAATACCAAAGGTTTTCCCCAAAACATTTAACAGAAAGCCAAGCAGCATGCTTGAAAGAATCAAGTATGGCAGAGAGGGTTGTCTACAGTTACTGGTCTTGTGGTGAAACTTCACTAGAGAATTAATAATTCACACTGGAATTCTATTTAAAGAGCCATACCTCTGTTTTCATCATTGCTGTTTCAACCGGCCTTTCAGAAACCGTCACCGTGTCCAATGAAGAAGACATCCTGTGGAACTGACGCTTATTCTGAATGGCAAACCTCAGTTCCTCTTTCACCAGTGGGGTTAAATTTGTGAAATCATCAAACCCCAGTGACCCTGCAGGGGACAAAGTGGGAACAATTGCGGAGGCGCTGACTTCTAATGCAGATACCTGGCCTGAGTGTTGGACCATCATTTTGCTGAAAGATAAAAAGAGATAATAATAATAGTCTTTCAACAACTTTAGAAAGGCAAATATCTCTTAGAGGTAAATTTCATACTGTGAATAATAGTGTAGTTCTTACATTGCTTCAGTCCCCCTTCCCCATGTACCCCAATCTCTCACTAGAGACAAGCAGTTAAGTATTTGGTCACTACTGAACACTTCAAGTTAACTCAAAGTTAGTATTTAAAAGTAAGAACAACATCAGCATGAGACACAGTTTCTAGGTCTTTCTGAAACTTAATATTCAAAAAACTGTGTAAGTATGTATACTGTTAAGTTTTAAATTGGTAATGTGTGGCAAATGATAATTGAGTGAATAGGAAGAGAAAGAAAATAAGAACAAAAATCAGAAAGCAAAAAAGTAGTGTTATTATTTAAGGCACAGACAGAAAGTAAGAGTATCTTCATCCTCAGAGCTATACCACCACAAATTCCAGCTTCAAATGGACAGGGCATACCTTTGTCTTGGCTACATTTAGGTAAAGCTCAACGAGTTCTACTAGGAGCTGAAGTCTGCTAATCACGACAGGATCTGTCACAAAATTATCACACTCAGTCTTACATACCGTTGTAGATATGGCTCTAAACTCCTGAAAAATGGTTAATGATAAGAGCTGGCACAGAAGTAAGAGTCTATACATGCTCTGGAGCCCCAAAGCACAGACTGAGTTGGAGGGATTGACTCATGAAAAATGTGAAGCTGTTTGTTTCATTCCTTTGCTCTTGTAAAATTCAAAACTGTCCTCATGTGCCCTCTATGGGAGTCTTGAAATTCTTAAATATTTATGGCCGAATCTTCTGCTGATATAAAACAGTGTGATTGAAGAGACTTCGGGGGAATTATGCAAATGTAAACCCATGGAGAAACCTCAACTCTAGTAGGTTTCCTAAGAAACAAACTTACCCAACAGTGCTCTCTACTTTCCTCTTTTTAGTCACTCTTATTTTTTAGCCAGTTTTGGAGGGAGAGAGGTCCCCTATGTGCTTTGTGAAAATTGGTGACCCCACTGAGGGGGAAAGAGACAAAACTCAGCAGTCAGTCATTCAAACACGGTGGGCTAGCTGATGCACACATCTCTGCATGTCACAATCCATCTCTCACCCAGCAGAGGTGAGATAAGAGATCTGGAAGAAAACTGAGCACCTTTCATGGGTGGTTCAATGGATAAAAGCTGCAAATCCATAGGAAAACAGTTTTTAATACTTTCCTTGTTCATAAAGCGACTTGTGTTAAATTGGATTTTACTGTGTTGGTTTTCCAGCTTTCTTTGGTGTGTAGGTTTTGGTTGGGGTTTGGTTTTTTTGTTTTTAATAGCTGTATGGATAATTACAGTATGTGTTATCTACTCCAGTCTAGAACTATAATAATTATAGCAAAGTCAATTATAATTAACTTAGTTCAGGTAAGCAAATAGTTGCCTTGGGGTAGCACTGTGGGTAAGCTAAATTTCCACATAGTCAACCCAGAATTGCACAGTTCCCTGTGCGTTACTTCAGCAACACAGCAAGAAATGTTTGGGGTCATGTGAAGAAGATAGATTTTGCCCAGAGATATCTAAAAATACACTGTAAATCCACACTGGTGCAAATGAGAATAGAATCTGGTTCATCGCTAAGTGAGGTAAATATAAAAATCAGAGGACAGTGAATTGCCAGTTGGTAGAAAATGCCATGTCCAGCTGCAATCTTCCTCATTTCTTCCTCACCCAGTCACCACAAAAGAGCTGAACATTTCCCAGAGTCTGGGGGTGAAATCCTGACTCCACTGCAATCAAGAGGACTTTTTCTGTTGACCTCAATGGAGCCAGGATTTCACCCATAGTTATTAAAGATGGGGAAATTATTTGGAAAAATTTGTTATTCAGAAAGACCGTGGGAAATTTATGTAATTCTCTTCAGAAAGCCCCTGATCATGAGTCACATTTAAAGTAGTGATAGAATTTAATCCTATAATCTCAGAAGGCTAGCAGTTGCGCTTTTCCAACAAGTCAGAAATGGCCATATAATTTCCAGCTGAAGTCCTCCCAGTATTATTTACCATTTACCAACATTCAACCATTCAGCTAATTTAAACAGGCTAATTCTGGATGACACTGAACCCCTCACTGCTAGGAAAAATTTCAGCTATTTTCACTGAATTTGTCTCCTTGAATGCTGATGATGGCTTCATTCAATGAAGTTAATTATGTATAATTTAATCCAACCAGGAATCTTAAATTAACAGTAAAACTGTTTCTCCAGCCTACAAAATAATTAGTTGAGTGAATAATTTTTGAGCTCTGGTGGTTTATTCAATTATTTTACAGTTTAGGTGAACTTTTAATTAAGGTCAGCAGCAGCACCAGAGGAAACCAAGAATGTTTGTGCCTGAGAAATTGTGTTAATTGTGGATTTCTACTAGTTAGTGCTAAGTGTACCATGAGCACTAACAAAACCCTGCTATAATGGCTTCAGGCCCTCTCATCCATCAGTTACTAGTGTGAAAAAGAGGGGTGGTGGGGTGCCCAGAGAAGGAGAAAATGTCCTTGACTGTAGAAACTTGCTGCTCTGCTGCCCAAACAGCTCACTGACCTCCCAAACATCCTGAAAGGTAGCTCTAATTGCTCAGACTTTAGGGAAGGGAAGGGCTACCAAGGGGCTGAGGCTTGTGAAAGGATTTCTGCTGTGAGCTGAGTCCCATTTTGCAGAGCTGTTTGCTATTGGTTTTCTTTCCTGGGGCTCTTCCTTAGGGCAGGACTTGGTAGGGTAGGCTTCCAGTCCACCACTGGGATTGTTAGGAGCCACCACAACACAAATAACAGAAGTAGTCAGCCTTCTGTCAAAACTCTTCAGTAAACTGAATAGATTCCCTTTTCATAACAGCAAGGTAGATCTTTTCCAGATTCTGAGGAACCAATCTGCTTTTAGGAATGTTTTAGAAGAAAAAAAAATTAGATTCGGCTATTGTAAAGAATGCAACAAGTTGTCCTTCCTTTTCTCAATTTTAGCACAAATTGTACCTCTGTCTATAAGCCATCAGGAGCACTCTCATTTTCTCTGGATTTGTAAGGGCTGGGGAACCAGTAGGAATAACAATATCAAGCCTTAAAATGTCATTATATCGTGGCCTTTCTGATACAATCTGTGTTTACTTTGTTAGACCATGCACATGGACCGGTGCTCCAGGCTGCTTTCAGTACTCCTGAAGTTACTGACATTGAAGGTGCTGAACATTACTGTGCAGTGCAGACCTGCACTGTAAGAGTACAACTTGTTCCCAGGGTGAGTTAATGCTTCATTACTTTATCCTCAGTTTTGGAATTCTCGAAAGAGAACAGTTTTTCTACACATGGTACCCTCCCAATTCAGGTAGATTCAAGCAACTTTATTAATTCATTCTCCCTTTGCTACTTGTTTGTTCTTCTGCTGATGATTCTTTCCATCTACAGTGAGCTTTTGCATCTCATCTGCCAATATTTTTAAATTGAGACATACTTCCTAGCTGTGCATTTCTACTATTTAAGGGCATTCTTGTTTAATAATAATAATAAAAGTGACTACTTTCAGTCTTTTTTTGCTTAACTGCAGATGGTTGGCTGTGCCTCTTGGTTTTATTTCTTCATATGAATTCCTTTTCCTCTGGTGCTGATGCAATAAACCCTGATAACCACTGAGGTTAATCTTAAACAGCATTAAGAGCAATTACAGTTCACAACCTCTGTGCACGCTAGTTGACCTTAAGCTTTCTGACATCCCACATCGCTCTCGAACCATTTTCTGCTGCCTTCCAGCTTCTCAAATGCTGTTATTAGCAGGAAAATTGATTTCCAAGAGGAAACTCCTTCTCTGAAACAAGTTTGCTGTTTTGTCACGCCTGATTTGGTTAGGCAACAGTTTAGCAACTGATCTACTTCATGTCAAGACCGGGACAGAAAGGAAAGTGAATGTGCCCGGCTCGCAGACGGAGTTCCCCCTCGATTTGTGTGAATATCATAGATAAACCTACGCGCGGCAGTGCGGGGTTTCTCATCGCCTTGGCCGTCCCGGGGCAGCTCCCCAGCCCCGGTGCCCGCGGTCCCCGCGGTGCC
>NW_021940864.1:9714076-9730529 GCF_001715985.3 Manacus vitellinus
AAAAGGAAAAGAAAAAAGAAGGGGTGACTGTGTAGTTTTCGAAAGGAGTGAAAACTGTGATCGTTTTCTACAGGAAAAAACTGCTTAACAGCCCCTCTGTTCTTACAATCCTCCCTCCCCCCGCGCTCCGTGCTACTTGACATGACAGCTAGAAGTTCATTTCATATGAAGAAGAAGGCTTTTTACCATGAGGAGGAAAGACCCGTTTAATAAAATTATAGAAAGCTAAAAATAATACGTTTTGGGGGTTTTGCTTGTTTTGTTGAGGTTTTTTTTTTAATTTTTCTTAAAACACAGCAGCACAAGATTTCCTTATGATTTCATGAAAAAAACAAGGAGTTGCTATAGAAGAGAAAGAAACATGGTTGTGACTGTGGTGAAGGGGGTTTTGTTTAGTTCTTCTTTTTTTTTTCCCCCTGGTTTGTTAAAAGACAGAAATTGCCTTTTAGCAGCCCCCAAAGTGCTAGAAAATGTGTCAAAAAAATATAATTATCCAGAAGAGACAGAAAACTTGCAAAGACAGATGCACAGTGTTATCCAGTACAATAATATTCCATATATAATACATACAAACTTGTTATTAAGACAGTCTTCAAGTGTCTGTACTTGGCATGGAAAAACCAGGGTATTCCATGCTTGAGGGTATTCTAAATAAATCAATATAAAATGTATACCTTCATATATAAAATGTATATCCCAATTAAGAGCTCCAATCTGTTAAATTATTTTATAATGTTCAATGTACCAGTTTTCATAATAGGTAATATGATTCAAGTGGTATATTCTGGGACATTTTGATTACTTTGAGCATTTTGTCAAGGATATAGAGTTCTAATACTAGTTTGAAAGTCTCTCTGTATCTCCTCTCTATGTCCATTTGATTGCCTGGATGTATATATACATGTATATATTGGCCACACAGACAGGAGTAGTAAACTTAGCTTTTTAAATGCCCCAGTGCCAGCATGCTCAACTTTGCAAATTTAACACTCCTATTTTATATTTAATTGCCTGCTTTTGAAAGAAAAATAATCTGGTGGAGAGGGGAAGGAGTCCGGAGTAGTGACGTTGTCTTCCCTCCTGTGGAAGGTGCAGTCGCACCCTGTTCTCCTCAAACAAAGAAATGCACTTGGTGAGGGCAGGAGTGAACTCCTCTGACCCACCTGGCAGCTCTCCATTTACAGCTCGTTTGAGCTGAAAGCTTTTTTTTTTCACTCACCTACAGATAAATCATTCTCAGCTATTTCAAAACATATTTATTGTCTTATCTTTATTAATCTAGGTAAATCAACATCTAGTATAACACTAAGAAAAAGTTTGCTCTTCAGAAGGGTCTAGAGCAAGCTTTATATTTCAGCTTGGTGCAGCCTGGGAAGTTCTTTTTACTTCAGAGGCATAACTTTATAATTCATGCTGTGCTCAAGAACAGCTGGCATCATTTTTCTCAAGTCTCGAAGGAAAAAAAAAAGTCCTCTCAAGCAGAGGCCAAATGTGGAAAATTTCTTCCCAAAAGATAGTTGGTTGGAAAATTTTGAGCATGAAGTTATTGTGGAAACGTGTTAGCAACATCGGTTTTAGTGGCCATGAACAGGTGCCTGCTGTAATTATGACAGAGATTTAGCAACTGTCTGTCCTTATTTAGCTAGCTGTGTCAGAAGTGGGTATTTATTTAGAGTATTTCAAGATAAGCAGAGCAATGTTGCAGAATAATGAAGAAGGGAAAAAAAGCAATTCCCTCCTTCAGTGTGGTAAGAAGTACCTTGGAAATCCAAGTGTTGTTATCCTGTTGTTGAGGGTCACTGAGGTCTACTTGTTTGCTATACAATGCTGCTTCACCACTGCTGGTGCCATTATTGCCCATGAGCTGCAGCCAGTACTAAAAACTGACAGCAAACCAGTTGTGTTCATTCTTGAACTTCTCTTGAAGTAAGCCAGCTCCTCCCTGCAAAGCAAACACAGAAACTGTTCCCGTGCGCATTTGAGATTAGGCCACTGAAACATGTCCTGGCTTGAAATTCTTCAGTGAAAAAAGAAAACGAAACCACAATGAAAAATAAACCCAGTTCCACTGTGTCATACAGGTTTTCTTCTGCTCCCTTTTAAAACCAAAGCTAAATTGATCTCAGTAAAGACACAAGATCACACTCGAGTTAAAAAAAAAATAAATTAATTAATAATTAAGACTATCAGGAAGTTAAAGTAAAACCTAGTACAGCCACCAGATGCTCTGATGTTCTTGCCAATTTAGTTTTCCATCTCATAAAATATCTTTCATTTGCCTCCCTCTGAACATTTATCAGTCCTTTTCCAATTCATTTCTCTCTTTTGTCATAAACTACAGGGAACAGCTCCCCTGAAACAGCACTCTTTTAACAGAGGTGACATTCATGTGCATAAGTTCTGTTTTCCCTTAAGCCAGGTACAGCATCTCATCACCCAGACTGATGTGTATTGGGTTCTTCTCCCTCTTCAGAGAAATTAGGCTGAATATCACCTCATGGTGTGGTCCTTGCAGCCCTCCGGGAGTCTCCAGTGTAGAGGGAACAATTCTTTCCTTTACCTTTTTCTGGCCAAATCCTGCCTCCACGTCCCTTGACACTACTTCATACACAGTAGATATTTGATTAAAACTAAAACATGGCTATCTCCTTGCTAAACAGAGCTATAGACATTGTTATACAGAGGAACAGACTCCCATCCTCACAGCAGTAGCTTTCTCCCATCTTAACATTTATGCCACCGCAGGATGTCAGTCAGAGTAACACAATTAAAACTCCCATGTCCCATCCAGATCCTATATTGGTTTATGGTCATGCAGTTCCATTAAACCTATTTGGTCTAGTGAAAATATTATGAGACACAAATAAATGAAATTTCTAGTGATAACCTGAGTAAAACCTGTCTCTATGTGTGTTTTGTGGTTTTAATTGTGTTAAGTTTTGAAATTACTGTAACCCTGACAGGTCAAATTTTTCCCTGCACAGCGCATGTAAGAGAAAGAGGTTGCCTGAATTCAGAGTTTTCATGTGGTAAAATTAGCCCAGAATCAGGTTTTCTGATTCTGCCTAAAAAATTATTCTCTATTTTTATGATAGGACTTATCCTTCATCAATTTTGCTATGTGGTACATTCAGATGTGAATCTCTGTGGTAAGACTCCCCTGTTCCCCAAAACATAAACTAACTTTGAGATAATTTTCCCATCTGACTGGACTAACACCAGAGATGAAACCTGGGACTAGTTTTTCCAAGGTGTAGGTTGCTGTTTCTTGAACTATGGGAGCAATCTGCAGTAGAAGTAGCATCAGCCATCTCCACCCATTCAAGGGCTTTCCAGCTGTTGTCTAGGGACCCCTTGGGCGTTTGTGGGCTACTTCCAAATGTTTCCCCAAAAAGTGAATTAAAAAACACCAAACCTACAGTAGTGAGGATAAAATTCACTCTAGAAGGGTTGGATCTCTTTGAGATTAAAAGGTCCAAAACCAGAAGGGAGTTTAAAAAAACACAGGTTAGAGGATAGACTCTCACAGAGACTGTATGGCAAACCCTGCTACTGTCCTACATTTAATACCACTCAAGCAGACAATTATTCATCTTGTGGAGGAAAATAAGTGCTCTATTTTAACTTCTTTTATTCTTTAACATTGAAGATGAAATTAATTTATTTCTTGTTTTTCTCTCCTCAGCTTACTTTTCTTTTCTTAGTGCCCTTTCCCATCACAATCCCTCTAAATCCATTCATTTATTCTCTCCATTTAAAATCCCATTCTGTCCTGTCTTTTGCTTTGTTTCAGTAATAGCCACCTTTCCCGTTTCCTTAAAACAGCAGCTTCTCCTTTTATTTTGCCACTTCCCTGTTTCTTCTCTTCTCACTTCTCTCTTTTCCCTCCCCGTATCCCTGGATTTCATCATCCCCCTTTCTGTTCCTTTTTTTCCAGCAATTTTTCTCCCATTGGTCCTTCTGCTCCTGACCAGAAGCTTCCTAAGCTTAAATGAGTCATTTTAATTTTCTCTTTTGCTTCCTGTCATTTTACTTTTTGCTTCTCCCTTATTAAGATGGAGGCGCTGATAAAAAAATTACCTCTGGATGCAACAAGACGTACATTTCAGGACCAGATTCCAGTGCCCAAAATTACCATGAATTTTAGCAGAGCTTTACTAAATTAGTGAACCACAAGGTTGTCAGTCATTATTATACACAGGGCTTTGGGAGCGCGGGGTGGAGGGGCAAGTTACACAAACATCCCTTCTCTCTAGCTTAGAGACAGCCCTGACACTGGCCCAGTCAAGTGTATCTTTAGTTCCCTTTTGCTGAAGCCTTTGAAGGATTTTTTATCAGATGGACTTTGCACACCAGCATAGCAGTTGGCCAAGCGCAATAACCTGCAATTAAAATTTCTGATCTCTTTGGATACATCCAGATAATAAACAAAAAGGAAAAGAGACCCCACATACAGAAGAATCACATCTTAAACTAGACTGCATAAATAAACCCACTGGTTCCACTGAACAAGCAAAATGATAGGCCAGATATATTAATTTCCCCAGGCAAGTGTAAGTTATATCTCCTTTATGGTGTCTTTACTGTCCTATCCATTTAACGGCAAGAAAAACTCCGCCTTCACAGATCTCCCCTTCATCTCCCTCTCCCCATTCTTTCTACCTTGTGAAAACATACCAGATTTTGTTTGAGATCAGTTACAGGTTCATTCTGAACTTCATCAATGTTTTTACAGGTAAAAAAATGATCATCGATGAAAGCACTAAGACCTGATCCAACTGTTATTTACGTCAATGGAAAGATTCCCATTGACTTCAACGAGAGATAAATTTAGCCCTCGGGGTCTATGAAAAATCAGCATTTAGTCACACTGGTTCTCATTGTACAAAACTCTCCTCTTGAAATAACTTGAAAGAAATGTTAGAAATTATTTGCTGAAGGTGTCTGCTTCCCCTGGGTGGACTAATGTAATTATGTTTTGTATTCTTATAGTCTTCCAGGTGAACACCAAGGATGAGAGGAAGTGAGTGAGAGAATATATCTATTTTTACTGTGCTAAGTTACACAAATTTTGGATACATTATGGAATTAACTGTGCCTCTATACACAAATACATACACACACACACACACACACCCCCTACAAAAACTAGTTGTTCCTACTGATTGCCCTTGGAACTGTGCATATATAACGCATATTCTGAAATTTAACAACATTAAGGATACTTTAAACAGCTCTCCTCATCTTTCTGGTAAACATGTAAATTACAACTTGCCATAATAATTACAAACCGCATTTCTCATAATTAAGCACTGATTTCTACATAAATACTATTTCAGATAAAAACAATGTATGGCATAGATTTGCAATCTACGGAAAATTTAAAACCAAGGCTGCCACTGCAGCTTTCGTTGTGCTTATTATTTGTCCTCTCACCTACTTCACATGTGCCTTACCATGAAAGGAGCACATGAACGATCATAACTTTCAGCTTCTTATCTTTCTTGGTTTATTTTTTTGGCTTTAACTGTACAGTAACTTGCCCAGATAATGAGAACAGAGTGTAAATAAAGGAAACCAATAGAGTTGTGCATGGTTTTAAAATTGCAGTCATAAAAGCACTCCCTGAGTCCAAATCCTTATTGCTCTGTGGGCATGTGAGGCTGCTGATGAGGACACCTCAGCAACGAGAGCAGGTACAGGGTGTCACTACACCCAGCTGGTGTTCCAAAGTGACATCAGTCCAGTGGAGAACAATACCCACGGTGTTGTTCACTGGGCAGTGACTCTTCAAAGCAAAATGGTTACAGAGAGAGAAAAGTAGACCGCGGGACGCCCCTTGTCCAGGGCATGTCCTCACCACAGGGCTGTAAAGTCAGGCACCATCTGGTTTACTGTCTAATCGGCTCGTCACTTCAGGATAGGACAGCTTGAGTGGGAGACGTCTAGAGTAAGATTCCTCAAACAGCACAGATGATCAGTTTGTGATTAGATCATTTCTCCTCAGAAAGAGAAGGCATGAGTTTCACCCCATCCAGCCAGAGATGAGAACCCTTCCCTCCAGACTAAGTGTTCTCGCTGATGGAGTTTTATTAAAAGACTCAGGTCAACCCCTAGTCCAAGTTTAGAAGGGAAGTTTGGGGCCATGAATGTCCCAATCACAGCAACGTTCAACTCCACATTGCCGGTTAGATGGTAGGTGGGAGAGATGGGGAATTTATTTTCACCATGCCCAGCCTCCTTCTGTAGAGCTGGGCTTTAGTTCTCCTAAACTGGAAATAATTATTAATGAGACAGATGAGGATAGCACTGTTCATTGAAATGGGAGCTGGGAAATGAGAGGGTTCCTTATTCACCATCTTTGTGATTTTGGATAATCTGATGATCTTCCTTTTGTTCTGTTTCCCAGTCAGCTGAAATGGATAATAGTATTTTACTTTCTAAGGTGAAGTAGCTGAGATTTCTAAATGGAAATAATGGATAAGCCTGCTGTATTTTACTTTAAAGTCTAATTTTAATTAGCACTCTAATGGGCCTTTTGTTACTGGATGCTCTCTTGATGCATTATTATCTATTCTTACTATTCAACATGTGTGTTGCAGTAGTATTTAGCAGCCCCAGTAAGGATCCTGGATGTGTTTTTATTATATGCAAGAGTTTTATATTGAGCTCTAAAAACAATGACAATATTTCAACTGTCAAATAGAAGCACAGATTCAGCACAGCAATTAAATACATGGCTAAACAGTCCCTGTCCAAAAGCCTTGCCTAACTTAAGACTTGCTATTAAAGAAGATTTCACACAACCTCTATAACTTATATTATAACTTATACCTGTGGAATTATATTTCTTTATTTGGGATGAGAACACCTAGCAAGGCATAATATTGTCATCTTTTGTCAGGGACCTTATTTTGGCAGTTTTCTTAAATGTGTGGGCTGATCAATTAATTCAGCACAGACTTTTGAAGAAGAGTAATTACTGTTATTTTTCTAAAAAAAACCCCAAAGCTTTAGAATTTTGGTAGACTCTGAATTATTTCCCACAAGGGGAAAGTGTAATTCAATGCTATTTAAATTTATCTAGGTTTTATTTCCCATAAATCAAAGCTGATCAAAGTAAAACACACTGTGCCATCACATTTTGAAGAGACAGATGTGTGTCATGTTCTGGAGAGGAAAGTAGTTCCCTTGATGGTGCAGAAGTTTTCTTCCCCTTGTATAAGTCAAAATATTCCATATTGTATCAGAAAAAAATGTGAAATGTTTAATTAAATCTACTTCCAAATGACACCCATACTGTGGTGCAGGGAGGTATCAGGCAGCCACCAGCACAGCCTGGCACTCCATTTTGAATTTACAGCTGTGCCCAGCACTTCAGAGGGAGTTTTGCTCAAGTTGGGATTGCAGGATCAGTCCTACGACCTGTTTGGAAACCATAAATTAGACTCAGTGTTATGTTTCCTGGCTTTAGGGAGCCTATATCTGTTAGTACCGTTTATATGCTACTCCACTTTAACCAGTCAGATAAATCATCAGCTTCGTGGCTGAAGCAGAAAGTACAGATATGACAGAGTACTCAAAACAAGCCATGAATTCCCCACACATATAAATTGGCATAACTGCTTTAATTTCATCACCCGGAGATTTGACTTGGAATGGTTTAGCTTGATATTTTTTGCTGATGATTTATTTTGTCATCAAAATATACTGTGAAGCAGAGAGAACATGTCACCTAGCAGGCAACATTTAAATTCACCAGGTCTTTTTTTACAGGTGATTTGTGCTTTGTGGATGTTTAGGTTCCAAAATCTTCTTAAAAATTTCCATACTGATCTGTGCCATCACTTGATGTCAGGTTGTAAATCAGCCATGTTTTAGGATGTGAGTGCTTACACACTCTTTTCTTTACAGAGCAAGGGGGTTAAACATGTACTCAAGTTGTGTGATGTTTGGTTTACAATTATTACAGGTCAGTATAATTTTTATTTAATATAACATTATAGTATAATATAGTAACATAACATAGTATAATATAAAATTCTTTTTTCCATCTCTGAACCCTTAAAATATCCATGCATTTGTACGTTTCATCACCAACTTGAATATATATTTTAGCACTACCCTTTTCCTTTATTTTGAAATGCCCGTTGCACATATTTTTACAAGGGGCTTTGTGAAAGCAGCATTCCTGTCCACAGCCCCGCTCCTCGGAAGGTCCCAGCACACTGATGCAGCTTCTCCCCCTTCATATGTGTTCCTACCACAGGGTATCACTAGGACAGAGCCATGGGTCTTATTTCTAAACTCATTCCTGCAAAATGTGTAACGGGATCCTCAGCATCCTTTGGTTTCCTGACATAATCTATTCATTGAATCTTACTTATTTGTGAATGTGCCTGCCCTAAATGGACTGCTTACAAAACCTGGGGGGTTATGATCACCCTTCTTCTGTTACCTAGCCAAGATCTGTCCCTGTCTCTCACAGCACCTGCTGCTTATCTCCCAGAGCTCAACAGAAGGGTTATTGGGTGAAATTTAGCGGCCACAGAAGATGAGATGAAATGAGCTAATGGTCACCAACTATTATCATCATGGTGACTGTTAGAACCATGATTGCCTATCAGCATAGTCATCACCTATTTTCCAAATCCCCTCTTTGGCCAATACAAGAATCTTTGCCCTCAACTCATAATTCCAGTTCATTTTGTCCACAATTCCCCTTTCCCTGTGTGAACTCTCCAACTCCAGTTCAGCTGCACTTCATTCGCACTAATGAAAAGAGTTGAGCTTTGAGTCCAAGTTCTCTAAGACCTTTGTCCTAACATCCATTTACACATTTGTGATAAGACATCTAAATATCTTGCAAGGTGGGAGGGGTAAGTGTTCTCTCTTGGCTATCCTTCCTTCTACTATGGCATGGATTATTTTTGACTTTATGTATACACCTTTTTCTCACTGTGGTCTGTGAGGCCACGTTTCCATCGATGTAAGCATTAAACTAGTGTCAGGGTTAGAGCAAACCCTAATTATATTACAGTTTAATAGGGAAACAGATCATGTCAAGTGGGAGGTCAGCAACATATTTTTGGATCGTATCACAAAGTTCATCCAGTACTCATCCCTTCCCTATACTGGAATATTTATAGTTTGTTTGTTTTACACTGGAAATATCCCTTCTGTGAGCTTCTCTTGAGAGTGGTTCAGGAGAAAGATGGTATGCAAAACCTCAACCATTAGACACAGGACACTTGGATCCTCCTCCTTTTCAAATTCTCCTGTGATGGATTAGAATGGGAGTTTCAGAGTGGACAAGCTGTAGCAAGCTAAAGCAAGCACATCCCAAGCTCCTTTAGACAAAACCCTTTCCCAGGGCTATAAAACACCCTGGTATCCAAATCCTGTATGTACTGTAGTGAGCAACCTTCCTGTTCCTATGCACCTTAATGTTTCATTTCTGCATGGGTACTCAAATACATCTGCTACCCAGCTAGGGGTTTCCTCAGGACTACATCCAGTGGGTTCCTGATACTAAATCTTTCCCTAGGTCCTCCAAGGTATGTATTTTCTGACTGTGCCTATCCTATGCAGTGGGAGTATGTGTCTGCAGGGTAGTCGTGCCTTTCTCTCAAAGACTAGGTGTCTTTTCAGGCACCTGTCTTAAAGAATTGAGAACTGGGCTCCATTTCTGCTCTTAAAAAATGCTTGTGTAAAATCTTCAACAGCCTTAAGTGCGACAATCAAAAAGAAGAGCCTCCTCCCAAGCTCTCTCTACTTTCTACATGGCCACAGCAAGCAGCATGGAGGATGCTTGTCTCCCCATTCATAGCCTGATAGCTCATGCAGTCCCCCAGGTCAACAGAAATATGAGATTAAACTTCCTTAGACAGTCGGTGGAACTGTACCTGTCTTTTACATGTCCCTGATGAATGCTTAAAGAAAGCAGCACTATCTTATCCTTCCACCAGCATTTGCAAGAAAGGAGTGATGCCTTTCTAAACTAAAAAGAAGAGACCAAAGCACAGGTAAGGAGGCACCTTTTGTCTCTCTAGTGGACAGAGGTGCCTCCTTACAAAGTGAGGGGCAGGAGGTCCCCCATCTCCTGCTGGGAAGGCCAAACTGCTCCCTGCATACCTTGGTGGCTGATTTGGGACCACTTAACGGGGCTGAGAATCAAGTCATGTAAGACGGGATGTAGAAGTCCCTGGTATCACAGGCAGTGCTGTGACTGAATTTTGGGTGGCTGAGGTTTTATGGGAACTCCATTAGCTCCTGAGCCTTTTTGGCAAGTTTCATTATACAGTTAAAACCAGTAATTATTAACAAGGTGTGAGCAACCACTTTATTTTCTCCTGTGATGATCCAAGTGCACCATGACCAGGGACAACTCTCTTTTAGAAAGCAGTGGGGAAATGTTTAGACAGGCAAAAGTCTCACCATCTCCATAGCCATCTAATTTGTACTTGTAATGTGATAGAACTATCGTGTGAACATTTTTATAACTGATCTAGCAAAGCTCACTACACCTTGTAAACAAAAAGCATATTCCCATCCCAAAGTAAAATACTGTTTAGTTTTGAATTTTTCTGAAAACATTGAACTTGTGTTGACAGAAAGAATGAAACGTACACATTAAAAAAAAGTTCGTCTCTTCTTTGAAACATGTCATCTTATTCTAAAATAACCATATTCATCCCAGTTGGTACTCAAAGTTTTAGAGTAAGAATTCTCTTTCCTACTAGAAAATGCAGTCACTCAGGCAGGTAATCACAGCATTGGAGTGTTTCATTCTGTTAAGATAGGTATAAACTTATTTTATAAACTGCTTTGCCTATCAAATGACAGGAGGTCCCTTATCATAAACACCACTGAAATTTTATTATGTGAATGAGTGGTTACTAGTTTGTTTGGTTTTTTTCTTTACTCTAAACAAATTAAAGAATTTGGAAATCCTGATCTGAAAGCATTTCACACTTTCACAAGTGCTTAGTTTTAATTGTGCACGTAATCCAAATAAGTCCAGTACTACTCATACACTTAAATCTAAGCACATGCACAAGTGTTAGAAGGACTGAGCTTTAATATAGCACAAAAACTAATGTCTAATTTTTCAGCATTAAAGTTAATGCCATGTTAGATTCATTTTTCTAAGAGAAGTCATTCTATGAAAGAAATTATAAAAATAAATTTGTGCCTAACATATATTTTAACTGAGACATATACTGATATATTTAATATTTCTAAGTATATCTATTACAACATATAATATTTCTAAAAAGTACTGAGTCATGTAAGGGACCTGACGCACAACCTCATAGAAGAAACCCTTAGAGAGAGGGCTACTGAGGGAGGAAAAATTTGGAAAACTCTGATTTCTGGCAGCCTGTCCCCTGGTGCAGGAGCTTCCCTTCGCTTAGCAGAATAAAGTCTCTGCTTCAGAATTTGTTGACTTCAGGGAATTTCTGCGGAAGAAATCTCTCCATGGAGGCATTTAACCTCCCTGCACTGCACCACGGGGAAAACCCAGGAGTCCCCCCCGACCAGCTCTGCTCTTGCTGGCCCACAGACGGGAAAGGCCAGGTCACCCCGTGCTGAAGCTGCGTGTTCTGCCTTCACCCTGACTCAGACCTCTTCACAAGCACGTGCTGGGGAAGCAATGCCATCCCAAACAGCATCCGTGGGTTTCCCTGGGTATTTCCTAACAGAGCTCGTGTTCCTGGCGGGTCTGCTCACCATAACTGTGGTAGTGGTTTGACACTAACATCCATGCTCCCAAATCCCTTGGTAGCTATAGAGGAGGTTCCCTGTGGTCTCCTGTCTGTTCTGCAGTGGGATACAGCAGCAGCCCATGCTGCTCCACCCAGACCATGGGAGGACAGGGTCATTGGGGCCTCATCCAGGTAAGCAATGGGATGTTCTTTTCATCGCTGTTGGCATGGGTATGTATTTCCAATTCTGTTTTCTGCTGCTACTTCAGAGTAACATATTATCAGTTATCACCATGATAGCTATTTTTATTCCAGGAACATTGGGCCTCGTTACAAGATATATATATATACCCTGAAAACTCAAACAAATGAATATCAGCTAATTTTTCTCTAATTCAGAAAATAAGCTAAATCTTGATAATCTGTTTACTTTTACATGCTTTCTAAAACCATAACGATTTTCTACGCTAAATAATTTTCTGTGAAGATTTTGGTTTGGGAGCTCAGCTTTAACAACAAGCTAACAACAACAAAACCCAGCCAACCTGTAAGGGCAAGCAGTACTTGCAAGACTTTATCAGTTACTTCCAGAAAATGCCCCTTGGTGCCTATTTCACTCTGCTGTTTTAAGTTAATTTGCAAAGCTTTGACAAGGAACAAAGGTTAAATACTTGGAATTTGCACAGGTTGTATGTCATTGCAGAATGCTAAATAAATGTTACAAATAAATGTTAGTACCTCCAAGAAGAAAAAAGGTAGGGCATGGGTGCAGCTGCCCTGAAGATCATTATAAGAAGAAAATTCCTCTGGAGCCAACTGGGAAAGCCGGAGATAGAAATGCAGAGTATTACAGAGGTACTGCTTTTAAGACTGTGTTATCAGGGGACTCCAGGTAGGTATGGAGCTGAGCAGAACTGTTTTACAAACATCTCCTGTTATGTGTTACTCTAAGGAATAATACCTGAAGTACAGGAACCTGCTCTGGTAATACTGGAGTACATTTTAGCAACGTGAGCTGAGGGTTGAGCTTTGCTAGTTTAGGGATATTGGTAACTAAAAGCAGTGAAAATAGATGTAAATCCAGTGGCACAACATGCTACGGAGGTGGGTATTTGTAGTTATAAAACTACAGTCCTGGATGAGCTTATAGCAAATCAGATTAAATTTAAGACTGCTAAATATTGCTATGGGAATTTATTTCTGTTGATGGGACTCAGATTGTTCTGTTTATGTGTGGTTTGGGTTCTGCTGGCTGATTTTATCAACATATGTTAAATACATTTATGCTGGTCATTTTAGTAGCAGTTGGCAAAGCCATCTCCATCAAAAAGGTACATTTCACCCCTTAGCAAGAAAGAAGTGGACAAACTGAAGGAAATAGATCTAGAGCTTGCCCACTGTCATGCAGCAGGAAAACCATTGCAGAATCTCCAAGCCCTGACTCTCCTGGCAAATGGGGAGTGCTGCCAATGCAAGGTACTGTAGCAAACCTTTCCTCCTCCAGCCTTCCTCAGCCATAAACAACTTTTTTACCAGTTCTGGTCCTCATCCAGCTCTGAGAGTCAGTGACGATAATCTGAGCGTGCCAAGCCTGGCCTCAGCAGATTTTCTTGTGAAATAAAGAACACAGTGTGATATGCAATTTTCTTCTGAATTCTTTGAATATGTGTCCTGGAATACATGGCTTCTGCTAACAGTTCTGCTATCAGCACTGTTTTCTGCATTTGACTCCCCTTCCCACTTGTATAACTGCGGTATTTTATAGGGAAGTTGTTAACTGGTTATTTTGCATTCTATTACTCTAGCAAACTGTAGTAGGTTTGAGTTGATATTTCAAAATTAGATTTCTACCTTCACAGCTAATCCTACAAGAAACTAAGCATCCTTGTAGGAGGTATGAAACCAGTGATGTTCTATATGCTTAGCACATTACTGAATAAGGCCTCATTGGAAGGATATCCAGCCAAAGTTGACAAACTTATAAATACAAAGTGCCCCGGTTTCATTCAAAAAGCTACTTGTACACAAATAAACAAAGTCAGAAAAAAAATAATTTGTTTCTCAAACTATTTTTAAAAATTCTGAGAAGCTAGTAATTTAAAAAAATTTCAGGGAACACTTGAAATAAGTTATGACCACTAAGATTTTGTTTTATTCTTTTTTATTTTTAATAAGGTTTATACATATTGTGGTTACTTTTTCTGCAATTTATTCACAACATATTCATTATAATGCTTCTCTGTACTTTTATCATTAGCCTGCATAGATTTTTGAACTACAGAGAAAAGATATCTCATTGTGGTAATAGCACTCAATTTTGCCTTCTCCTCAATGGTTTTCTTCTTTTGTGTTATTCCCATACATACGTGATTCAAAGCATTTGTGAGATGACCTCACTTTTTTTTTGTTGTTGTTTCATTTTGATCTTGTTTTCCTGGCTGAGAGGATGTGTGTCACTTGTGTTTTGAAATGAACTCTGGTAAATACAGCCGCTTCTTGAAAAGATCACTGCTCCTATTTGAGCATGACTTTGCCATAAATATGCAAGTGGGAAGAAAACTATGAAGACTTGTCGTGTGAGCAACCCACGGGCTCAGTCTTTTCTCCTCATTACTGCCCAGTCCTGCTTCTGGATCCTTCCTCGCAGAGCACATGACCTACCTCCCAGCCGTACAGGACACCGAGTGCCAAAGAAGGGTAATTGTATTATAAGACTTTTTAATTCCCCAACTTACTTCAGCTGTTATCAGCAGCTGGTTACTTCAGCTAGCTGATATGCCTCGGTATCTTGTAAACATTCGGTCTAGTACTGTGCATTACTCATAGTTGGAAAATCACTTTGACTCCTGTAGCATAATTATGTTAATGTCAAATGAGTCACAGGGAAACAGAAAACTTGTATCAGAGCTGCACCTTAGTGCCAGTTTCTGAATGCTCCTGTTGGCATGATAGAAGTAGGTTAGGGGATTTAGGGGAAAAAACAACTTTCATTTAATGAGTGATTTGAAATTATGATAATAATGATTCATAAGGAAGCTGCGCGACAATCAAGTTCAGATTCACTGAAACATAAAATTGGTAAGAGAATAGCCTGCCTAATTATTTATAAGAGCAAGAATGAAAAGTACTGAATTTTTAAAGAATTACTTTTCCAGGAAAACTTCACAGATATGTTTTGCACATAAACAGCTTTTCACATTCATTATCTAGTTACAAGGGCAGTCTAATTGACATCTTAATTAGATGACATTTCAGAGTTAAGCCCCTCTGATGTTTCATTAATTTTACCTTTCTTGGTTTAGTTAATGCAAGTGATCATTCAGGAAAAAAAAAGCTATACTTTTTCATCTCACTTTTGGATCATAATACAATAAGCCAGAAGCTCTTCAACAAGCTAAAAGTTCCTGTAACATAACTTGTCCTAACTGAAAGCAGACAAAGGGACAGCAAGAGCAGAATTCATTCCAGAGTTAAAAGACACAGGGACATACATGTGTGGTACACTGACCATCTCAGGGCTAAGCTGAAGCACTTTTTCTCAGAAACATAGAGGCAAGTTACTCTGGTATTTGCCTACCAGGATTTTACATGCTCAAACATATATCAATATTCCCACGTGCCAGCCTGATAAATAGGATATACCATCTCAATGTAAACAGAGACTTTTTTTTTTTTTTTGAGATGGCTGAAATGTCATTCTCTGGACACAAGAGTTTTAGTATTCTGACAGATTCTACTGTGCTATTTAAGAAAAAGGCTCAAACCTAAGCAAAAGGCAAAAGCTGAAATGAAAATTATAACCAGATAATTTAAGTCAGGAAAAAAAAAATCACTCAGGGCAACGTAATAAAAATCTCTGTGGATAAGTAACTGCCTTTACCTTAATGTTCTATTTGAGAAGAAGACAAGACTTACATTTCCCTGGGAGCTCCATCTCTCTGAGCATTTCCCTTTCATCTGTTGTCTTCTCATCTCATGCCTTTTCTGACTTCTCTCCACTTACCCTAGAAACTGTTAATAAATTAAATCTCACATGTCCCATAAGAAACCAACTGTTGTTACTAAATTGAGTGGAAATATAAGGTCATGCCATAGGTGACTAAGTACACTCCAGATTTCCCTACGAGCCATGATCTAAATATGATGCCACAGCATCATCTCGACCTTATACTGAGTGAGGGGCTTTATTTCAGAGCACATCCCCGACCCAGAGATAACCTACTATGGCCAACATCTGCAGTTTGAAATTCTCAGCTCTTGGCTGAGTTAAAATTGTAGTTTTTTATGTCAAGCATTTTCATGCCTGATGTATCGGTGGAAAATCTTTACTGTAGTACTTCCTGCTCCTGTGTTTCACATAGAAATATATAGCAAATACACCAAGGACTTATTACTTTGTGAATTAGCATCATTTTATTAACGATGTGCGTTTGTGGTCAGCCCTGCAGAGGCGGACAGACTGTCCATGCGATGCTGCTGCCCTGGGGCAGGACCTGGCATTTCCCTTCCCCCGTGTCCGTGACACTCCCGAGTTCCCAGGCCCCGGGGAACAGCTCTGCGGAACCGGAGCCACAGAACCGTGAGCGGCGACGAAGAAAAGAGCTCAACACACCACCCGGGCGGCAGCATCAGCCGAGGCCGATCGGGGCTGAACCGCCCGGGACAGTCTGGGCGGGAAGACCCCAGACTTGGGGTCAGACCTGCACCCTGGGAAACTGGGAGCTCTCACCGAGGGGTCATTGTCC
>NW_021940864.1:9730994-9866605 GCF_001715985.3 Manacus vitellinus
CACGTGCGCGGGACTCGGTCCCCGCATCCCCCTTCAGGGAGCGCGGGAATTGGGAACCGGGTCCCGGTCTAGCCCTGACCGCCCTCCGGAGCGGGGAGCCGCGGCTGCGGCGCTGGTTCCTGCCCACAGCCCTGCCTCTGAGTCATGGAAGGGGCAGCAGCTCCGGGTGGATTTGTGGCTCGCGAGACAGAGAGGAGGGTTCTTTGTGCGACACCTGGATTCCCCTGTATTTGGCGTCAGCAGTGGAGCCAGCGGCGATGCTTAGCCCTCCTTTGTGGGGTGCTGTGTGAGAGGATAACTGTGTCACACTGAGAGCAAGAGCAAACAGCAAAGCCTGGTGCTCTCGCTGCATACCGTGTGCTCTCCCAGCAGAGAAAAGCAATGTGTTACCCGAGGGGATAGTTTCTACGCCCACTGGAATGTGACATTCCCCACAATTATTACATAAGTGTCATGTCAAGGATGCCATTGATATTACGATCCTTCTCTTAACTACAGCATGACAGCAGTAGCTTATATCTAGAATCTTAAAAGGATGCTGTTTCATTTCTATTCCAGTTGCCAAGGCCGTCTCTGTCAAGAACAGCCTGAGGATGTTCTGTAGCCTTTGTGGTCATGTACTCTCTCTGTGAAGGACTGACCTTGTCTCTTGTGGCTTTTTTCTAAGAATCAGATAATCTGAAAGGGTATTGGGCCACATATGCAGATAGTATTTGGTAGATGAGGCTTACACACTTGTTACTGTAACTCTATGTGTTTCAATATAAAGCTGCTGGGTCCTTTTGGTTCCTTCTCCATGTGGCTTTTTGTGTGTGTGTGAAATTGTGCATAAAAGTTGGTGACTGTATGTCTGTTGCTTTCTGTAGTCTGTCCAGGCAGCTTGAATAGATCTTTAGCTTGAGTTGCCATTTTCTCAGCTTGTTTGAGTACAAGGAAAATGTTGTGGGCCATGTGAAACAAGGAACTACATCAACAGCAAGTAGCTTCTGCTACACTAGTCGCTGTGAGCAGGTAAAAGACATAGAAAAATTCACTAAGAGTTATGCAGTAAACACCAAATAAAGGTTCTTATAAAACACCTCTGAAGTAGCTTGAAATTTCTTGATGGCAAAATGAGCGTGCCAACTTCTGTCCCCATGTGGCTGTGTCTGCATCAGCATGCACTTGCTCTTAAGCTTTCATTTTATGTGAAAGGTAAAATTGTTAGACCAAACCTAGACTAAACTAATCTGAACTAATCTGTACTAACCTGAATTAAATCTCAAGTGCAAATATTTTCATTCCACAGTTTAACCAAGTAGTTAATTTGAGATTATTTCCCAGTGGTTTTGGACAGGTTTAGCCAAAGTCTTGACTGGGAAATTGAAGGAAGTAGAGATTCAGCCCTTTTTGTGTGGCAATGCACTAGAAAAGGCAGTGAAGTGTTGGCAATCCTTCTTTTTCAGTCTTTCTTTGTGATAAAGCAGCCTATGTTTGCAGAGGTTGCATATCCCATTTAAAGGGCTTTGTTGTGCAGTGTAGTGATGGTGGTGCAGTACAGTGCAAACTTGAGCTAAATAGTGCTGTCCCAGAGCATTCCAAGGGAGGGGGGTGTGATTAGTAAAGGGGGGCTGTGTCTCCTGTTAGATTGAGTCATGGAGGAATAGAAGAGAGAAGTGTGCAAGCTTACGAGGAATGCAAGCCTTTCTCCTTCAAATGCTTTTTAAAAAATGAAATTCCAGAAGCCTGAATCAACGAATTTTTTCTGTTCCTAAAATCAGGATGATAAAGCCATTCTCTGTCAAAAACCTGGATTACTTCATTAGCTTTTGGAAATGTAATAGCTGCTACTTTTCTGTTAAGCTCTTTCTCATTACCTGCTACTATGAATATACCTGTTAAACAAAATGGTGTTTGGACCAATATAATTGCTGGAAGTGCAACACAGCAGCCCCAGGATACGTTGTCAGTTCTGGAGATAACACTGCATCTCTTCTGAAGGGGGCATTTACAAGGCTTACCTCATCATTTAGTCACCTGGATGACTGTATGCTGACAAGGAAACAGGCTTTTGTATGAGCTACCAGAATATCATTGCAAAGCTTACTGTAACTTGAAGAAAAAATCTGTACTGAGTGCACATCTTTGCAGGTGATGTATCCTATACTAGAACTTCCCTGCAAAATAGTTAAATAATCCTCTCGTCCTGGAAAAAGAGGCCTGTGACTTGAAGTGAAGCTTTCCTGGAATTTTCCATTTGCCCTTCGTGGCTTTCAGGTGGTGCCCTGTCAGAAACAATCTTCCTGGAAGCTTATGAGTACTGAGCAGTATCAGACTATGTATGAGTCTTGCATAATAAATGCCCTCTACAGCAGAGCTATGGATTCTACTCATTCCCATCCCATAATGTGATACATTTTTTTTCAATATACTGAATGTCCTCGTGGATGGGATGAACCCAAAATGCTACCAGGCATTGGAATGGGCCTGTCAGCAGCTGGAGAATATTTTCACAAAGCACTCCAATTAAACCAATAGAGTACCTCCAAAACATAAGCCCAGAGCTTAACTTTTTTAACTCAGGTGAACGCTTAAAAACTCTGGTTTCAACAGAAACATGAATTTGACACCTAATTTTGTCATTATTCTTCCTGTCAGCTCTTTGCTTTCACACAGGTAATAATTAACAGCTGTTCTTTAAGTTCCCTTTTATCTGAAAACATCTGGCTTTTTAACATAATAAAGGTGTTTTAATTCTTATGAGACTTATGAAGGTCCATGTACATTTAACAAGTTAGATCTATTGATCTGATGAAAAAAGCGCACCATATATTTTCTGTTGCCTTCTATCTCTGGAAACCATTTTCAGGGCAAACTAGAAGGAGTTTCTGGTGGAAGTTGGATGTATGCGTTCCCTGACTCAACAGGGCTCTTTGTTTTCAAGGAATAGAAATAAAGAGTTTCCTTTAATTATAAGCCTGAGGGCAGAGAGAAAGGAGGGGTGATTTCTGTTTCTCAGTATGATGTTTGTGATTTAGTTCTGCCTGGAGGAGTTGCAGTTTTGTTGCTAAATTATAATTGCACCTTTCCTGTGGCTATAGAGGAGATTTGGCAATGTTACACTTCTGATTTGTGGGAGCTCTCCAAAAAGGTAAAGAGGAGTTTCTTCTGTGACTTGAACATGCTACTTTCCTTCACAGTCATGAGGATTTCCTTTTGGTATGAACCAGGGCTGAATGTCAAGTCAGTTCTTGCAGTCTGGCTTTTTTGTTCTGGAGAAAACATGATGCATTTGAAATGTATTTGAAATATCATTTTCTCATTAGATCGTTATGTTATGCAAGGTGGAGAATGGCAGTTACCCTTAAAGCTATTTATTACAATTTATTACACTGTGGTTGTGAATCTAATGAGGGAAGATGGGATTCAAGAAGGGACATGATGAAAGTTTTTGTAGAAGTGGGCATAGTTGGGATGATGAAGGTTTATGAGAACATTAATGTTTTAAAAAAGTTTACAAATCCCTCAGTGTGTACAGTTCTTGATCAGGCGTAGACACTAAGTCAGTATCCTGTAGTTTTCTTCATGGAGTCTCCTGTTTTTCTAGCAATGCCAAAGTAAAGAATTCATGGCTTTTTGAGAAATGAAGGAGTCACCTTATCTTATTCCTTGGATGATAACAGCAGAATTATCAGTGATCATGATGATTCCTTTTTTCATGTAGAAAAGTGTATTTAAGATGTGAGCAAGAAACTTAGGATATGTGCAGTCTACCACAGGGGGTTTTAGGTAAGTTGTTTAATGCTTTCTGACAAAGACAGATGGTATGTTTTGTGTATCAGAGCAATGTGGTGAGCATAACCTTAAGACTGCTTATCATGCCAGTACCTCAGATAAATAGATATTGCGCATTAAAGGCTTTACCCATTTTTTTGACCTTTTACTACTTTCTGCAGCATCTGTATGAGCTGAAACAATATGGCTATTCATAGACTCTGCTGTAGTCTAATAGTCTCACAAATCTATTTATTCCATTTGTGGCATTTGTTACATGATTGCAAATTTGAATAACTTATCCACAAAGTTGCCTTTTTTATTCCTATTCACAAATCCCCGTAAGAGTTAAAAGCATTCAGCTCTAACAATTTTTTTGATGGTTTACTGTGAATTAATCATATAGTAATCATAAGTTTAATTCATATAGTAAGGCTATCATAGTTTTTTATTTAACAATAAGCTTCTTAATAAGTCTCTTAATTTCTAATTGACATTTTGTCAATTGACCCAGTCCATGCACAAGGTCAGTGCAGGATTGTTACCTGGTAGCATTTATCATGACAGAATAAATGACAGAATTTACAAACTTTTTGTTGTTGCCACCGCTGTTTACCAACAGTGCAACTTGAAATTTTACATAAAATGTGATTCACAAGATTCAGAAATAGATTAAGAACTATTGCTGCGTTCTCCATTCTTTCCTGTCCTCACTCGCCTCACTCCCCACCCCCAAATCAAAGTTTCCAAGACTGTAAAGTCAGAATGTTTCAGATAAATCTTCTTGGTGCTGTTCAGGCTCTTTGAAACTTTTTTTCAGTTCTGTTTGTTTCTTTAAAAACTTCTTGTCACTTCCTCTGTATCCACTGGGTCTTTTTTTTTTTTTGTTTACTCCAGAGTGATACTTGTCTTTATCTAGGACTGGATATTTAGTGGTCTGGGACGCTGGTGTTCAACTGTTATTAAAAGAAATGTGGATAACTTTATTAAGTTCACAAAGAAACAACTGTAGTTTACTGTAAATCACAATGGGAAATATATTTCGCAAAGCAGGAACAGTTGTGTAAAGAAGTTTAAAACAAGTTAAAACCTCATTGTTTTCCCCAAGGGCTCCTGTTTTTATAACTGTTTAGGTTCATACATTCTTTGGAATTTGTCTTTGCTTCATAATGCCTTAGAAAATGTGAGAGGTTGAAAATGGACTCAATAGATCATGACTACCATTTTGAAACTTCCATAAACAACAGGGCACTGTGTACTGCAGAACATTTATCTAGTGAACACAGCTTAGCAGAGATCCTAAATCTGTTTCTCATTCAGTTGAATGCACAGCAGAAGCAAAACCAATGCACGAACATGTGTCAAAGCAATAGATTTAAACGTTATCAGAAGTGAACACCATACAGCTTACACTGGAGGAAAGGATTGTTGCTTTGTTAGAATTTAATCTTTAATTTAGTTGATTTTTCTGCATGTTTAAATCTCAATTTTTTTTTGATTGAGTGATTCTGAGATGGTGTCTTCTTTCTGCCCCACATTTAAAAGTAATGCAAATCAGATAAAGTTGTTTTCCAACTGGGACATGATGCTGTCCCTGTTGAGTTCAGTGACAGTTCTCACTAACTGAGGTGATGGAGGACTGGGTGTGTAGGTTCTTGGGTGGAAGACATTGGTCCTTCTTGTTTTCCTTTCTTCATATAGATTCATGAGTGACCAAAAGCCACAGGTTTAGCTACTAAAAAACACAACCTACACAATGCTAAAAGTGAAGATCATTTTAAAATTTGTTTGGTTACATTTGACTAGCTATTTTTAAGATCACTTCAATGTGCTGATTTTGTTTGTAGTCTACTGCTTTTCTTCCTAGTACCAGGTATGTAAAATGTTTATTTCTGGTCTTGGATTTGTGTTTGACCTTGGATAACTTCTTATGTTTATGTTGCTGTAAGCAGGGTGTTCTAAGGCTTTCTAATTAGCTTTTGTGTAATTTTGCATGCTTTCTGGAACTGAGAGATTTCCTACAAAAGCTTGATTTCTTGATCATCCCAGCAACATCACTAACTTACTTCTCAAAAGACATTTCAGTGTTATCATGTGCCTAATTGTAATTTGTTTTTTTAAGCTTTTAAATTTGATCTGTGTTATATACAGCAAAACGATTTTTAGGGATTGAGTTGCATACTGCTTGAATGTTATTCAAAACTCTACTAAAAACTTATTTAATTTTCATATAATCTATCGTTGGTTTATTAGCATTTTAGAAACATGGCTTACAATAATTTGTCATGATAGTATATGTCCTAAAAGCCCTTTGTAATCTGGAAAAATAATTATTTTTTTTTAACTTTTGTGCTACATGAAACAGAGTACTTAAAAATAAGTCTGATTTTGCTTTAACTTCTCTGATTCAGATTGCTTTTAATAACTGTGATTACAGCGTAGTATCCTGCCTGCCTTCTGGGTAGTTATGCCATCTTTAGTGCAATCTTTGTAAGGGCTTGAGAATGCAGATGAAGAAAGACAGGTTTTATTCTTTTGCTACTTGACAACTGCTGCAGAGTTTTGTTTTTTCATGATTGCTGTTCTGCTTAAAAGCTAAGTTATTTTGCACTGAAAAGAAACAGTTTCAGAGCTGTTGAAAATAAGAGTGTATCTGTAATAAAGGTTATTATGATTAATTTTCATGCTTGTTCTCTGAAAAATATAATTTCAAATCTAAAAAGGCATATGGTTGTTTACTTAATGATCCCTTAGAATATGTTCTTGTGTCACTGAGATCAGTGATAACAGGATGAGGTAAGAATTGATTATTAAAGGTAAGATTCTGAAGTTCTTTGAGCATTTTAGCACTAGTGGATGATATTCTGCACCAAATAAAGTAGAAATTATCACTTATTTCAGAATGAGTTAGCGTGAGGCTGAGTTTGTTGAAAAGGCCTGTTTTCACTCGACTTGGAATATGAGGATTATCTGTTGACAAATGTATTTAAACCAAACTGGTGTGAATACAAACCAGATGTTTCTTGGGTACATTTTTATAGTATATTTGAACCATACAACAAGGTGACACATTTTTCTAATCAGTATTCCTGATTTTGTGTGGAGGAAATATATATTCTAAGTGTCACTTTGCAGGTTCTTGTCCAGTTGCAAATAGCAATCTTGTACAATATTGAGTGCAGCAATGAAAATGTAGATAAAAACTAGAATTACCATCTGTATAAAAGAAAATAAATCATGTTGCTGTAAAACAAATAAGCATTCTTTTAAGATAATTTTCAGCAATCATGTTAAAGACTAGGTTAAATCTTGATTTCACTGAGCACGCAAGAGACTGTCAACGAGTAGCTGATGTCTAACAGAGAATCTAGGACTGAAAACCATGTTAGTATTGTGTGTTCCACACCTACTTGCATTGATTCAGAGATAACTTCATGTTATAAAACTTTCAATGTCCTGTTTATTTGCTTCCTGCAAACCCTCCAAGTGTGACAGTGGAGATAATGTATGCCCCCAGTCTTACAGTCTCTTCTCCTGTCATGAATGTGCTTCACAGGGCCAAGGCAGAGGTGCAACATAATCCCTTCCCTACAGGAGTGAGTTAGCTGCACCCATAGACTATGGTATTGGCATGTTTTAATTCCATAGCTGTTGATTTATAGTATTTCTAGTAACAGGAGCAAGGGATATTAGTTGGAGTTGGTTTTCCTTTTTTTTCCCCCCACTTGATGTTTCACAAAGCTTGACAGTTTATGGTTTATTGTGGTCTCTAGCATTTGTAACAAATCTTTTATGATGATGGTGCTCATATTAACAATAAGACCTACAATTTGGACAAACTAATTACTGTCCCTTTAATGTGTTGTAATGTTAACTCTTGATTCATTCAGTCACAGCTGTTAATATGGTTGGGAAGATGACCCTCATGGTCTTTGCCTGGTTTTGCTCAGTTCTTAGGTTCATAAAAGAGCGTCTCTCCCAGAATTGAATTATAAATTTATGGTGGAAAGTAGTAAATTAAAAGAGGGAAGTCAGAGAGAAGAAATACTTTCTACCCTTTCCTCAAGGTCTCCTTTAATTTTCATTGTATGATGCAATATGCAGAGAACATGCTGAAAGCCACTAGTGTCCTTTTTCGGATATCTTCAGATACCTTTCCTCAAAAGCTTAATGGTTTACCAAGAATCCTTATCACATCTGACACTGGAGGTGACCTGAGGTTTTCCAAGTTACTCTGGCAGTTGTGTTAGTGAAGTATTGCATAACTTTCAAATAGGATGGTATGTCCTTCCTGCTTGTATCCCCTTTCTGAGAGCTTCCATTTTAGGGTGTTGAGTATTAGTTCATTTTCTTATAACTGATGTTATGATAATACAGGGTATGAGTTGTACATAATATTTGACTGTGTACAGCTGAGTGCACACTGGAATCAGAACTTTACGGAGATCAAATGAGTCCTTTTCTGAAATACACTGTGCATGTCTATTCCATTTCATTGTGCACATGGAGAGATACCA
Source organism: Manacus vitellinus (assembly GCF_001715985.3). Lineage (NCBI taxonomy): Eukaryota > Metazoa > Chordata > Aves > Passeriformes > Pipridae > Manacus > Manacus vitellinus. Next base: position 9,739,265 of record NW_021940864.1, read on the forward strand.
AAGTTCTGAATAAGCTCATGGTAGCCATGTGTCATGACAGTGTGCCCAGTTTGGGTCTTTGAGGCACAGTGTTGTTGTGAATAGTTGAGTTCATACTGGAACTATGGCTGAGACAGTATACAAGCTCATATTGCATAGTACAAACTTTAACATTTATGAAACTGGGAAGTTCTGGTTCTTTCCTGTGTCCTTTTCTAAACACGTTATACGATATGCTTACCTTGTTCTATTTAGATAAATTAGATAAGAATATGAGCTGGCCATAAAAATGTAATAACAACTTGGCCCTGTACACTCAACTATAGATATGTACAGTGTAGTACAAAAATGTATTTGGCGTTTTTGTGCTTGTGTAGCTTTGTCAGTATACAGTTCATCAGCACAAAAGGTGTGTTTGTGTAGCAGTCTTGCTTAGGTTTGATCATATTTTTTTTTCCTCTACTTGGTGATGTTAATGCCTTGCAGAAAGGCAAGAGCATTTTAAATAACATCAGCTTGTTGGGTGAACAGGCATAAGTATTAGCAGATACGCTAACAGGTCTCCAACAGTGACAATGGTTTCTAGCGTTGTTTGCAAAGTCTGGGTATATAAAGTCTAAACAACATGAAGCTGAAACAGGTGCCAGACTTACTGGCAGTTAACTCTATTTGTGAGTGCTCAGAAGTCTGACTATTCGCAGACAATATGTCAGTTTGGGAACTTCAGTCATCCTTATTTAGCAGGTACCCAAGGGTTTGATGTCAGTTGTCTTGGGGCTGGGTTGTTTTTGCGCCATGATCCAAGTGCTACTGAAAGCAGCACAAGTCTCTCCGTTGCCTTTGATTAGCTGATCACCATATGACATAATAAGCGTGTGTTTGATTAATTCTCTGCAGTTCCAATTATGTGCCCACACGTAACGGAGGACTGTTGTCACTGTTAGTCAGTTTTCAGTACTACCTCAGTCTTATGTTTGGGCTGAAATCCCGAGTCCTGCACAGTATTACAAATAAGCCATGTAAACAGAAAGTTCTTGTCACATAATTGGGCTAAGTAGGAACAACATTTTCTAAACTTGAAACTTTCCCGGAGTCATGGGCACAGATTCATGTGATATGTTACAAAAGTTGCTGATTTCATTGTTTGGTTTTTGAGCATGACTTTCAACTTGTAGACAGCTGAAGGTTACTGCAGCCTGTAAGCAGAAGGGCACAAAGGGCAGGGTGTTGCATAGCGATTTGTGCTATGACTCAGCTTTTGCTGAAAGTAATACTCATTTGGTTTCTCCCACTTCCTCCTGATTATCAAGAAGTGCCCTACAGCACTGCAGCAAAGAAATACTGCCTGTTCAAAGAATACTTTCAAAACTTATTAGAAATAGTGAACTGCAGGAAAGTAAAGCAGTAACTAATAGTGTTCCTTTCTTAGCTGTGAAGTTTGGGGGAAGTACACAGGCTACAGTGTTATTTCTTAGTTTAGGGGCAAAATGTTTGTCACTTCTTGTATATAGATGTCATAAAACGTTGGACAAAGACAAAAACTTTATAACAAATATTTGCTGGACAGTACTGTCTTACTGAGGAGATAAAGTGTCAGCTTATCATGAGGTTTTATATTACCTTACTATTACATTACCTAAATCGCCTTAAAATTTGTGAATAGTATCCACAATATAGTAGGGAAGTCACGTGTTTTTGTATCGTTGCAAAGCACTGTCACTTTGAGGGTTGATGCAGACTTGGTAATGTTCGTACCTTCTAAATAGACTGTGATTCTCAGGATCAATGAAGTACCTTTTGAAAGTCACATAAAGAAGCATTATAAGCACGATCAGAGTATCAGTCTTCTTTTTTAGAATTTCCTGCTCTATGAGGTGCCTTCTGCCTTTTTTTCCGTTTCACCATGTATATCCATCAGTAGTTTCACATGATGGAATGGATAACAGGTCAGAGTGGTATCTACTCTGATCAAAAGCACCAAAAAGTACTCATTCCACTTGGTGCCAAGAAAAATCTATCGCTAATGCTCAGCAGATGCCTCAGCCAAGAGTGGAAGAGATGCATCTACTCCAAAAACAAGATATGAAAAGGTTAGGAAGCAGTTTTCCCTTCTACATGTGTGCATAGTAGACATCCCTGGCCCTATAATGTTCTTCACAATGGAAATTATTGCTGTCTTTGAGAATTATATACAGATAAAATAAGTATAAAGGAACCATTGAATAGCTTTTTAAGTATAAATGTGCATCTCTTAGGGAGGATGGGCTACTTTTTCTGTAGTAGTAATGCTTATTGTCTCTCTGATTAATGTTGTTGTTGTCTTCAAGCCTAGGAAAATAAATGTATTGAAGTAGACTGTAGAATGTCTTTCGTTCTATGCGGTAAGGTTGCTCTAATTCTTTATTAAGAGGCAATTAGATAACAAAGCACATCTTAGAATGTTGTCTCTACTCAAAGATTAAGTTTTTAGAAGGAAAGTTTTCTGGTGGAATTTCTTTAATCTTCTTGGGTATTGGTATTTTTCTTGCATAAAATCTTGCTTCCTACCTGAGGAAAAAAAAGGAATAGGTAATAACTGTAACAGACAGATTTTATTTCTTTCTTACTAGCATGTCAGTGTGATTCTTGTACTGATTCTACATTTAGGAGCCTTTTTTTGGTCTGCCTTATCCCCTGATATCTGCACATGGGGTAAGAGAGCAAAAAGGTCTTTTCTTCCTTCTCTGTACACTATTGCTCTGTCTCTTCTCCTTGCAGTCTCTCTAGCATCCTGCCTCTGCATCTCTGGCCCCTGTACACAGTCTGAGCATCGAAGTCATTTGAGGGGAGGGAGCAGTCAGGGTGCTTTTGTGTATGGATATCCAGCTCTCTCGTAATAATTTATAAGGACTGCATCAGGAGCACAAATTGTGGAATTTGGAGAACTGCCCTAAGTTGTGCTGATGGTTGTACATGACCCTGACCCTCGCTGAGGAAGGCGCAAGCCACCTCCCTTACATGGTTCCACCACTGCTGGCGTAGAACAGCAATGAATCCGAGTTGATGTGGACAATCTGTAGGTGTTGAGAGAAACCACACGGCAGAAACAACCACTCTGAACTTGACTCCTGTCGTTGTTGTTGTTGGGTTTTTTTTCTGCTGTGTAGCTCATGTCCTCACATTAGCCTAAACAGGTACCACAGTATAAATAATGTGTGTGAGATAATGTGTCTGTTCAAGAAATGCACTCACTTTTGTGTGGCAGGGTGAACTCAGGTGCATGCTTCCTGGGTTCTTTCATTACAGTGGATTTTGCTACTGTCTGAGTTGTTAGTGGATTGTTTATTCTGGAGACATGGGAGTAATTGTGAACAATTGTGAAATGCCAATAGCATATGAGCATTGTAAGCAAGTAACCACACTGGGAAGTGGTGGTGTGAGTTGTGTAAATTGGCATTTACCTGTCCTTTAATTTTCCGGTGCCATATCAAGCTGGGTTGTTGGGGTTTTTAATGTATAGATAGGACTTAAATTGAGATCAATATTTAACTTGCAGCTTGAACCAAGATTATAGCAAAACTCAATCTGATATCAAATTTCAAAGGAATCTGCAGGAGAGTGTCTCTTGGATCAAATAGTAATGGTTGATCTGACATTCCAGTCTCGTTCCTGTATGGACCTTTTGAAGAATGAAAGTATTAATTCCTGTAAACATTCCCTTCCTGGGGAAGGGAAGGCACTGATCATCCAAGCATGTACTCTGAATCAAAGGCTACAAAGAAGCATAGGTATATATTTGATTTGCTAATCTTGTGTAAGGATTCAAATTGTATTGCTGTTGTAAAGCTTTCAATTCCATTGAGCTTCCAACTGCCGAAAATAGACCATCTTGTTAGACCATCTCTGAGCATTGTGCTGCCCCACCTACATCTCTGCAAATATCCCAGAAAATTATTCCAAAGCTAGAATAGGCATGTCTAGATTATATTGCAGCCGGTGTTATGACTGTATTTATAATTACTGTAAGTTAACATAATTTTTTCCTTTATGAGGACAACTCTTGGAGAAACTTCTCTTTCTCTTTGATTTTATTGTTTCTGTTGGTGTAAGATAAAAGTCACTCAGACTAAAGGAGAACAAAAGTTTTTTCTCATGGAAAAGAAAATGATATGCTGGTATGAACACATCTTACATGAAAAAAAGTGTGTCGGTTGCACTTCACACTTTTCAAATTCTAAGCGCTGATGTACACAAGAGGTTTTAAAGTAACTTCAAAAAGGACCTTATGATGCATACATCCTGGGTAATTCTGGACATTCTAATTACAGAGTTATTTTTACACATACCCAGATTTAGCCACGTATAGATCTGTAGATCTTCTGTTGTAGGGGAGTGACATAGCAAGCAGTATAGAATGTAAAACTGAAATGGGCCATATTGAATTAATCTTTAGTGTTCAACTTTAATTCATAAAGATTCTTAAATACACTTATTCTCAACAGGTAAGAATTCTAACACTGCAATTTTATAGTAGCAAAAAATTACTTGCTGGAATACTAAGTGACCTGAACTTTTCTAGTCTGTCGTTTAATCTAAATGTATTTACCAATGGCTCAAAAAGGTTTTATGTTAAATAAAACTACATGCTCAAAAATCACTTGACTGAGGTACAATGTGTTTAGTGAATAGCCAGTTTAAGACCCAATGTGAACAACCACCAAAAATATGGTTTAATGCGTGTGGTAGTTTGACTTTATGAGAATATTTTGTGGGAGCCACCAGTATGCTGAATTTCCATTAGTTTCCCATGTAAAAGTGATCTTTCTCTCTTTCCTTCATAGCTGCACATCTGTATCCATGGCCACCTTCATGAATCTGAGTTTACCTCTTGGCTGCATGCACTGGGGGATTCTGTTGGCATAAGCAGAATATAACTATGCCCTGGAAAAAATAGGATTTCTGGATCCTTGTTTGTTCCCTGTACTGGATGTGCATTGCCTGTTCTTTCATTGCTCTGAATGCTGAGCAGACATTACATTTAAATATTAATCCTGCATAGATAACTCTTCTTCCTAGGTCAGCAGGAATGTTCATGGAAGGGCTTGATACAGTTCTGCATTTCCACTTTCAGTAACTGTTAAAATGGCCATCTCTTTTACCTGATAATGTTAATTTTTCACATGAAATCAGGCAGTTCTGTTCTATTTGATGACACTAGTTCAGAAATAAAATATTTTTTCTTAATGCAATGCCATATACATTATTCATAATTGTAAAGCATAGTTACTTAATCAAATACGTCTCAAAATACCTACAGAACTGTTCAGGTTGACCATCCAGTCTAATGCATCATCTGTGCCTATGCTGATCTAAAACTTTATCTCATCTGCCAGGTTTTTCACTAGGTAATGTCATACTCACTGTATTTTGCATAACAAGTTATTTGGGGTTTTTAATGCATAAAATGTAACAAGCATTGTTTTAATGAGCGTATGGATGTGCTTCTCCATATGAGAGGGATATCAGTGGGAGTGCAGTTGTTAGAATAGGATCAGATACTCTGTTCTGTATGGTAGCCACAGTGTCTGTTTTTAAGATAGGTTGGATACAAATTCCAGATTCCAATCGCTGTGTTTCAATGAACCTTTGTATTAATATACCTTGCTATACAAACCACTGTGTTCATATACATTCTTTACCAAGCTGGTGTTCTAGAGAGCACCAATCATACAGTTTGGTAACAAGTAATTTATTTAATGCATATGTATGAATACACATAAAACTACTGGTTTTATCTATAACTTACTGCTATTGCAATGGATTTAATATTATCAGTTGTAAATTATATTAATTTATCAAGTTTAGTATTTTCTGTATGAATTTCTAATCAAGAAAGTTCTATCGTGAAGAAAAATAATCCAAGAAAGTTATTAAAAAATATCCAACACAGATAATTAATTTATTTCCTTGTAGTGGATGTTGCCTCACATGCAAATGGAACCTTTTTTTACAAATGATTGTTTGTTAGAATTGCAGAGCATATTACAAAAACAACAGTCATTTACAATAAATATTTAGTTTTCAGTCTTGTGTTCCAGTAAGGCTGTTCAGAAAGAAAACAAGTATTGGGATTTTGTATTACTCACTGTGTAGGTAATTCCTAATCTCTGAAGAATATACATTCTACAGTCCTTGGAAAGTACACTGTTGACTGTATAGGAGATATTGGAATTGCTTGTTGTGTTACCAAACACTTGATTAGTAAATAATGCTCTACCTAAGAGAATTTTGCTTACAGAGAAATTCCGTGTTAGGAATGGTATACCACAGGCTTAAATGAGAACATGTTTTGTTTTTCTCAAATCTGTGATCTGGAATGGCAGCATAGAATGGAGTTATGCTGTGCCAGAAGCTCTTAGTAAAATCCCAAACCCCCACAGAATATATTTAGTTTCACCTTTTGTTAAGCAAGGCTCATCCATGCTTGCAAATCTCTTTAAAAGATATTACTGTTATTACTGATGTGGATGTCTGGAAAATGTGTGTTAACTAACGTATACAAACATGCAGACTACGTATTTCTGATGTTGAAATAGTACAGTTAATGAAATTACATGATTCTGTGGCAAGACCAGCAAAAATGTAATTATTCAGAGGCAGGGTTGTGAATTATTTTGATTGGATTTTGGCATTAAACTTGAAGTTAGGTTTGTTTCATGAAGCAGAAAGTCTGCTTTTGGAATGAGATATATGTAAACTTGTTCACAGTATTTCCTCTCACTACCAATCATTCTTATACCATGTGTTCTAAACTAAACAGTCTAGATTCCAGATGAATGTTGGTGTCTACACTACAAACATCTGGTTTATCATACTTTAGTACTGGTGAGAGATTTCCTCTTTTCAACTCTGAGTTGTCTATGGAAAAATGTTCTGTCTGTGAATTGATCAGGTCTCGTTATCCTCAGTTACTCTGACTTCAGCACAAATGTGGGTATTTTAAATCAAGCCTTGCTGTGTTGATAGCATTTGAGGTTGGCAGTGCTCTTGACAGGAATGTTTTCAGGTTTTCATAGGTCAGTGTAATAAATAGGTTTTTATAACCTGCTTTACCTAATTTAATAATTGTTTAAATATATTTTTGCCTTATCTGGGTTACTCCTCCTCCTATAATCCTATATGTTTGAAAGTTAGCTGTAGAAACCTTTGCTAAGCTTCTCATAGTATGGCTTTCTTCATGGAAGTCACGTCTCATATTTAGTTGCTTACTTCATCAGGCTTATTTGCTTAAATGCTCTGCTATGTCAGTGCTTAACAATTTAATCCTTAACAACACTTAAGAGTATTGCATCACCTATATAAGATTTAGAAAGCTGGTGGCCAGGCTGGATAATTCTAGGAACCCAGTTTCTGTATTAATCTGAGAACTGTGGGTTAATGGTCGTTCTCTCAGACAAGTTAATTTTCCCTCTCTGTTTTATATCTGGTTTCAGCCTTCGAGAGTTTGGAATTTTCTGAAAAAAGCTGGGAACAGGGGTTGTTCTCTGAAATGTATGAAGAAGGCAGGATCAAAGTTTGTAAATAAGAATTCTGCATAGAATCGAATACATGACTTTTATTAGAATACTTGTTGAGGTTTTATATTGCAGTTGTGAGATTAAATTCACTCTATCAAATGAGAAACAAATTGCACTCTCCTTTGTGCGAGATCTGTCACCTTATATAAGCATAGATTCAGGACTTTCTTTAAGCCCACATCCAGTGGCTTTTTTATCACACTTTTTGTTTTTCTGCCCTGAGTATATATCAGGAAGGATACCATTACATAGGCTTTCCAAAAGATTTCCATTTTGGAATGAACTTGCTACCAGGCCTCTGACAAAATTCAGAAAATGTATTCAGCTGTATTTATTAATTCAACAGAATGATATCAGTGATACTGACTGAGCAAAATGCGGTCTAACACTCAAGACATTAACATTTCTGACTACAGTGTCTTAATTTTTAATGAAGCCATACCATTTATTCCAAAATTTCAAGGAATACCCTCAGAATAATTTTGATATTTTCAACTGATTGTGTTTACATATGAAAAATCTAGTTTCTGTTCAGTTTATTTGATTTTATTTCATGTGTCTTAGCCTCCTGGAACATTTCTAGGTGGTCAAGCAAAGAAAGTCAGAAGGCCTCATATAAAATAGAAAAGTAGGGACTTGTGATTTAGGGATAAGGAATAACGAAAGGCAAGCAAAGTAATAGTTGTTGAAATGGATGGAATTAGGATTGGTGAAATGAGGATTCTGGTATGATTTATTTCTGTTGTCAGAAAACATGATTTTTCAAATGTAAAATGTTTTCTTAGAATAAAAAGAATTCTTGTCTTCTTGTGGAGAAGCAGATGAGCTACTTCATTTAAATTCTGTTTTCCAGCCAAGCAAGCAAGAGCCTGAGGGAAGTATGGAGACACATTTATTTCATTTACAAAAATGCAGCTATTATATCTTTATTTTCAAGGCCTCCTTGCACAGGAAGCTTCTGGGTCTGAAGATCAACATTCACTGCTTCATGTGTCCCAGACTGAAAAATATTCCACATATGATGTCTTGTAACATCTTGCAGGGAGACACTTGGAGACAACTTATGCATTTCTCCCTATGCAGGGTTTCATTTTGCCACTCTACTGTGGAAAGAACTACTGCCATTAGACAAACTGTTTGGATCGGGAAAGTGCTAAGAAATCCATCTAGCTACTTGAAGTGTAGTCAAAAAATTGCAGGGCTTTGTCCTTGTGAAGCAGCATCCTGCTGTTCCAGTCCTTTCTGCTAGCACAAATGGCTTTATGTGGACTGATTTACTTTTAAGTCAGTTATGTCAGACATGTTTCATATGTCACATTGTGCTTTATTGCTGGAATTAATCCACTTCTGACTTTTTAGGTTAAATGAATAGCATTGTTGAAGAATGTAAGCTGCCCCTGGCTTGATTATAATAAGCTTGTATGACCATGATCATGATGACACCTAGAGTTTGTCAGTCTCCAGCAATTTGAGCAAGGAATTGTGAGGCTTGGTAAGTTGGAAAATGAAATTATGCCTTTCTTGGTCCTTCTAGAATGTAACCCATTTGTCTTTCACACATCTTCTACTTCTTAAGGATGATTTATTAATTATATGGGGTTTAAAAGTCAGAGCATTATATAGTTCCTTCCTGTTTCAACATTTCACAAAATGGTAGTAATATACAGACTATTCATGGAAAAGTTATAATAAGTTAACAGTACAGTGATTCCCTAATGGATGTGTTTCGAGGAGTTATAAAGAACAAATAACAGTGCATCAGCCTCATGCTTAAAATAGGTTCATGGTGCATATGATTAAGTGACACGACTCACACAGTTTTTATTACTGCGCTTTGATTTTTATCACATTTTGTGAGTTAGGGTTGATTAGCTTCAATAAAAACTTGGATAAGAAACATTCACCGACACTTTCTGTGTTTTAGGAATTGGTATTAAAAATTTGGTATTTGAGAATCACTCTTCAGGGAAGGTGCAGTGGAAAGCTGTGATACAGAGGTGTCTTGGAAAGAAGCCATTTGTGGTTCAGTAAAGATTCTTTTCAAGGTTGTTAACCTCTATATCCTTAAACTGTGTTTATATAGCTGCCTGAATTATTTCTGCAGTTTCAGTTGGAATATATTCCCTAACCAAAACAGTTGTGTAACACAGCTTTTACCATTTGCCCTGTGGATGCTTAGCTTTCAGTTACAGCTGAAGTAAGCTCTGGCTAATTTCTAATATAGTTGCACTAGTTAAAATTTTTCATACTCATGTGTTTGAATATTAATTAGGGGTTTAGGCTTATTAATGTTGTTATTACTGCATTTTGTCAAGGCATAGGGCTGTCATCCAAGAAGTCTCTATCTGTCGGTTTACAATCTTGCCTGAGGGTTGACAACTGTTTTATTCTTAGAATTTGGAGTGTATCTGTTGTAATCAACTGTTGTTGCTAAAATGTTTAAATCTGTAATGTAAATGCACTGGAGGACTATGAAAGATGCATTGTTTTCTATTGGATATAATTAAATTTCAGTATTTTTTTAAAATGAATACATGTTATGTTCAACTAAAGATATATAAACATATCTTGTTCTATTTGATTTTCTCTTTAAAATGCTCATATATTTTCCTCCTCTCTTAGCAGTCACAGTTTTTGCATCAGAACGGAATGTTTGCATTTGAGAAATTTTTCAGCAGAGCTTGCATCTTTTTTTCAGAACATTAGTATCTTACCCAAAATTTGGCAGGTGGGTACAGAGAGCAGGAGTGTGTGAGCTAAAGCGGCACCTTACAGTTTAAATCTTTCCAAGGTTCGTGTTCCTCACTTAGGAACATAGCAAAGTATTTTGAGGTTAGTGTGAAACCTGGAGGGTGGTTTTTGTGATAAATACCAGGTCCAGGTCTATACAGTGAATCTGCCTCTTACAGCTGTGTCAGTTCATGTTGTCAGTGTTTGTGTTATCACAGTCCAGGCATAAGAGACAAGGGACTGATTTTTATCATGCAAGATATTTTGGCATATGTCATATGAATTAGGGTAGTATCATTTTGCTTCTCCAAATATGTGTGCTTGGGTGGAGGGACTTTATATAACAAGGATAGCTGTTCCCTGATCTTGTTGAACACAAGGGGAGATAAATACTTAACTAAGTGCCCAAGCCAACAGCATAATAAAAAAGGAGGCATTTCAGTTTCCAAAAGCTCAAATTAACTTTTAAGAGCAAAAACTCTGAACCACTGTAGTTTGTGTATTAAGTGTCACACTGGCATTTTATGCTGCCCTTAATGAGATGAACCCACAACTTACAGCATTAGCCACACCTGCCTGTCCTGTATTTTACCTAAATCTACCTGTCTTGGAAATGTCTTAAAAATTAAGTCAGTCTTAATTTTGATACTCTAGATAGGCTGTCTGTCCTTTCGCAGTCATGGTGGATAACTCTTGGGCTTGCTGGGGGAGAGGCCATGGATGGTGTTTCTAGGAGGTATAACATCTGTGGTATTAGAAGGTGTTCTCCACCTTGCCTGAGCCAATAGTGAGGTGATTGCATTATGTCTTTGTGCACTGTGCATGTCACTTTTCCATATCCCTGATCAAAACTTTGTGATTTATCCAGGATAATTTAACTGCATGAGTAAGAACATTTCTGCAGTATGCATTTTTAAGTTATCTTCTAATAGAGAGTTATTTTGCCCTTTGCTAGACCTCTTTATTTTAGTGGTTGCAGAGGTTAATGGGATGTCTTGTGTTCAGATTGTAATGCTACTTTTATATGGCTGCAAAAAATAGCTTGGTGATACAATCCTTATACTTGTAAACCTGAAGAAGTGTAGGATCCCTGGAAGTATAGGTCAGTTGCAGTATTTAAGGGCTCTTCTTCACTCAGAGGCACTAAAATTTTAACCTTTTTAATGTTTGCATGTGAATAATCATGTATTGTTAGAGTTGCACAATTTCCAATTCCCTGCCACCCCCGCCCACCCCAGGCCTTGTTATGATGTGCTGTTGAGCTGAAAATAAGAACCAATCTCCCCCTCTTGGGCTCTGTTCCAGCAGTGTTTATGTCCTTGGGAACAGATGCTTCTTTCTCATACTGTCTGCTGTTTGCCTGCAGTTGTTTCCCAGTTCCTTTAAATCACAGCACTGAGATGCCAGCAATCCAGATACCAGAGATTCTGCTTTGGTTTTCCCAGGCAGAGATGTGATTTAGCAGTTACCTGTTCTTTGACTGGAACTCTTTAAGGCACCTTAATTTTAAGTATTTGGGCTTTCTGTAAAATACTTCATATTCTGTAAATGAAGATGTATCATCTCAGAAACGAGAGTCACATGATTGATTGCAAATGACTTGAGTTTACTGCATTTTGTTGTAATTTGGTGATGTCCTCACCCAAGAAACAGCACATGACTCTTTGTAAGCTTGCCATCTCCAGGAGGAAATTCGATAAGGCTTTCAGAATCTGCGTTGTAAGGCCAGTAATTGCTGTGATCCAATAAGGGAGCTCTCTGTGGTGGCATCACTCGAGAGAGTAAGCGTGGTGTGACTGCTGCTGGCTTCTCGGATCATGCTGTCTAATGAAAGATTAATGAGGAGATGATGCTTTGTAAAAAACATCTAATACTGCCACCAGGTCACAAGTTTGATTTGAACCAATCAATATCATTCATTCTCCTAAAGGTAGCTAATGATAGCATGCTTATGAGAAATGAAATGGCCTGCTATCTAAGACAGCCTTCTCATTCTTACTGTGTCAGCTTTAAAGAAACAGTATTCATTTTGTCATGTCATCTAAACCTTATGAAGAAAGAAAATCTTAAATTCTGAGGGAAAATGTTAAGAAAACTTCTTTTATAAAAATGAAACTCAAGACAACTCAACTAAAGGAATTCTTATATTAAAAATAAAATAGAATTAAAACTCAAATGTAAGTTGGAAGGCAGATCTCAGAGTTAATAATATCTGAAAGAAAAAAAAAGAGTTTGATTTGACCTTGGGGTTTAAAGATCAGATGCACATTAATGTGTGTGTGTTCTTAATCCATGGCATGACTCACTTGTACATGAAAAGCAAAGGGTCAAGTACCCACCTCTGTCATATTAACCCATCTGAGGAGAAAAGGAAAGAAAATGGACCATCATTTCTCCTTCAGGGCCAGATAAGTTGCTGATGTAATGTAGTGAGTCTTTTTAAAAAAATTATACCAGCTATATTAATTCCAGAAAGCAAGTATAGGGCAAAGAAAGGTATGTATTCAAGTATTTCCCTCAGAGATAATCCTATGAGAGACTGAACAATCTTAGGGTTAGAGAGCAGAATGAGTAAACTCAAAAGCAATCTTTTCTTCTGAACTTCTCACTAAAACCTTTGAACTAGATTTTGCATTCTTACTTTTATCTGAGTAATATTGTGCTGTGTGAAAGTGTTGGCAGTTACTGTGGCTACACATGGAATAAAATACTGTAAAATATGGATAATGGAGCTTGACTTTTGAGCTCTTGATTATGAGACTTCAGTGTTCCAAGATGCAGAGTGGGAACTCCCTACTTTTCTTTTAAAAAAACAAAGCAAACCCCGAAAAAGCCGCAAACTCAAGTTCAAATTCGCTAATGAAATATTCTGATTTTCGTAGCAAAATAGTATTGCTGTTCTCTAGGTATATATAGGACCATACTGACCTTGCTCCAGTTACTTCTTAGGTACAACATAATATTCTAAAAAATCATGATCATTTATTTCCTAGATGAAAATAGTATTTGAGTAGTATTTAGGATACTTGCCTGTGTGCTACTTTCTTTCCAGGTCAGTAACAACATAAACTTTGTAAATGTTAGCATTATTTTCATTAACAATGTTACATTCCTATTACCTAGAACAAATTGAAATTGTCACCAAAAATATCAAGTTGTCATCAAAATAACAATACTAGAAAAATATATTAAAAGCAAAGCAAATTTTCATGCTAACATCATTTTCCAGGAGCACAGGTGCACCAAAGTGCTCCCTTGCAGTGAGTAAGCAGTGTTTGGTGAGTAAACCACTTCTAAAGCACTGAACAGAAATTCTAATTGCAATTTCAGACTTGTATTTTGCCACTTTTACACAGTAGTAAGAAAGATGTATATTGTCATTAGATGACAGTTCTTAATGTTTAGCTTTCTAGTTTTCATCATACAGTAGGGGCGAGAACAAATAAGTCACCCCTAGCTGCAATTTGAGGATCTTTGCTTCAGTCACTGAAGCAGTATCTGTTTGATTTGATTTCTTCCCCTGTGTATTGATTACATTTTCCTTCCAGACTGCACTGTGATCAATTGCTATCGCATTTCTTGGATTAACTTGGATTTCTCATCTTTTCTATTTCCATTTCCTTTTTTTTTTTATTCCAGTAAGTGCTTTAAAGTTTTAAATGTTTAAATAGAACCTCTTTCCCATAAAGTCTGGAATTTGCCAGGATCCCTTCTTAGAAGAGGAGCATGGTCTAATGGACAACAAGCTGAGAGATGGACGTTGCTGTGTTCTTATCCTAGTTGATTTACTTTCATGGTCTTAGGCAGGTCTCTAAACTACCTGTCAGGAGAGCCATGAGGATTGACTGAACAGGCAAACTGCCATGTAATGCTTAATATTGTCTGACCTGAAAAATACTGTACACTTACTGCCAACCTTGAAAACAAAACGAGTGATGTTAATGGGGGAAATGATGGGATTTTTAGTGATCTTGCCTGAAGAATGACAATAAGATTCTTGACTCCAGCAGTACAAATTCATAGTTGCACGGACTTGAGGAAAACACTGTCATTTTGTTTCTCCTTGATAATCGATATTCCTGCTGAAATTTCCTGTAGCTCTTAGAGAAAAATATAAGTTTTTCTGTCTTTGTGAGGACCCATGTTGAAATGAATTTCAAACTTGTTGCTATCCATAGTCCTGGAACAGAAGATGGGGGAAAAAAGAGACATGTAGAAGAAAAATATGCCAAAGCTGATGTCTAGAGAAACAAAGCAGTACATAATGCTGGTCATTTTAATTTGTGATTGTTTACATGTAAAGGGTATTGTAAAGGAAATATATTCAAAGTAGTGAATTTTGTCAGCTTATTAATAGTTAGATCAGACTTTTCTTTCATATGACCTGTTTTATCTACATCTTTAGCATTTATCTTATTTTTATTAGTGTCAAACTGCTCTGTAATTGCGCTATTGTGATTTAATTTTTCTTGAGTGTGAGTGACAAGATCTTGCATGTAGTATGTTTCATTCTGATTAGCACTTTGTATCCTGACATTAATACTTCTCTGTCTTTCCTGACATCTCACACAGAATATCTTAGTGTTATGTGTGCTACATCATAGTGATTGCTCACAGTCATCCTCTGATGCACTAGAACACCTTCTTCTTTCTCATTTGTAATTTCCAGCTTGTTACAGGAATTCTTACTCCTGTGTGTATGACCATGCACTTTATGTAATTTCATTCTGTTTCTGTTATTTCAGAGTTGTGTGTTCTCCTTTAGTGTGGAATACAGTCTGTCTTTGTACTAACAGCTTGTCACAGACCTAGTTTCTCTGCCAAGGTCACAAGGGAAATGATTAAATATGTCCCAAGACAGATACTTGAGGAATTACCTTAACGTTTCTCTCTATCCTGAGAGTTGTTTGAATTGTTTTCTTTTTAACCAGTGCTGTAGAAATACAAGGGCGTATATTCAAAATTTTCCCTTTAAGTGTATACACGTACCTTAGATTGTAAAAATCATACTGAAGTATGAAAATGGATCCTCCAACAGTGGTCAGAGAAGTCTCTTAGGAAGTTTCAGATGTTCTTCAGGCATTTGCAAAGCAGCTTCACTCAGTCTGCTGTGCCAGCACAAAGATTTCCAAGCCAAGCATCACATTTAAAAAAAGCATCGCTGCAATTACTCTGACTCTGCTCCCCATGTAACCATGAATAACCCCGAATACTGCCAAGGTTGAGGCATATGTAACTTCTTTGGACAACCTGCTCCAAAGTTTGGCTGGTGAAAAAGTTTATTCTCATGTCAAGTTGCAGCCTTTCTTGTTACAATTTGTCATTTTGTGTCTCATCCTTCAGCCATGCAGTGCTGAGAAGAGCCTGGCTTCATCTTCTTGGTAACCTCCTCACAGGTGTTGAAAAGCTGCCACCAGCTCTTCCCAAAGCCAGGCTGAAGAAGCCCTCTTCCCTCAGCATGTCTTCACCCAGCCTCTGCTCCAGCTTCCTGATGATCTTGGTGGCCTTCAGTGAACTCACTCTGGTTTATCAATATCTTTCCCATACTGGGAGGCCCCCAAATGGGTGCAGTACTCTCGATGCAGTATTCTCAATGCCTGTATGAAAAAACCTGCATGGGGTTTTTCCTTCACAACTTCCAGACATTTGTTTGTTCTTTCATCATTTCATATCAGCTTGACCCTCTAGCCCATCTAGATTCCTTTGGCTAGTGGCCCTGGTCTTGGGCATATTTGACTGGGCTGCCCAGTTTGGTGTCATCTGGGAACTCGGTGAGAACACACTTCATTGCCTTCTCAAGATCACTGATAGATGTAAAACAGAACAGGTCCTGGTACAGACCTGTGTAGTACTCCGCTTGTTACAAGCCTCCAGGCTGAGAACAACCTGTTAACCACTACCTCATGAAACCAGCTATCAAAGCATTTTTTTACCCCTTACATCAAGTCATCAATGACACTTTTTTAGTACATATAATTCAGTTATTTTAGAAATACACTTAAGCCTTGATAATGATGGACCAGGATAATCTAGAGCAAAGCAAGCTGTGGATAATACTACTGCTTTTAAAGCTAAACTTTTAATCCTAAATTGATTTCATTTATTCTTAGCTGATCCTGAGTGAGGAAGTCTCTGAACTGGCTCTTCAGAGTAGAGTTGCCCAGACTGGTGCATTATAATAGTTTGTAATGATAACTTGAATCTAGTGAGGTTCCCTATCTCAGATGAAGAGCTGTGTGAACTATGTTAATTCTGAACTCAGGCTTGCCCGAGAATCATGTGTGCTGTTGCTTAGGCATGATGCACTTAAGCTAGCATGCACATTGCTATTTTAATTATCTCTGCCCTCTGTCCTGATTTATGTGCAAAATAGGTAACCAACTCAGAAATTTGACTGAGTTATTGGATGTGGACCGACAGTGGAGTCTCTTAGTAACTCGATAGTTGAGCCTGAGCACATCTTTAGTTCATATTTTCCAAGGCAACCTCCTGCTTCTATTTGGCACATGATTTGGCAAATATAAATTAAATCATTTGGTAAACTTGTTTTCCGATGTTGTTCTCAAATTTAGCAGATGTTTAAATTATCCTGTTTACCTTTATAGTTATTTGAAATTGTAAAATAAAAGGTGAAGCAGGAACTTCTTTAAAACTAGGCCCTGAACATTTTGTTCTTGAGTTTCAATTGAAGTTGAAACTTTTGGAAAACTTGCCACTGATGTCAATGGGAATAAGGTGGAGCATGTTTATAGAATAAAGACATTATGTTGGCTCTTAGTGGTGCAATGCATGTGAATAAAAATGGTTTATCTCACTAAATGTTCAGATGTTTGCCTGAAATCACTTTCAATATCCTTTCTTGTTCTCTATACAGTAAAGTATGTAATTAGGGAACAGGTTATACAGCAAACTCAGTTTGAAAAATGGATTTTTAAAGCATAAAAGAGGCAGTGACTGAAGTCCTGCCAGGCTCTATCGAATACTCACATGTATTATATTGTAAACATAATATGGTTATACTGTATGTTGTCATAATAATTGGCAATGGTATTGGAGTCAGTCATTTAGTGCTTTGTTCATGTGGTAATAGATGGCAAGGGCTACAACGTTTGTTGGCAGGAAACTTGTTTTCCTTTCTGTTTTTCTTCGCAAATTGGTTTCAGAATAGTTTTGTGGGTTTTTTTCAAACTGACTGTCTTAGGATCCAGATGGCTTTATCTCTTTTTAATGAGATTTGGGATATTCTCCTTAAAAGTGGTGTTCACTCAGTGCTGCCACAAAAGCCACATTCTTCAGTTTTCTTAAAGCATGGCACTGTGACAAGAGAGACAGGGAAGACTAAGTAGAGATGAACAGCACAGAGGGGTGGATAGAGATTCATTAGGATCCAGGGCTGAAAAGTAGCCTGAGTCAGGGGAGAACATGAAAAATGAGGCTGGAGGACAGCAAATAGTTTTAGATTACTGGATAGGAACAGCCTATCTCTTTGTGTCTGTAGGCTTGATTTCTGTCAGCCTGCCTCATGCAGGCCATGTTGCTGGGTTTCAGCAGGCTGACATGGGACAGGACCTATTCCTTGTGAGTAACTGTGGAAAAACTGTCCTATTCATTTGTGAAGGTTCTGAAGGGGCAGTCAGAATAGGTAACAGTGGGGAAATGGGCATTTTTTCCTGCAGAAGCTTCCAGACATTTGTTTCTGAGTTCGTTGCTTCAGCTTTACAGGACACAACCCTCTTCAATTTATTTCTTTAAAGAGCCAGACCACATGCAGGACAGGGCTCTGCAGGGTCCTGAAAGACAATTTGTAGTGGCTTGAGGCATTCACAGTAGGTATGCATTTCAGTTGTTATGGAGTGAATTTCACCTAATAAAGGTTTAAAAGCTGAGAAAATGTTGCCTGTACCAGCTTTTCACCTTCCATCAAGTTCAGACTATAAGCCTCAACTTACTTAGCTTCAGATTCTTGCAAAATCTGAACCAGCACACAACCTGTGCATCACCATTCTTTTACCTTTACATATATCTTTTACTTTTTGCCAGTTTGAGTCAGCTCTTCCTGGCTTTAGTTACCCATGATATAGCCATACACTTCTACCCTTTTCAGCCTTCCATGCCTTTTCTTGTAGTGTTTATGTGCTTGTCCTGCCTGTCTCTGCATCAATCACTTTCCATCTCATTTCACGTTATGTACCAGTCTCCATCTCAAAGCCCATTTGTGTCTTGCCTCCATTCTCACTGTTATTTAGTGCCTGATGCATTTTTGGTAGTCTCCTTTGGATTTCCAGCTGCAGAATATGCCACCTCCATGTACCTCTGGTTCTACCAGCAGAAAAGCAGTTGCAGTGTAATCAGTTCTACGAGAATGTCTTGTTCCTACAAAGCAGACATTACTTGATTATGTTTTGCATTGATGTGTGCACTTTGGCTTTCTTTGTTGTCCACAGAAGCATTCTGAATCTGCCTGGGTAGTTATATAGAAGGGATGACATTCAGCTGCCATGAGATGTCTCTTTGTATAATCAGCACTTAGAAACTGTCTATCTGTGGGTGGAGAATAGCACCTTTAGTTCGGTCTTGGGAGAGAAATGAAAATTGGTAGAATACTTGCCAAAGTTATATTTATCATGACCTCTGTCACTCTTTTCCCTCTTGGAAGATGCAATCAGATGTGTGACTTCCTACCTGCTGTGGTACTTCCCAAATGATGTGGGGGGATTTAACCCAGTACTCAGTCATAGGGAAAATTAGTTTGAATCACTAAGACAATTTGAAGTAATGTCTTAGTTCTTTAGGGGTCTCCTATCTAGGGTTTATCCTTCTATAACTGTATTTAGTTTGTGAGTATCTTTTAAAATTTACCAGTCAAGATGGTTTGATAATTTAAGACTGTGTTGAAAAACAAATATCTCAATATCTTGTCAAATATCTCAACCATTTCCACTTAGAAAGCACACAAATTAACATTGTAATGTTTTTTTCAACATTTTAAAGTGGTTTTGTTTACCTGCTGGGATGTAGTCCTGTATCTGATGCAATTGCTGTGGTTTTTTCTCACTAATATGTAGCAACATGTGTCTGTGTAAATTCTGTTGCACAGTGGATTCTCATCTCAGGTATCATCCTTGCAAACTGCAGTTGTCCCAAGTGCTTTTCTCCTCGATATTTTGATTGTTAGTTGTGTAGCTAATGTCCATTTTAAAACAAAATTTGCACATAAAGTATTATTCATTAGGACATGCTAACAGGTTCTCTCCCTGTACCAGTGCTCTGCACGGTAAGACATGCATCAGCTGCATGGATCAAAACAAAATCAGAACAGGAGAGTTTTCACAGCACACAAGGCAGCTGAAAATTGTTTTTCAAAACCACTATAAATTTTTTGTGGTGTACTTTACACCCTGTGAAGGGAAATCTTCATGCAACAGTGCCCAGTACTGTAATGGGGACTCATTTAGTTTGTACTTTAACCATATAAAAAAGTCCTGATGTCTGCACATTTTTCTGTGACTTTTGTCCACTTTGCTTCTTTAGCAATCAAGCTTTTTAGACCATGAATAATCTTGCAGGTAGGGCTGTACTTAGCCACCCACACCTCTTTCTCTGTGGGGAATGGCAGAATCTGATAGAAAGCTTTGTTGTACTGGAGTCAGTAACCAGAAGTTGGGCCTGCTTATATCCTCTACACTGGAAAATTCGGAAAAGAGTTGGTTTGACATTCCTGAGATTCTAAGGTAATATGCTTGAAGGCACACAGCAACCTAGTGGTAGGAAAATTCCCTCTCCAAATGTTTTACAGCTTTATTGTACCGTGTAGTAAAGAAGGAGAGGAGCACACAGACACAGCTTTTCCTTGATGAGTCATCTTATTTATTACAATTCTCCC
Source organism: Manacus vitellinus (assembly GCF_001715985.3). Taxonomy (NCBI): domain Eukaryota; kingdom Metazoa; phylum Chordata; class Aves; order Passeriformes; family Pipridae; genus Manacus; species Manacus vitellinus. The sequence goes on from NW_021940864.1 coordinate 9,759,413, forward strand.
TTTGATACAGTTATTTTCAAAGAGGCTTAAAGCTCTTGTTTTCTTCAAAGTGGCACTGTTTATTAGAAAATGGAAAGATCGTGTATTATCTTGTGCATGTACATCTTACATGAAAGGTTGTGTAAGCTTCTCCTTCTTGCACATTGATAAATTCTTACCTTGTTTTGGAGGCTTCTCAAAGGACAGATGCAGAGTTTGTAAGCATGAATGGGTGCTGCACCACTTTGGAGTCATGCTGAACTCTTTGTCCTTCATAATACTCTACACTTTCAACAAGCGCTGTGGAAAATGTTGGCTGCCATCCTTTAAACAGCACAGTATTTGCATTTCCCTTGATCATCTGTCCCAGAGCAAAGTTCAGTAGGTTGAGGAAGTATTGTTTAAGTGCAATTGATCTAAAAATATATCAAAAGGAAGACTACTGTATATGAACAAATCATGGAGAGGCTTTATATAGGCTTGTTGATATCTGCAAATACATCAAACAAGGAAGCAGCAGCTTATGACATGGCTATTTGTGGAAAAGTGGAAGGTCTGACTGTTATTGTTATACCATGCAGAGAGCCAAGCAGTTGCTCCTGAAGGAATTGTGAATGGCAGTAAGAACCCCCAAATTGGAAAATTAGAACTATTTCCATAGGGTTATGAACTCTTTGCTCCAGGTCTTGCCTTTGCAAATCAATGATAAATCACATATTAATGTCAACGAGATCAGGCATTAGTGAAGTGGTGTCAGATCACGTCTTCAGAAGAGAGAGAAAAATATATTTACAGTATCCACCTGGGGGGGGGGAAAGCCAGAAGGAACTACTAAGTCAGACAGTTACTTTGCTGACTGTATCATAGGTCATTATTACCCAGTTACCTCTGGATAGAGTACTTTATGTTCAACTGCAGTAGTAAGCAGGCAAATACATGCTGAGCTACAGCACTCAAAAAGGTATCCAGACTTGAAGACCTTAAGAACTAAAGATGCCATTGAGAATTCCCATGGTAATTTCAGCTATAAATAACTTGTTGTTTAATATGCCCTGTTTCTACATGAACTTTGTGTTTACACTAAATAACCATTAGGAACCAGTATTTTCTGTATTTTAAGTCAAGGTAGTTAATAATGTTAAAAAGTAAGTCTTTCCTTCGAACGTGTCACTGTAAGACATTTTCCTCATCAAATAATTTTGTTTGCCTTTTTTTTAAATTCTATTTTGAAATAATTCTTTCTAAAATGTGAAACTTGGTGTCGTGATTCACTGCATGTTTCCCCAGTGAAAAAGCTGGGTTTGCTTTCCATCTATACATACAAGGAACAGATTAGGACTGGCTTTTTGGTGTGTGGTTTTGGTGTTTGGGGTTTTTTTTGCTACAATGTCAGCTGTTTGTCACCTGTAATTCTTGGTACTTTTCAGACCACGTGTTTTCCAGGGAGGAGTCTTGGCTGGTAGTGGAGCTTTTAGTTCTAATCCCCGTACAGTTGGCTGTATTAAGACATGTTTAATTAGAACTGGCTGAGTTTATTAGGTGATTCAAATTGTTCTGCATTACCATCTTTACCTTTCATCCTCACAGTTTTATTGATCTCACAAATCTTATCATGAATGTATATGTTTATTTTCATATCATGAAAGCCCAAAAGTTTGCTGCAAGTCTCCATTCATTATTACTTTGTTTGATCTTTCAGTTTTCAGTTCATTTAATAAATTTTATTGATAGTATTGTGCTAGTTTTCTTAAGAAGAACATCACACACTATTAAGTCCACTGCTCTCCACAAATATATTGCAAATATACAATTAATTTCATCATCCAAATGTCTGTCTCATTAAACACTGCAATAACATTATTTACAAATCTGTTTGTCACAAAACTGTGTTCCCTGGTTTTATATTAATTATATTCCATCACTTTAAATATTTATTAAATTTATAACAACTTTATTACCTGGAAGCAAGGTCAGACCAACTGTCCATTAGCTCTCCTAGTCATCCTGCTGGCCTTTGTTATTATTGGCACAACATTAATGCTTTTCCAGTCAAATGGGATTTCCCTGGAATGCCTTAATTTATTAAAATAAACATGATTAGCTCTTAGGTCTTCCCAGTCTTAGTTCTTAGTTGTGAGGCAAATGAATTGGCTGATTTTAAAATGTTGATTTTTAGTGCATGTTCTATAACATCCTGCTTCGTTACCAAGGGACTGGAAAATAGTTCAACATCATCATGTGACATAAGAACAGCTGTCCAAATATGGAATCAAAATATTTCTAAAAATGTCTGTCTCTTCTGCATCACTATTAAAAGTTTTATCCTTTCCATCTGGCAATAGGTTTCTATAACTGCTGAGGATATTGCAGTCTTGATAAGTTTGGGGTTTTTAAATTCTTCATGTTACATTGGTGCTGTCAGCTGTGGACTTTCTGCTGATGTTGCTAACTTATTTTATCAATATTTCTCCCTTTGTATCTCCTAAATCATATGGATTATTTCTGTTTATCTGCATTATTATATAGTACCTTTTTATTATGAACATCTGTTTGCACTTGGATAGTTAAAGAAGACAGTATTTTTGGGCAAAATTATCGTTTCCTTGATTGTGGAATTACAAATTTGTGACCATCCTAAGTTTTCTTCTTGAAGAAAACTTCTCACTTATGACTTTTCTACATCAATTTCAATCATCATTTTAATTACTCTGCTAGGATTCTGAACTTGCAGGTTAGTGACAACTGTAGCACATATATCACACTTATGGCTTTATGCAACAGTGTCTCCCTCATCTCATCTACTCATTATGCCCTCTTAGTGTGGTTTGTTGGGTTTTTAAATCAAGTACATTCTTGCACAGAATTCACTAATAATGGCATAATTCTCTTGCATTGGGGATATTTTCATGTTCTCTGGCTTATTACCTCTTCCAGTCTCAGTACATAAAGGACTGAAAAATCTCATGCTTTAACATTGTCTGCCATGGTAATTCAATTTTGTCAGAGGACGAGTATGTACTGGATTTGCTTTCTTACCAATGTCCTCGGGTGTTGCTACTTTAACATCTTCCTACCTACTCCAACTTGTCTCCAAATCAACAAGAGGTTAACACTTGCACTATCCACTTTTTTAAGTTTTTCTAAGAGGTTAGATTATCATGGCAAATGTATTTTCATAAAAAGAAGTTAAAGAAGTCTTTCCAAGTCATGCACTTGTATGTCTGTTATCCATCTAAACATTCTTACTCTGAGGATAATGTCATCTGTTCCAGAAGTGATGCCACAAAAGGAAGATTTCAAATATATTTCATCACATTATGTATGTTCTCTGTGCAAAATTTTCACCAGCATGCCTTCCACAGTGGTATACCATGAATATAGAACCTGTGATTCTACCAGCAGAAGCCAAAAGTAATTTTATTGGTTTTTATGATATTACACAGCAGACCCTCCTTTTAGTTTTGTGCATTTTGCCTCTGTGACTCAGACTCCTGCATATCTGGAGGATGTGTCAGCTTTTTATTCCAAACTAGTGTATGTTTTTCTCCTTTTAGAATAGCATGTAGTAAATTAAATGGGATGATATAAAGGGTGTTGAGGGATCTATAGCATCCAGCTGATTAGTAAGTGATGTTAAAGACTGCTCCTAGGAGTAGAGCACAGTGAATATTTTGCAGTGAGCGTTCAAATTTGGTCAGCATTCTGAAACAATAGCAGTTCAGAGATGATAAAAAATGTGACTTGGACATACCTCCTTGCTTCAGTATTTTAAATCAAATGCCTTCCAAGGGCAGGACCCTTAGCAGTGTTCTCTCCTCTGACTTCCTCTTTCCTTCCTGAAATATAATTGTCAATGTAGTTCTCCTGTCTCCTGCACTCCTAGCAAAAACTGTTTCCTTAATACACATATGTTGCAATTAAACCTTTTAAAAAATCATTTTATTAATAGTTATTTTAGTAATATTCCTGCTTAAACCTGCCAATTAGCTCAAACTATAGAGAAAACTAGAAGTAAATAATAATTTCTTGTGGTATGTTTTCCTGTCTGAGAACAGACTACTCATAGCATTGAGCAGAGGAAAGGACAGTTGATAAAATTCAACTGCTTCTCTTCTTTCATGGGCTTTCTGTCTGGTTTATAACTGAGGAAGGAGAGAAACAATAACCAAGTGGAATTAGGATGTACAAAGAATTTTAAATGTAGGCTTTTATTTTCCTAATTCTTATCTTGGCAGAGATTAAGAACTTAATGATGCCCGAGTGTCACACGTTTAACCTGTGGTCTTGATATGATTTCTCCGGATCACGTTGCTAAGGAAATCTTGAGGGTCTCGTGAATACATAAGAACACTGATTTCCTTCCTGAACAGAGGTCACAGAAGTACTTTCTGTGATAAACCAGTACAGCCCTACTGTAGTAGCCATGTTATGTTTGATACAATAAAAGCAGAAGAAGTACTAAGAAAGACTCACAGTGGCTGAGCCACACAGTCTTTCTGAATCCAGACTTGTTTGGATGTTTTGAAAGAGAAAATGAAATTGTCACATGGTTGCTCATTACATAGTGACTGAATTGTTTGAAACTTGTGTGCTTTGGGAGTCTGCAGCTGGGAAATCCCCAGCATGTGACTGGTACAGCTGTGTTTGATGGTGTAGTTAAGCTTCACTGCAGACCTGAGTATTTCACCACATTGCATCTTATACCTGTGGGTGTCTGCCTGTTGCAGCATTCCATTAACTGCCAAACATTCCTGGACTTTCAGAATTTGCATCATCTTTTGAACATCTGAGCTGCTTGAACTGTGCTAATCTTTTGTTGATAAAGCAGTGGAAACAGAGTTCCAAATGAGGCAAAGGCAAATTTCTCTTTAAGGGTGAATACAGTAGCTTTAAGTCATCTGCATTTTTGCCACACTGCCAAATGATATAAATCAACAGTTAAGAAAAGGGGAACTTCTGAACTTCTGCTTTTCTTCAAGCTATTTTTATGCTTATCCATTCCCATCTTGTTCCTGTGTTTCATCCTGCTGTGGTATCTTGTCAGCAGTTGAGATGGTGTGTTGTTTGGGATGGGAGCTCTTTGTTACTTATTGGTACAGTGCCAAGGGTAATGAGACCCAATTCCTTATGGGGTTTACAAGATTTTTTTGTAATACAAATCTAATATCAACTAATGGTTCGTTGGTTGACTCATTTTGACCCACTGTGTTGTCTACTGTGTAGAAGTGTTGGGCACATGCTTCTAGCTACCTGGTTGGAAATTTGGATCATTAGCAACTGCAAAGCATCCCTGTGGTGACTTCACCTGATTGGTAGTCAGCCTTTTTCACAGTTCTTCCACTCCCTGGAGATTTTGTAACACGCTGTGGACTCCACTGTCTCTCCCAGATATGAACTCATAGTGCAAGCAGCAAGCTCCATGACATTCCAGGAAACCACCTCATTACAAAGTCTTATATACTGTGAGAAGAATGCACCATTTTTCACTGTTTGCAAAGTATTTGCAGGATGGTATCCCTTGAAAATATGTTTAGCCTTTGCTTCTCATATCTACCATATGTTTCTTTTACATGTATGATGTCCAGGTAGAAGCCGGTGGGGCTCTCATCTTTCTCTTTTATCTCACCTCTGTGGATTGGGGTTTGGATTATAATGGTACCACTTTAATCTTTCTGCCAAAGCTTTGCATAACGTTTAAAATACATTTTCCTCTTGCTGTGTATCACCTTGTGTTTCTAGAGACCGAGTAGGGCTTTTTCTGTGATATTTAATGAATTATTTCAAAATGCCTAATACGGTGAGATGTTTCTAGTAGGTTCCTGAGAGGATTTTGGTTGTGTCTAATTTTATGCATGCAATTATGTTGTGGCAAAAAGATCTGTGGTGCAATGCTGTAGCATGTTAACTTTACCTTGTCTAATTCTCAGTATAAGTTGTGTTTGTTGATAAAATTCAATGTTTGTGTTCAGGGTTGCTTGTTATCAGCTTTACACTGTAAGGAGCAGAAGAGAAAGTTGTACAAATAAATGTCACATTTTTAAATACAGAACAAGATTATCTGCAGATTGGTATATTATTCATATGACATCGTTTCTTTTTTTATAATATTTTTCAGAGAATTATCCCTTTGCAAGGCCACTACATATTCTTTACCTTTGCTCATTTCATAACAAAGAGCAACCTGTGCTTTAGTGGATCTAGTTAGTCTAAGGACAGCAAGAGATGACAGAAATGTTTAATAGACCACGTAGTAAGGACTGATTAGCACAATAGCAAAAAAATCATGAGATGTGCTATTATTATTCCCCCAATTTGTTGGTTCCTGGTTTCTGTATGTTATATATATTTCTCTGTATTGTGTTTGAGGAAGTAGTCAGATGAAAGGTCACAGCTGTTTTATGAAAGTGGGTGAATCATATACCGATTCACTGTGTACAGGCAGTGAATGCTCAGTGTATTTGTGACTGTGCATTCCTGTATTAGTTTGCCATCCATTCTGCTGTGGAAACCAACTTACAAGAGATGAATTGGGCTGCAAATCAGTTAAACAGAAACTGCAATAAAACTTGATGGGTGGACTTGTACTGGAAATGATATAGTTCGTTTAAACTGCACATTTAGTGCAAATTTATGCTGCCTTCCCCCCAAATCTTTGACGTGTAATTTAGATGAGCAGGTATTTGCTTGACAAGAGTAGGATGCAGGAGCATGACCATTGCTTTGGTCATGAGATGGAGAATGTACTCCCTTCAGACTTTTGTGATCATATGCAAATGTTGCAGCTTAAAGACATGTTGCCTCTCCAGATTGACATTAAAATACATAGAGCATTGTCGGGGTCAGGGACAGGGTTTCTGTGACAGCTCACATGATCCAGAGCAGCAGTTTTGCTCTTGCTTTCCTGTCAGTGGCACTTTGGGTTGGGAAAACTCCCACAGCCAAGGTTTGAGGAGGACAGAGAGGGAAAAATCACATGACACAGACAAAAATTTGGAGTAAAATAATCACCAAAGATTGTAATCAGGATGATAGAAGAGTCTGGGTTAGTTTTGTTTCCTTTTTCTTTAAGATTGTCCAGGAAAAAGTTGACACACTTTTAAATGCCACATCTGCTCAGTCACTTGGCTGACATGCCTAGGTCTAAGTTCCATGTCAAATTATATATCGTAGTGGGATTTAGCCAGCCTCACGTGCTTCACCACAGTGGGGTAGGTCACCTGACACTATGAGGAACATAGTATGATAATTAGGAAATCTTGTCTTTCTTCGGTTTTCCCCTCCAAAATAGACAATGTCATGCTTGTGGGAAGGTATCATGCTAGCAGTTTTGGGAAGTGATGCTTTTCCCCCGAACAGATACCACAGGTGTGGTTATGTGCGTTGATACCATACATGTGGTTACCCAGCACCTTTTCCTTGTGCTGATGTGACAGCATCCTGATTCTCACATGGAAAAGCAACCTTTAGGGCTGAAAAAGCAGATCAGGTCAGCTCAGGCATTTAACCTGTTGTTACTACACCTTCTTGCCAAGACCAGCAAAACTTTAAAACTGGAGAATTTCCTACAATTTCAGCCAGAGCAGACAAGAACCCATCTACTAGAGGTACTATATTCTACTTGAGGCAGTGACTGTACTTCTCATAAATCATGTAGTACAAAGCTTTAAAACTGGCTAATACAGCCACAGGTGCAGCTGTGATATGGGCAGGGGACTGCATGAGCATTAAGCAGTCACATGACTGGGTACTGCTCTATGGAGCGAGGTAAAAACAGTCCTATTGAAAAGGCTGGAGAATCTACTGTAAAGTACTTGGAATCCCAGTCGGTATTTAGGATCCTATCTAGGAAAGTACTGCTGAACATCTGTATAGTACTCGGCAACTGAAAGCTAAGCAATTTCATTGACACATTTCTGGACTGAGGCCTTGAGTTTCTTCTAATGACAAGTATAATTACAGCTTGTCTGCTCTGACCTTTACTTGGCTTAATGTAGGCATCCAGGCTTGCAAGTTGTACAGTGTACAAAGGGAGTTCAAGTTTGGTTTTCTCTTACTACACCTACAAGTGGAATGCCAGCCCGATGTGCTCAGAAATGAAAATAAACACTGAGCAGAGCAAGTAGAAGCACTGTTGGACAGAAGGGTTCAGTATAAGTTGGTCACCATAACTTCATTTGTATAATGCCATCCTGAAGATTTATTTTTTTAAGCAGAAGTAAGTCTAAAGAAATTTATTTTTCAGCCTTTCCTCTTCAGATGACATAGGATTAATGTATGTGGTATTGAGCAAATTTTCTAAGTTTCACAGTGCACATCTTTGAAATTACCTTAAAATATATTTATTGACTACTGCTCCATTCTAGCAGCCACTGTGTTTTCTGCAGCTAAATGAAGGCTTTAAAACCTGATTTGCAATATGAATTGATGAAACTGGGAAGAGACATAATGTCTCTGTAAAATACCTGTAACTACTTACCTTCAAATCTGCAGGCATTATGCAATATAGGATCATAAAAGTGGTTTTATCCCTTCTTGGTAGGCACAGAGCTTATCTCTTTTTGAAATCAAAATGTACAATATCCAAGGGGAAAAACTAGAACTACTGATTCCCCTTAAGTTTTTTTTACAATTATTTATATAAAATCTCCTTTTCTATGACAAGTTTAAACTTGTAGATACATATGTGACTGTATCTAGGGGAAGATACAGCTGGGCTAAAGAGATGTGTTTGTGTGTGTAAAATATTGCATTTTTAACTTGTTAGGTATTTTCCTGAACTCAGGTGGTTTTACTGATGCCCTGTATTTGTTGTAATTTTATGTTAAAGAAACAATACTGTGTTTTAGAAGATACTAAAGCACGTCAGCAGTTCTGGGAAAAAAGTAAGCACAGGCTACTCAGATATTTGAACAAATTGTACTTATGGGCAATACTAAGTAAACGTGAGAGGGGGAAAGCACATATGCAGAAGACAGAGCTGAGTTCAGGAACTAAAACAGAAAAACCACAGAGTGAGTAGGAAGCATATCTTGAGTAAGAGTAAAGCAAAGCTGAGCAAGAGCTCTCAGAACAGCATCGTGCTTTACCAGCTGGGGGCACTTTCAGCTGTCGCATTTGCTTGATTCTTGCACAGCTGGAGAAGATCTGACCCTGTAAAAGGGCTTGTTAGTTTTATCTTGAAAGTATAGCTGATAAATAAATTGGGTGGAAAAGAAGAAAAACAAACAAAGAGTAAAGTAAGCTCTTGTTTCTGCCTTCTCTCTGTGGGAGGTTTCTAACTCTTTCAGCGAGAGTGCAAGTTCTCAAGTAGTTTGAGTACTTGTAGTTGGCACAGCTGAGAGGCTGAAACTGTGATGTGGAAGCATAGCCTGGAAACAAGGTCAGGAGTCTCCTAAAAACAGTCTGGCGTTGATGAAAGTTTCTATGCTCCCAGCAGCAGAGCTACACCTGAAGAGTCCCACTTATTCCCTGGCTCCTCCTGTTCCTCTGCTGTAGCAAAGGCTGATCCAGCAACCTTTGCAAGTATGCTGTGAGTGATGGGGTGAAAAGTCCAGTGAGCCAGGTGGAAGTGGACAACAGCATGAGAGGATGGTGGAATGCCCTGAAATGAAAAATTAATGCTAGTTATTAAAACTAGCAGTTAAAACAAATTATTGTTTATGAACTTAGGAATAATTAAACCAACACTATTTTGTAGTTAAATTCTATACTAGGATATCCTAACTGGAAAAACCTACCTGAGTTTTGGCCAGGTGCTCAGGTTAAAATGTTAAGAGCCGAATAGTTTGACCGGTGCCAAAGTTAAATGTGCTTCAACAGTGATTAATGGTCATGCTCAGCCTCCACCAAGGCTGTGGTTTCACAAACCCAGTAGTGTCATCTATTTGTCATTCATTCTTGGTTACTGCCCATCTTCACCCACATATTCACGTATGCCATCGTAACAGTCAGTGTGACTGCACAGTGAACAAGATGAGGAAATTCATTAATGTTTTTTAAAATCCTTTGGGGTTTTTTTTTGGGGGGGAGGGAGGAAGGGGTAGGAGGGGGTTATTTTCCTCGATATGGTTCAATGTATGCCTGTACCAGCAGTTGTCCTGGCACAAGTAAGGTGGTGGGAGTAAACTGGAGGGAATAAGGTGTTAAGCCAGCACTGTTGCTGAGATGTTTGTGAAAATAAATCTTGTTTTGGTGCAGAGGAGCAGGAAAGAGGGTGTAACTAAATCTTTTGGGAATTTCTGGGTTATATGTCATTATTTTGCTCAGAACAGAGGTCTATATCTGAGTGCTTGTGGATCCCCATTCAGATCCCTCCTTTCTGTAGCAGGTTGAACAGGAATCTCATTGCTTCTAAGCACTGGAAGAGCGTGCTGTGCTAGAATGGAATGGACGTAAGTTTATTCACTGGTAGAAAGAAAATAAACCCTAACCAACCTGAAATTTTTTGTATGATACTGTTGATCTTTGGTGCAGTCATCTCATTGTCCTTTTCTCCACTGTGCCCTGGGCCCTGTTGCCACAGGAGGTGTTGAAGCTTGCAGCATGTTGAAGTCAGTGACTTGATTCCTAAATGGGATCAGAATTGTGTTGTAGGACACAACGAGAAGACAATGATATTAAAGAATAAAGAACTGTAATTACCTCTGATATTTTCTTTATTAATTTTATTATATGAACTCATTGATCCCTTCAGTTCTGTGCATAGTCTGTTAGGTGGTCAATTGCTAGAGGTATTTTTCCAGATTTTACTCAGTTCTCAGGTAGACAATTTTTCCATCAAAGCTGATACTGTTTTGCCTGAGAAGGGGACTATTAAAAAGGAGAGGGCATTTCAGAGTTTGTGCCATGCAGCAGCTTTAAGTCTTTAAGATTTCTCTGTAACCCCCAACCTGATAGAGAAGCAAAACACCCCATCAGCTCTGCCTGGCACTCACAAGCGTGCTCACACCCAAGGTTCTCTTTGCTGTGGCTGTATGTAGGTGCTCCTATCTATGTCCCAGTAAATCATTAATGTGCCGTTCTTTTCTCCTCCTCACTTGACTGCACGAAGCCCTCTATCTTCAGGTTGTCAGATTCCTAAACTGTGTTGAATCCAGGAGTCTTCCCGGCCCGATGCAGCGTTTCCAGGAGATTACATTATACTGCTCTCTAGTGGTAAAATATTCTGCTCTCAGCCCTCCAAGGCAGGCACTGCCTTAATAATGTTCTTGAAGGGCAGTAGTGCTGTTCTGGCTTTGCAAAGGTTGTAACAAAGTACAGGTGAAAATTCCACGAGTTACCCTGTTGATAATTAACTCTTGTAATAGAAGAAAATTCACATGCTTTTTACTGCACTCCTCCAAAGGGATAAGTGTAGAAATAAAGACGTTCATAAGAAACAAGTATCATCTCCAGCCAGTGTCACTTTTTCCCACAATGAAGCAGTAATCTGAGGGACTTTAGATCTCCAGAGTACAGCAGTTAGGTAAGACTTAATGATTTTCATTAGTACAGATAAATGAAAAGGTGTTTCTGTTTTTGTCTCTGTTTTCAGAGGCCACTCTTCAGGACTTGGCAGATAGACAAATCCTCAACATAGGTCATTTGAGTGCAACAACTGGATAGTGAATGTAACATTGATCAAAGTTAATTTGAGGGGTGGCAGATGTATGTGCGGTGGGCTGTAGCTCACTGTGTTACAAAGTATTGCTCCAAAGGCATCCATGAAGGATTTGCTGTGGAGGAAATAGCAGGAATGCAAGTTCTGTGATTCGTCAGACAAACCACATTATTCTGTGCCTGTGTCCTGTAGTAAATAGCTGTTTGCATGGGTGTCTTGCTTTGTATGTAATAGCTCACTGACATACAGGGTTTTAAGATATCAAAGTGTTGCTTAGACTTTGGTACACGTATGGTTCACCACCTGTGTGGTTGTGATGACCCACACTTAAGGGGAAGGAAGCACCTAAGATTCATAAATGCTTGTGGTCGAAAGGAACAGCAAAAGTCAGAGGGTTCACAAACAATCAGAAAGTTTTATTAGTAAATTACACACTTGGCATGGAAATTGGTACGTTAGTCTTCTCTGACCTGGTATATAGGCACATGGCAGTGGGTTTTGGATAAAGGGGTAGAGTGAAAGGGAAGAGAGAAAGGAAGAGCTGAACTAAAGAGGAAAAGAGATCACCAGTCCTGGTTCTAGTGTTGATCCAGCTGATGGGATATCAATCCTGGTTTCAGCGTTGGTCCAGCCGATGGGATGTCCTGGGGAGTGCAGTCCAGGCTTGGTGGGGGTATCTTTTTATGGACAGGTTTCTCCACCCCATGGACATGTTTCTCACTTTCTATGCAAATTAGTTACCGTGTGCAGTCCATTCTTTCAGGCCTTTCTGGAAATGGGTCGGAGGGCTTTGGGGGTCTTTAGTGGTCTTAATCTCCCACTATAGTCCTCGCCTACTTCTCGGCCTCATTCCTGCACTTGTGCTGTACTGTGTTGTACTTACCTTCAGGAACTACAACAAAAATGTTTGTCCCAGAAAAGTACTGCCCTATCTCCACATGATCCCCCTTCTCTAGCCCCATCTTGGTTATTACCAACAATTCTTGTCTGTTATTACCAACAGTCCTTGGTTGGCTCCACATCCATCCAGGCAGCAGTGTTTGAGACATGCACATCTTCTGGGATTCTGCAGTGGTCCACCACCACTTGAGTTATCCCTCCCCAGACTGGCCAAGGAAGTGAGGCTTGCTGACAACTGACTTGCTGCTGAGGCTTGAGATGAAGCTGTTCGTCACAGGTTGGAGCCATGGATATCCACCTGCATAAGTGAATTGTGGATAATGTTCACCAACAGCTGTTATTGTTTGATCACTTACAAACACAGGACTCAATATTGAAACCAAACAGCCCTCCTGTACATGGTCAGCAGGGGAAATATAAGCTCCTCACTTAGGTATTCCCAGTTGCCTGGGGGAGGGGGATTTGCTGATTGGGATGTGCCACATGAATACTCAGATACATCCCTAAGGTGAGACAACATGAACAACTCGGCCTTACAGCAAGGCCAAGGTACATCCTCTTTTAAAAGAGATTTCAAATTGAAAAATAGCTCTACTGCATATCTACATTCATTACTTCTTTTTTTTTTATTATTATTGGGGGGTGGGAGGAGGGCAAGTGTTTATTTGGCAGCACAGTTAAAAAACCCTGGCAAGAAAGTGCACAATAGAGTGCAATATTTCAGCAGAGTGCACAGTACAAACTTGAGCCTTCTGGGTTTTTTCTGTGTTTTGTTTTTTCAGTTGGTTGGTTGGGTTGGGTTTTTTGTTGTTGTCTTTTTGTTTGTTTGGGGGGGGGTTGTTTTTTTTAATAAGGAATAACTGTATTGCAGCTTGATATGTTGTTTGGCTTATGTGTGATGGCTTTTCCATACATATGTGTTTTAAAAAGGGAACCAAATTCCTTCTCATACTGGGTATGTCAGTTTTTTCCTAAGTAGCATATCCTGCTAATTTTGGTTCATCACATTACCTGATTTTACCCCACTGAATGCATAGAGTTTTCTCTTTAGAAGCTGGGAAATTCATCCCTTAACTGTATTCCTAACACCTAATCCTGCACTGCTGTAAGTGAAGTCAGCAATTGCCTGCCTTCAATTCTTCACTAAATATGGAAGATTTAACCCATTCCCTACTCTCTTAACAGAACTTTTCATTTAGATCTTTTAAGTTTGTAAGGGTCAAGTCCTTTAAAAATTAATTACTTATCATGTAGCAGTGACAAAGTCGATTTTTTTCAATTAAATTACTTCTAAATTAATATTGCTAATATTTTGTAAAAAATTATCCTTATGTTTCCCTTATATTTCCCCATCCTGTCTTCAGATTTTTAAGTTTATAACCCCTTTTTTGCTGATTTACATTCCCCAATAAGCTGTCTTTTTATATACAAGAAATAGTTTTTTTATATGTGACATTAAAAACATGGAATTTTCTTATAACAAATACTGTAGATACTACTAATTTATTTTAGTAGATTTAACAAACTGTTTCTCTTTGCTCTTACATGAAGATCAAACCGCTTATACTAGGATTTACAACTCATTTTCAGGAATTTTCTATCAGTATTGACTGAGAACTCTATTTACTATGCAGATAAAAATAAGTAGTACAAATAGACTTAAGGTTAAAGAAAATATTTGAACAGAAGATAGTACATGTGAAAAGCACATGTTGGAGTGGCAAAGGATTGGAATGAGACTCTGGGTTGACCCACACCAGTATAGCCTCATGGAAGTTAATAGACCTATCCCAATTTATCTGTGGAGTTCAGAAACAAAATAATGAAATTAAGCTTCAGAGAAGAAGGGAGAACTGCAGATGGGACTTGGAGTATGCAGTGAGGAAGTCTGTAGGTTGCAGGAAGAATACACAGGAGAGATGACAGTAGTGCTTCAGCCACTGGAATATTTTTTTCTCTTGTTCTGGGAGTTGGCTAATAAATGAGGTTTTTATATGCGCAGGGTCATGGACTAGTAAAGAAGGTAGTTTAGTTTGTCTCTAGTCATGTTTAAAAATAGACTTAAATGGTGCAGCCGCTGGATGTCTCTCTTGTTCCACTTTCCTGAACAAGGACCGTCCTTTCAGAGTGAACAACCTACATCACTGAAAGATAAATGGGTCAGTGTGGAAAGCCAGCTGTTCACTGCTGCCCAACTGACTGCAATGATATGACACACCGGTCCAACTCTCAATGTGAGAGACTATGAGATATAAGCAAGATTAACAGATAAGAAATGCATTTTTCTTCCTTTACAAGGGCACTTTTTACCAGCCCATTCTTCCCGGTTGGGCTCTGTATCACTGTACTAAACCTGCTGCCAATAACTGAGTATTATTTGACAAAACAAGTAAAAATCAGTACTGCCTTTCTCAATAGTTACAATACGTAAGCAAATACTATGTTAGGCTGGGTAGTGAAAATGCACCAGGTACACTTCCTTTTTTCCTGACAGGGGTTTCTGGCTCAGGTCAGTTGAAGTAACTTCAGATAAACAAGAACTAGATTTCCCTTTTCTGGAAAAGTCTGCACCCGCTATTTAATTCTCTGTTCTGAAACAGAATTGAGAGAGACATACATTTGAAACTTCCCATTAAATCCTATTCTGGAAAAATAGGCATTAAGAGAGACTTTTGGTTACCTGTGTGAGTTGAGGGTACAGGAGCAGGCCTTTGTTTTGCTCAGCTGCTGCATTGCTTAAGCAATGGAAACCTTTCACTATGCACATTATCAGCCTGTGTTTGTTTGAGGCATCAAAAATAAATGAATGCGGGAAATTGCTTAAAAAATCCTTTTGAGATTGAGAACTTCAAGGTCTCTGACTTGCATAGAATCAAAGAATTTTGTACTCCTTCATAGGACACAGCTTTCCATGATGTGAAATACAGGGAACAACAGAGTAATGCCCCAGGCAGTGATTTCAGAAGGACCTGTGAAGGTGAGTGTTGAGAATTTTGTGTTTCAGTGATTTTGCTTGGCTAATACAGGAATTTGGGGTTAGAGAGGAATGTAATTGTAATAGAGATCTTTAGGTTTCAAGGTAATGTGATGACTAGATAATTGTTTCCATTCTTCAATTCTCCACACTATTTTCAAAAAGTTTCATCTGTATATTGTGAAATAGTATGTTTCCTTATATTCATATTATGTGTTTAATTCTTTAAGTTAAAAAACAATTTAGATTACAAATTCTGAATCCTAAAAGTCTGATATGTCTCAGAATTCTGATGGATATTTTTTCCTGTCTATTTTTCCTCAGTACATATGAAAGAGGTTACATAACT
This sequence comes from Manacus vitellinus, assembly GCF_001715985.3. Classification (NCBI taxonomy): domain Eukaryota; kingdom Metazoa; phylum Chordata; class Aves; order Passeriformes; family Pipridae; genus Manacus; species Manacus vitellinus. The sequence continues at coordinate 9,775,214 of NW_021940864.1, forward strand.
TTTTACTTTAGTTGTTGGCCAATATTTGAGCTCCTCTAGTTTATTTATGTCAAAAATGTTTATATGAAGTGATATATCTTTGTGTACATTCTTTGTAATCAAAGTAGGATTAAACTGAGGTCCTGTTTTCCTGAATGTAGCAGGAAAAAAGACAATAGGAAACAGCTCCTTTGGCAGTAGCCCAAGCCTCTCTTTTCAATCAGGGCTGCACTCAGAAAACTCTTGCTCCCTTTTTTCTCTCTTTGTGGGAATTCAGGATCATTCTACAAAGTGCTTCACTGATTTGGGGTGTTTTCTTCCCTGACTATGTAACATTTCTGACTGGGCCACACCATTTTGCTAAAACTATATGCACATACTTTTGTGTTTGCATCCACATGGCTCAGATTTTTTTTTTTTAATTTATCTGTCTTGTGGCTGGTGCTTGGGAGATAAATACATATTTGTCTGCATCCTCTGTTTGCCACAGCTATATTTCAAAACCATTTTTTTTCTCTAGGACTACAAACCAGCTTCATTCCACTCTGTTTCCTGTCGGTTTTCTCTGAGGCTGTCCAGGAAAACAGGCAGGGAAAATGTGCCTCCCACTTCTTTGTAAAGGGCGGGTTTAGGAACCAACCTATTACTGTATTTTGAAATGTGCTGTTGTCAGTTCTTTTGAGCTCCACTTCCTTTTAGAAGACCTAAATGGCATTTGGTTTTTCAAGAAGTTTTGGTCTTTCTTATCTCAGACAGTGAAATTTAAAGAATATCAGAAGTGTTGTTTAACAGTCTAAACTAAGCCTTAAACAGGGGAGGTACTCGTTGCCATGTTCTTAAAGTCTAGGGCAGACAAATCTGCATTTTGCTATACTGAATATTTAAAGGCCTTTACTCCTTCTGGGTTTTAGCTTTTCTAGGTTAGTATTGAGAAAGATCTTTGCCTAATTCTGATTATGAATAAAAACAATAATCAGAAGTGGTTACTTAGTGCAAAAGCCAGATTGCACGGTTGTTATCTTAGACTGGCAGTGAAACCCCTGGAGAGTTATTTCATTATGTAAATTAGCGTGCAATTAGAAAACAAGGTTTAATTTGAATTTTTGGGGGGATTTTGGTTTTCCCCCCAGCAAAATCAAGAATAAACATCGTCAAAACATATAGTTTGTTTCTATAGCTTTTAGCTAGATTTAGCAATTGCTTCAGAGTTCATCATTAGTTATCCTATAGCGTATCTTGCAACAACATTTGCCAAAACTTTCAGTAGTGTGGATGCCTTAAAATTCTTCAAAAGGAGACATGAAGTGAAAGGGATAATAATATACATGTGCAATGCAGCAGCAGAGCTCTGAAATTCCAGTGTGTTTCTAGCCAAAAGCAAACACCCATTTAATTTTAGAATTCTGGAAGAAAAGTTGATCTATAATGATGTTGATAATTAGAGAGGTCCTTTTTTGGTGCTTAATCTAAATAACATAAAATATATAGGCTTTTGAGCACCACAGAAAACATTAAAGCTGATAGTGTAGGAGGTTATTGTGGTCCAGGGAAAGGAGGAAGGACTGGATTCTAAAATAGTGAAAATCAGCCTGGGTCAGTTGTAGCTCTGTATTTCTCTGATGTACACTGGTTGAAAATTGGTTTATGATTTCAAGTTGCATAGAAACAAAGCAAACAAAAGAAAAACCTGCTATGAAAGCATCAATCTTGGAAAGCATTTGAGGAAGAAAAATACAGTGGAAACAGCACTCTTTCTAAATTAAATTTACTATTAAATTTAATAAAGTTTTCTAGTGGGGAGTTCCTGGAACATGTGGACTGAAATATGAAGCAAACTTTGATTGCTCTTTTAGCTGCCTTGATGGTATATTTACAAGAACTAAATTTCTTCATTTCTTTTTTTTTATTACTTCTAAAGAAGCTTTCTAGAGAAAAATACCCATGCTTCATAACCACCTGAAGGAGCATTTGCTTGTTTCCAAAGGAACAGCTTAAGAGTTTTATAAATATCAAAGTTAATAGGCTCCTAAAATCAAGGAAAATTGCCTGTAGGTGATTTCTACTTTTACAGAAAGAGCTACTCTCTGAACTGAAATTTTCTTTAAACTTTCTCTGCAGGCCTGTTGCCTATTACTGCATACTTTGCTGTCCTGTTCCTACTTCCTTTAGCTGTTTTAAATCAACAGTGGGTAGAGCAATATTTACATGAAATGTACTTGAGGGTAAAACATGATCTCACAAATTATAGAAAATAAACAATATTAAGTGTAGCTTGTGGCTATAGGGAGATCAGAAACAGTCTAATGGGAACACATTGGTTTTTTGAAAATGCAACAGTTATGCCACGTTGTCATAAAGCCATAGTTATGGCTGGATTTGAAGAAGAGAAAACCTTCCAAAAAGTGGCTTCCAGAAAGAAATCTGAGAAAAAAATATTTTTTTTCTTGTACTGAGTTGCTATTTGGTATGCAGTAGAACCTGCTTATCCTTTATTTTTGCTGATTCCCCCCCACCTTGATTTTAGTTTTAATAGTGTTAAGGCACCTAACAATATTGATAAACAGCTCTTACTAAAAATATAAAATAATTATTTTCTGCATAAACAGAAATATTTATATGCCTCATAATGGTCATACTTAGAACAAGAGCTTTTTCCTCCCCTCAGAAGTGCAGGAAAACCTTGCCATTATTAGCCAGCTCACAGAATTGTGCTTATGAAAGGATATGGGCAATATGAAAAGACGTGCTAGAAAATTGAGTCTTTCTGTGAGATTTCTTAACAGACTTTGAGTCCTGGTGGACTTTCTCTTGCCAGAGCCTTAAATTAGTCTAAATGGAGTAGAGTTGATTTTACAGAAGGCAGCAGGAGGCTGAAACAGGACTGAGCAGTGCTGGTTTATAGCACAGGAAGAGTTTGGTGAAAGCTGCTGGAGCTTGTCCCATCAGGACTGAGCTGGTTCCACCCAGGAAGGGCAAGTGAACTGTGATTTAGTTCACAGTATTGCATCCCCATTTAGGATGCCCTTTAGATACAAACTAAGAGGCCCTTGCTCTATTCTTCCTTACTGTTCCAGGTTTTGGTAATTTCATTTTATGAGTAGACAGCTGTTTATCGTGTTAGATATTTGTATTTCACATTCCTTAAATCACCTAAATTCTTTGTCGGTGGGGAAGAAACATTCATGAAGTTATTTATCCATTGTCATGTTTCAGAAGTCTGTTATCTGAAGTTTTACGTAGGAGCTTTCATAAAAAGCTTTATTTTTGAAAGGTAATCCTAGAAGTACATTGTTACTAATAACATCCCCAGGGAGACTGCTTCCCTCTGGAAAATGTGTGCCTCCTTAGCAAAGATGATGAGATGTTGTAGTCTTAAGAGTGAGCTCTTAATTCCCTCAGTTGCTGTTTTTTGACAAATCCATCCCTGATGCTCCATTGTGGGGTGTAGTGTACAATAAGGAAAAACATTTTTATTCCTTAAGGCAACAAGTAAGCCTCTTCCTCTTTCCATCCAGTCAACTGCAGTTGAACAAAAAACATCACAGGAACTTAAAGGGAGAAATATAATTCAATGTATATTTCTTCTAGTCACTATGTACAATATAAAATAATACTTAATTCCCAACAGTTCACTCTAAAACATGTGTTTCTTCTTTCCCCACTTCACTAGTCTGAAATAATGAGGCAGGAACCAACCATGCAGTTAGGCTGGCCCTGGTTTTCTCTTACTCTGCTGTGGCTGACAACATCAAAATTTGTACTACCTCTCTCTCGATAGGGGGGTCTTTTCAGTTTGCTCCACATTGGCAGGATGGGGGCCTACTGTATATTTTTTTCTGTCTGACTGGGGAAGCTGAAACCTAGCATCCTTTGGACTTCTCCACGTTTTGTGTAGTTGAATTGTCTAGAGTGTTAATCATCATTTGATTATTCTGACATTCTTGATGAAAAAATATATGCATTAAAATAACAATGTAATTACAGAATCCTCTTTTAGCATGAATATATTTCCTCTTAGTGACATTGAAATTATTTACTACTGAAATATTTGTATATTATTTTGACAGATATGCAGTGAGGTATGAGTAATTTTAAGGTGGCAGTTTACTCCATACAGCTTAAAAGCAAGGATTTTCCCCCTCCCCTTTTTCCCCATCACATTTTGTTATTAATGGACACATTTGAATTGTCAGTTTTCCCAAAGCCTGGGTGTATGGGCTGGAATGATCAGATTAATTGCTTAACCATGTTGTCCCTAACTAGGAGTACTGAACAGCCTCACGTTCTTGCTTTATCTTTTCCTTACAAGTTCTTCTGGGTTTTTTTTTATTCATCCTGTTAGTTTAAACATAAGGATTGCAAGCCAAAATAGCCTGTAATGTGGAAATGTAGGCTTCCAGGAGCTGTGTGGGCTAGGAATAAACTTTTGACTTTGTCTGGAGGCAGGATGCTAAGACAGCTCAGCTGGCAGGTTAATGGTGATTGTCATGAATATTAAATGATAGAACCAAAACAAAACTCCCAGAGAGACACTTATGCACGAATCTTACATAGCAACACAACCAGCTCAGACAGCTGGCTCTCTGTAGGCTTTCTTGAAAGAAAACAGTGCTGAGGCACATTGGGATGATTTTTATAAACCGGAAAGCCAATTTGTGATGCACTGTTTGAAAGTTAGAGGCCTTAATGATTTATAGCTTGAGGCAGAAATCTGTTTTCTGAAGTAGATAAGTAACAGGTAAATTATGTCTATGCTGTTCTCCCTTGTATTGAGTGTTTCAGAACATTTTTGAGTTTTGTGCAGGCTGAAAATGAGTGAACAAATGTGTATACTGTTAAAGTTCAGTCTGTCTGGTGTGCAGGTATAGTCCCACTTTTTCCTCTGAAGTTACTCTAATCCTCTTTTTGTTTTGCTTTGGGTTTTTTTGTTTGGTTTGTTTTTTCTCTGAAAAGACCACATTGCAGGGCACAGAATAATGAACTACATTTGGGTTTGTTTCTGTTTTGTGATTTGTCCCAGACAGCATTAGAACTTGCTATTCACTGAGTTCTTCCTTTGGCTCCAGTGGTGTAAATCTATCTCCTGGTACATGCAAAAATTGCTCCAGCACATGCAAAAAAGTTAAAATTCAGGAAGCTTGGATTTATTTGAAGTAACACCAACATAGATCTGGGATGATTCCATTAGCAGCACTGCAGTCATGCTCTGTTTCTAAAAGGATATCTAAAAGTGAGACATTCTCTACAGCCTAAAGAATAATCTTTGTTACACTGTAAGTTGGGGGTCAGATTCTTGCCCTTACCTTCCTTGATTTTCATGGTTATGTAAATCTGGGGCTCAGTGATTTTCAGACTCCAAAAGGAATGACCTGAAATAACAGAGTAGGTTTTCTTAGATAACTGCATGTAGGCATGATCCATTTTGTGGTGTTATTTTGAGTATAAAAAGATAAAGTAAATCTAAACTATTTTTAGGTACAATTAATCAGTCTAAATGAGTTGATGGAAAAATATATAAATGAAAGGACAGTCCAGTTAGAGGAAGGTATGGAGAGTAATGCTTTTATATAAACATTCTTTTATATAAACAATTCATTTGGCTTTCCAAAACCTGCCTGTAAATCAAGAAGTGCTTTCCAGTAGCTCATGGAGGCTTCTCCAGGCACGTGGTGCTAGCTGTCTTTGCTTTTAGTTCAGTTCCATTGAAAACAGAATATATCAATTTAAAACAGAATTTTAAAAGTATCTCTGTAAATACCACATGACTACGAACAGTTGCGCAATTAGAAATACAAGTGGCCAGCAGGTTCCCAGCTGTGAAGAAAACACGTTCAGTGAGATAATTTTTCAGCCAGTATCAGGATAACCCCTGATTTATTTCTGTTGTTGTTAAATCAAACACCCTAGTGGAACGCGAGGGGGGTTTTTTTGGGTAACGTACACCAGATACATTTAAAAGACTTAGACTAACTTATATTTGTGTTTTTACAGTACCGTGAGGAATTTACACACACACCCTCTGACAGGTCTTGCAATAAAATGGGCTACAGTATTTTAGAATAATAGTTTGTAACTATTTTCCTATGTATTAAAGTTTCCCATATATACATATTACTTTGTGAAGCAGATGCAGCTAAGGTAATTATTCAGATAATATCTTACTTTTTTTCAAGCTGAAAAGCTCCTTTAGGTACTTGGGGAAGTTCAGGTTAATACCTCTCAGTCTTCAAAGGCTACAAACAGGTGATTTGGGATCAGAGGCTCATTGCTTACTTATTTGAAATATCTAATCTATTTTATCATAAACTAGCTGAGTCTTGTGGATGAAAAGTTTACTTCTAGCTTCCATCTGCACTTTCATTTTACACATTTTGAATGTGTCATTAAAACTCTTCTACACATTGTCTTTAAGTGGCCAAGCCTGAAATACTGTTGGGGTCATCATGGCTTCTGCCAGCATTTGAACAAACAAACAATGGACATGTAGACAAATGCCAAGCAATGATAAACACGGATCAAATGGGTAAAACCCTACTCACTTCGGCTGAAAGATACCCCCTATCATAAAGTGATACTTCTATGGAGTGAGGAAAGTGAAGTTAGAACTTCATAAAGTAGCATTCTTGATACTATAGCCATCTTGAGTTCCCACCAGCCCAAATGTCCAACCAACATTACCTTCTTCAGATGGCTGAAAGTCCCAATAATGATAAAAGACAAAGGGAATTCAAGGTAAATGCCAGCTTATTTAACAGCCAGGAAACCTGTCATTAAGGATCGCAAAGCTGTAGTGAAGCTGAGAGTTGCACCTTCATTTCTGTGTCCCTGGTCACTTCTTCATTGGCAAAACTCCAGCCTTCTTTCTTAAATTGGAATGGGGATCATTTAAAGACAAAATGAGAAAAATTGGTAAGTTGTGGACTGAATAGCAGCAGTATGACTTTCCATGAATCCAGGTACCTGCAAGGTATCAAAGCCAAAGGCATCAGTATTTTTGGAAAATGAGACTGAGGATGTCAAGCAAGGAGCCAGCACTCACAAACTGTTTAATTCATGCTGATTTCCCCAGAACTGTATCCAAGGAGGATGTCACACTTTCCTGTTCTCAAGTTCAACCTTATCTCTGAGTCCATCAGCAAGTTTCACCTCTTCTGAAACTGTACTCTCCTTAAGTTATTTATAATCTCCTGCTGCTTCTTGTAAGTAGAGTTTCACTCACTTTCCTTCCCTCTGCCTCAGATTGTTATATTCCACTGATATGCTACTGCTTCACATACAAACCTTTCAGCAGCCTGTTTCCTTCCAGCTGCAAGACATGGTAAACTCAAAGGAGACCAGTCAGGGAAATGGGAAGGAATTTAGGGACAATATGTAATATTTAATGTGTAGAATCATAGAGGCTCAGCCCATGTCAAACATCCCTGGTAAGCATGTGTTCTTAAAATCCTTTCAAGTTTACTAAAATTGATATGTTGGTCTTTTGCACATTAATGCTGAGAACTTTTCAGATATCTCTACAAACTCATTTCTGCCTACCATTTTTATTGTGTCAGGGGGCTATTTGTGATATATTCACTTTAAGAAATACATGGAATACAACAAGTTCTAAAAGACTGTAAGATTGTTGCCTTTGTCTAAATTGTTAGATCACTCTGTTGTGTATCTCAAGTGAACATGTATGTCTCTCTGTAACAAAAAAATACTTCACAAATGCCTTGAAAGGCCTACTGTCCTGTTCTTAAAAAGTATTGCAGAACTATTTTAAAGTACAGAGCATGGTTAAACAATAAATAAGGAAAAAATCAGTAAAATCCTTGAGGCACTTCCAAGCATAATGTAGGACAGAGACATGTTACCTAATGTAATCTCAATTTAAACATGTAATCCCTTTGATTAACACCCTTGCCACAAATACACTTAGATCTGCTGCACAGTTTGGCAGTTCAGAATGAGCACTTTGCTTTTTTGCAAATATTTTTTGGCAAATACATTTTTGCAATATTTATTCTTATTAACAAAGTTTCTAGGAGCTTTGCTCAAACATAAAAATTAATAAAGGATTAAATGTAATTAAGAAGTCTGAGTGTACTTGGACTTTATCTGTGATCATTAGCAAAACAGCACTGCAATGTAAAATTAAAGGCTATGTAGCCACAGCCTCCAACGAGACGAGTAACATCCTAGGATACTCTTGATCTGCCATGGCTATTTTGAACCAGTTATCAGTTTAATCTATAAAGTTATCCCCCAAGCATTTAATTGCTTGGTAACTAAGCTCTGCATATGCAACACAAATGATTTTAGGATCTCTGCAAAGCCACACAGAACTAGGCACAAGGAAGTTTTCACTTCAGTCATCTTCTAATTCTGTTCTGCCCAAACTGGCTGAAACAAATGCCACCTTTAAGGCATTTTTTTCATCCAAAGATTTTGTTGTCTACGAAAGAAGGGTGCAAGGCTGTAAGTTTCAGCTCTAGATTCAGACATTTCTGTTTAGGCCTGTTTTGATTCAGTTCATGTGTTTGACTCTTTATAGTCCACTACCAGGGTTGTCATAATCTTTAAAGCCCCAGGAGATATGCCAAGAAACGGATTAAAATTTTCCCAATGAAAGGGTTAGATCCAAGCCTCTGCTTTATCTGCTGCCTTTGCACAGTATGAGAAAACTTTCGGCAAAATCTGGAAGGTAAGATATAGACACTGGGACACTAATTTTTTTTCCTTTTTCAGAGAGGTTTCTTGAATTAGAGGGAAAATTAGGTCATATTTTGATTTTTCTCGGCTGGCTTATCTCCAAGATGGCTTGCACTCTGTTTCTTTTAAACTTTGGACCTCTCAGAAGGATATATCTCGTGTCAGAATGATAAAGGATCATGTCAAGAAGTACCGCAGAACATGGTAATCTGAACATTCATTAACAGTACAGAATTTTTAATGGCAACAGCTACAAATAACTTACAGGAAACAGTAATAGGAATTGTTTATTCCAGAGTACTTCCTGTGGCTCTGCAGTTTATCCAGGTGCACAAAGGTCTGTTTTTCACAGAACATTAATCTCTGTTTCTCTTAGTTTGGATTTCTTGTCAACAGATGACCCAAGCCAAGGTCTAAGCGTAAGTTTTGTAAACAAGTAAATTAGGACTCACACCTTCTACTAAACAGGAAGAAAAAAAGCTAAAGCAGAAGGTGTTACATAAAGACCAACAGATGGGTAGTAGTTTACATTGTTATCATTGACCACATTTGACAGAAGAAAAAATAGGAAGCACTGTCTGTTATCAGACCTGCTCTGCCAAATCTACCTTGCCAGTATAAATTGTCCCAGTAGCACACTAAGATATATTCTCATTTCCCACCTATTCTGTTTTCTGAGTTAGGGTTTTTTTTGGTCATGCCAAGATCAGAATCATGCCTATGCTATAAGTGTACTCCTAGCAGTGACACCCACCTATCATAGACTTAGTTCTTTGAGACTCTGAATAGTCTCAAAAACACCCCCTTTTCATATGGCACTGATTGTTCTGTCAAAGCAGACACATTGTATATTATAACTGTCTGAACTGGCATTTGCAGATGGAGCTCTGAGTGAAACAGTTACTACAAATTTAACAGTTTAGGGATTTTTTTGTTTGTTTTAAAGCATTCAGAGACAAGGATTGATGGTATACAGCCATTCCGTATATACCATGTAAATAGCTTTCAGGTTATAGGTTCATGTGCATTTTACTTTATCAGAATATTACTTATGGTGTATGTATTTGTCATTTAAGTTGCTTGGTTTGGATATTGTTTCCTGTAAGAACAGAAAAAACATTAGGCAAAAGCATAAATGGATGATGGATAATAGAAGCGTACGATTGTCATCACTTACATCAGTTCTGTGATTTCAAGGTATCCCTGAGAATATCCAGTGTTTATCTGAAAATATGCAAATAGTAATCAGAGCTACTTAGCACATCTAACTGATGTGCAGCTGAATCCTTCTGAATGGCAGTTTTTTCACTAACAAATGTAGTCAGATGTTTTTTGACTTTTTTCCTTTCAATTCAACAAGATCAGCTGAAAAATTAGCATTGGACTTCCTCTGTGAAATTTTTCACATCTCTTCCATTTCCTCTTGAGCAAATTACATTAAGCTCATTTCAGATAAATATATTGATCAATAAAAGAGACAGAATACATATGGGAAAGTCAGCTGAACCTTTTTTTTTGCTTGTTCTACAGGTTCTTGGGAGCCTTGCAAGAGAAAACTGCAGCAATTTAATGCCTTTCCAAATTATCATTTGTTGAGTATATTGCCTGATGGTAGTTTTGAAACAAAAGTAAAAGGAGGTGATTTACAAACTGTGTTCAGGCTTCTCCCATTCCAAGGTGCTATATTTAAACAGATAAGCATCTTCTTTTAGTTTTTACTGAAACATGAAAGTCTGGTAGGTCTGACAAGTGCAGTCTGAAACATGATCCTACATTGACTCCTGTTATGAATTCACAGCCAGCAGTATCATCAGACCACAAAGACAGTAGCTGAGGCTGCAGTTTTCAAAGAAACACAAGGCCTTTTCTGCATAAGAAAACTAATACAAAATCTGATTTTTTTTTAAACCAATGAAAAACTCATATTTTGGTAAAGGACTACAAAAGGATTAGTGTTCATATACACATTAGAGTTAGGAAAGAAATAACTTCATTTTATGTGTAATCCCAAATTCTTGGAAAAATCTCAGCTGCTCAGTCTGCAGGATTCAGAGCCCCTGTGTTCTGGCAGGTGGTCTTGTTTAGATTAGGATGCAATAACTAATAACTGTGACTAACAGCTGCTAACACACACATTCTTGGTAGGATTTCTCTTAATTGCAGTCTCTGCAACTGCAAAAATAAAGATAATACTTTCATTTGCATTTCATAACCCCTTCATTGAATTATGGTTGCTTATATTTGTAGTCCTGATGCTCCAGTTGTTAAACAGAGAAGTCTTAAAGCAGGGATGATAGAATCTATCCTGTCACAAAAATTAGTCTAATATGTTAGGATCAAAGTGAGGGACTACTGAAAAGAGTGCTGGCTGGGAAACAGCAACTCAGGTTATGCATCCTCTAAGTGAACGAACCCGTCTGATACTTCTTAACTAGACAGACTCAACTATTATTAAATACTAAAGTCAGGCAATTCTTGATGCAGTAATTCATTAAAGATGCATGTTGGAAGCAGTACAGCAAAAATAATAATAATATTTGCAATGTTATCTGGAAGTAGCAAGTAAATTGAAAAGAAATTCTACACTTTCCAAAGGAGGTTAAATAGCTTGTTTTGAGTGCAATTTATAGATTGTGAGGGCACCTGTTTTACTGGAATATACAGAGGTCAGGGAAATGCAGCTGACTGAACAAAACAGCCATAGCAGACAGCAAAATAAATTTCAGGCTGTTGGCAAGTAACAGAACCTTAGACATAAAACAGTGTTGTTAATTTAACACTAAAAGAAATACTGGAGTACTCAATGCATTTTTAAAAAGCAGTAAAAACGTGCTAAGGATGTATGTCCACTTAAAGCCTTATTACCATCACACTTCTATTGAGTGGGAACCCCAAGTGAAATAGCCTAGGAAGTGATTAAATGTGAATCCTCCAGTTCCCAAACTGAAATACAAACAAAAAGTGCACTCAGTTGTGATAATCTTGTCTTTAATAACAGAATGGACGGACTAAAGCATCTCCCTCACAAACATGAGTGGGGGCAGGTTGGAGTCGCAAGGATCTTGCATTTCAAGAGGGGGTTTGTATCACCATTTCCTGTTGCATCAGGAGCATTTCTTCACTGAAAAGAACCTGAAATTTAGTACAAATAGAAGCTGAGTTATCTGCTTTGAGATCAGCAAAGGTGACCTTCATAGTGAGAACAGGGAAAGCGGGGAGAGAACAGTAACACTAAGGCACTCAGTGGTGATGAGCTGCAATCAGCTACAACATTTTTGAAATGCAGCTGGATATGAAGGTTCCAGATGAAGCAAAAACTCTTACAATAATCATAGTAGCACAACTACTGAAGCTGCCCCATAAAAAAGCATGCAAGGAAGGGAAGAGAAGGAGAAAGTTATTTGTGAAATGCTGGCAACCAACCACCCACCATTACCACCAAACCCACACGCACTCCTATAAAGATGGCAGGTATTACCAAGGAGCAAACTCCCAGCTGCTGTTGGTATCTAATCAAAAGGTCAGCAGTAATAATAATAAATAATAATACAAAAGCAATAATCTGAATCAATAGTCTCTGAGATGCCAATTTATTTATTCTAACCAGAGCACCATCCAACAGCAGGGGGGCCCATGGAGTCCCTCCTGCAAATGAAGTGGTCTAAACTACAAAACAAGTTTAGAATAAAATCAGCAACACTGTAAAAGGATGGACAATGCATAGAAACAGCTTTTCTAGTTATTCAACTGACAGGCAGCTGTCCCCTGGAAACTAGAAAGTGGAGAATCACCTAATAAAATTTTCCCTTCAGAGAAAATGGCCAAAATGCTAAAGAAAGAGAACAAAAATATATAATTGTATTTTTATTATTTTTGTATTATTAATATAGAATAATATTCTATATTTAGAGCAGCTGCTTAGTTTCTCCCATATCAATTCAAACTGTCACAGTGGCAGATAAATCCACATTCATGACAATTCACATTCTTCTTAAGTTAGTGGAAGTCAGTGGTTAGCAGCAATTTATACAGCACAGGCTTTCATGGTCCTCTTGTTGCTGAAAGACTGCCAAGGAAACACAGTAAATGTGTTTTTGTCTTTCCGAGGAAAGACAATAAATGGGGTCTGCTTTTACCCTACAGGATCTGCAGTTTCATATTAGGTTAAGTGGAAGAGGAACAGGGGACTGCACGCTTCATTAGAACAGCAATGATGAAGCCAGAGTAAGAACAAAGAAAAACTGAGAGACACAAAGAATCAGAGCTGAAATTGCTAAAATTGTCAATATAAAGATGCTAACAATATCCACAGGACACTAAACTGCTATAATAAACTTGTGCTGTAAGAGTATGAGGTAAACAGTGGGCTATCATTTCCTTTTTTTGTCAGAGAAAGAGTGGAGGAAGCTAGAAGGAAATAATCATAATCTAATATAGATGACATCTTTGATAATTATTTTTAAAAATTAAAGTGTCATTTATCCAAAAATAACATAATAGTCATATTTAAAATGTCACACTAGTTCTCATGGGGAAAATAAGATTTATTTTTCTTGGTTTACACCTGTAGGCTTTGCAGAAATACTCTACAGTAACTGCATTTTAAGAGACCAAGTTGTTTTTTATCCAGTATTCTCAAACCTATCAAATATTAAACCCCACAATGCTTTTTAAAATGTAAGCCTCTATTGCACCTCTTTGTACTTGTGATACCTACCCTGACATGAAGCACAGAGAATTGACTTTAGCTTGTCTAAATAATGCATTCACACTTTTCCAAGGAGTAAGAAACAATTTGGGATTTACAAAAAGACTGGTCATGTTTCAATTATTAAAACCTTCCTTCTCTCTTCTAAGGAATAAAATTTTACATTACACACTTGTAAACAGAGAAATCCAAGCAGAAAGAATTTGCCTGTTAAATAATTCCCATATTTCACAGCAAACAGCCCAAGTATATGACACTGCTACAGATCTGTTTGTTTCCTCTAAACTATGCCTGCACACACATACATATTTTCTGAACAGAAAATGGGCTTATGATAGCTAATTGTTGTAATGAACTCCAGAATATAGAATCAATCTAATATTCTACTGTGCCTCTCCCCAGGAATTCTGTAGGTACAAAAATGTCCCTCAAAACTCATCTTTAATGTTGAAATGTGGCTGATCTTCAGGTTTAAAGTCTAGGTTGGGGCTGCCATCCTCATTCAGAATTCGTCGAGAAGTATAGCCAACAATTGGATATTTGGCCTTATAAACATTATTGAAGATATCATCCAGGGACTTCAGTTCCTCTTCTGTGAGTCCTGTCTAAACAAAATAGGGAAATGAAAGTCCTGTCTCAAAGAAATAAAAATATAGATATTTACAAGCATTTTTTCTTTTTTACTGATTACTATAAAACTTAGGGTCAGCTTTTGGGTTTATTTTGCAGAGCATGATGACCAAATTTAATTGTATAATTTGTAATTTTATTCTTTTCATTCAAATTCAGCCTTGACAAAACTTTAATATACTCAGGTCAAACCACTAACCTCCCTTCATTTTCCCATAAGTAAATCACATCTCAACTATGTAAAAACCCACTGCCAGAGTTAGCATCCACTGCCACGTCAGTGACACAGGATACACTAAACCAGCTGACAAAGAAAGTTATTTACTCTCTTTGTGAGCATTTTTAAACAGCAGGTGATTTTCCCTTTACACGTTTACGTAAGTTGTATTGATTCCACAGATAAAAAACTCTCCTCTTGAAGGCTGTTAGCACCTTTCTTGAGCAGTAAATACATATCTATTTTATGTATTTAAAGAATATTAATGTATTTTGGTTTTAAATACAAGTAATTTAAAATCATTACTCATCATCTTTCAAAATAATTTAACTTTGAAAAATGGAATTAAACCAATGGTCCATTTTCTTACTGTGTCATGTGTAAGATCTGCTGGATCCAGAGACATCTTTGCAACTCCTCTTGTTGAGTCTTTTCCAACCAAAGCATTGTATGGGGCTCCTTTTCCATAAAATTCTGTCAGATTTAAAAAAAAATAAAATCCAGAGATGATCTGACAATGTACAGGCTATGTTCAGCCTCTGCTCTTCATCCAGCCTCTTAAACTCTTAAAAGAGTTTTGACCAGGCCATTTGGACAGCACAGATGGATGAATACCAGCACAAAAGGAAAAGATGAGCTGCAGCAGTGTTGATATTGTGTAGTGCCATATGGGTACAACCAAGTTACCTTTGATCTGGTCAGGACAATGAAGTGCTGTAGCAGCAGCTTCCATGTGGCCTGACCCCACATGTGGTGACTCAGGGGTCTGGGCAGGTGTCTTCAGCATTTCTGTCAGCAGTGTCCAAGCTAACTGGACAGTGCTGGCTTGTCTATGTGTGCTGTAATCTCAAACCAGTGTAAGTTCTATACAAAACCTTTGTAGGGGAGCTGTCAGAGGAGGAAAACCAAGTTTTTTAAAGGAGGAAAATGTGTTCTTTTTGTTGCAGGCTTCTAATACACTGGGAATATTTAAAAACAAATGACTGAACAATAACATGAAAACAAAGCGGACAGCAGATGAGACACAAACTAACCTTTTCCAGAGGTGACATCAAATACTACTCCCTTCACCGCCAGGTAGATGGGCTGTCCTTCCTGGAAAGAAAGCCATCAGTATAGCCTTAGCACTTAAGTATAGGCAAAAGGCAGTTAGTTTTAGCTATGAAATCCATAAGCACTCAGGACATAAAGGAGAGAATTAAATTATCTGTTGTATGTTTTCTCTTGTTATGTGCATATACCAGTGTACGCATTCCATCCCTTGACATTTCTTGCTTGTACTTTAAGCTGTCCCTGATTTTTTTTTTACATTTTAACAATATACAACGAGCGAATCTTTTTAATCTAAACAACACAGTCATAGAAGACATCCCTCTTGCAGGTCACCTCTTGTCTGCTTGAAGCCCATCCACTGCATCTTTCTATTCCTAATACAGATGGATATTGCCCACAATAAAAGGGTGTATGGCCAACAACATTCTTTATTTGATTAAGAAACCACAGATGAATGCATAAACACGCAAATCTAATCTGCTGACATCTGTTTTACTTAATAAGCCAGTGCTTCTGGTTTGTCTTTTACACATAAGATGTATTTTTAGTCAGATGTTGATTAGTTTCTTGTAAGTATCTGGAGAAGACCCTGAGAAGGTCAGCCAGCAAGTTTTTTCAGAAGAGAAGCTGATGTGTGTTAAGACAGGACTTCATCGTTTTGAATGCGAAGTTCTGCTGAGGTTTCTGCATCACAGAAAGCTAAAAACTTTTAAGTTGAAATTGTGTTGTTATTTCCATAATCTTGTAAAAAAAAAAGGGGGGGGGGTGTCTAAATACATGGTTTACTGAATTACAGAGGGAAAAATATTTTGGTTTCAACTCACGGTAATCTGAAATTCCCTGGCAAGGGAACCAATATAACAGGCACATGCCATCTAATTGTGTGCGTGCAGCTTCAAAATGGGCAGCTGCCAGCCGGACAGACGAACAGAGGGACGCCTGCAAACTTCCCACGGTGCCTAAAAGGCAGGTGATCCCCAAAATTCCTGGGCCGGAGGGATCGAGGGAACAGCGCAGCAGAAGCAAAGCATGGCAAGAGAAAGAACCAGCTTTAAGGTGGTTTCAGGGCACGGGAGCGAGCAGGAAAGGGAGGGAACGCGGCCCGGCCCGGCCGGCGCCCGCCGGCGCCCAGTCAGCCCCCTCCCAGCCGGCCCTACCTGCCTGCCCGTGCGTAATCTGGCCAGCTCGGGCTCGGTGAAGAGCCTCACGGGGGCCTCGGCCGGCGTCTGAAGCGCAGCTGCGGGCGGCTTCGGCGAGGGCGGCCCGCAGCGCTGCAGCAAGCGCGGAACAGGAGCAGCCGCGCCGCGCCGCCGCCATGCGCCGCAGCCCCGCTCCGCCCCCCCGCCCGCCTCCCGCCGCAACGGCCGCCGACTCGGCTGCGGGAAAGGACGTGGGATATGTACATGCACCGGGGTTAAAGAGCCAGGCGCGCAGTGCGCGGCGCTGCTCCCAGGAAGAGTCGCGGTGGGCTCGGCGTGCGGAGCTCTGAGGGGTCCGCGGTGTTTAGCCTGGGGAGAAGGAGGCTCAGGCAGCACCTTATCACTCTCCAGAGCTGCCTGGGAGGAGGCTGTAGCCAGGTGGGAGTCGGTCTCTTCTCCTTAGTAACGAGCAATAGGACAAGAGGAAGCAGTCTCAAGTTGCACCAGCGCAGGTTTAGATGGGATGTTTGGAAAAGTGCTTTCACAGAAAGAGTTGTCAAGCACTGAAACCGGCTGCCCAGGGCAGTGGTGGAGTCACCATCCCTGGAGGTATTTAAAAGTGTAGCTGTAGCACTTAAGGACGTGGTTTAGTGATGGACTTGGCAGTGCTGGGTTAATGGTTGGACTCCGTGATTTGAGAGGTCGTGTCCAACCTACACGATTTTATGATTCTTTTCCATACAGAATGCACAGCTGGCACTTTAACACATCTAGTAGTAAAAAGATTCCTTAATTTTCATCCTTTTTCCCTTCTGAAGTTTCTCTGCTTGCTGTTTTGAATGTTTATTCACAAACTCAGGACACATAGGATAGGCTTCATCTTTACAACTTAAAAAACCCAGACATTTTTAGCCTAAAAACAGAGAGAATAAATAGGAAATTTTCAGATTACATGTTTTCCCCATGCTATAAATACCTATCAGGAAAACATTAATGGCTAGCAGAAAAATAAGTAGCTTGATGCTTATAATTCCATGTAGAATTAAGAAAATTAGAAACGTTTTACAATTCAGATGCATATATCCCATCCCTCCCCGCAGTGCTGGCAAATGAGGACCTGAACGATTTAAAGCCTGGATACTGCAGCATTCAGTCTTCCTGACTACTGTGCTGGAATTCAAATCCATGCTTGGTCAACCTCCACAAGTTCTGTGAAAGCTGAACAGTTTGGAGAAGGATCTGAACAGTAAATAGGAGGTAGGAATGGGTTTGGTGTTTATTTTAAGGATTGTTTACAAACTCTTCCTGTGTAAAATCCATATGTCTGCCTCGGAGGACACCTGTTCCACATTGCCTGAGGTAAAGCTCTTGACCAAAGGAAATTCTGTACATTGGTGTAAGCAGAGCTGAAATAGATAATCCAAAGCAACTTCCCACAGTTCTCTTCTGGATGACAACAGCAGCACAAGATGAGAAGCACAGGGGACTGAGAGCATGTGTCCACAGTATGGGGGTGACAACCAATGGGCCACATCCCTGTACAAAGAGTCAGGCCAAGCCTGCAGAGCCAGGGCATAGGGAAGCCAAGTTGCTGTGGCTGTCTGGGAGCTGACTGCCACAGGCTGCTGTCTGGTGTGGCAAGCTGAGTATTGGTCTTGTTAGGGTGAAGTTTACAAGGTTGTTACTGTGATTCCCCTTAAGCAGTGAACTGACCAATAAGCACTGCCTGAACAATAGCTTGGCTTCTGAATGGGCTTCCCATTCTGTCTGCCCATCACGTCCATTTGATGACTTCACATGCCACAAGACAGGTATGAAATGTCAAGCAGAAAAGAGACCTCTGTTAAGGCTTTGGACAAACAGCTTGTGAACGCTTCTGTTACGTGCGAGAAAGAGTTCTGGCATTTGCCTGGTTGCTCTGTCTGCAAATCTCCCACATGCCTTCCCCAGAGCTGCTGGGAAAGATGCAAAAGTCTGATTTGTCAGTTTGGTTCAATCACATTATAGATTTACCTTTTATTCTAAAATAATTATTTATAAGTGTCACCCCAGGGGAGGGCTGCAAGTGCTGAATACTAGCATCTGTCTGAAATGTGATTTCAGGCCTGTCTTTGAATGACAACCTTCTGAAAAATAATAAGAACTAAAATGTTTTCTTTCTGAAAGGAGAAGCTGTTATTGTCGAAGGACTTCAAACCTTGGTTATTAACTTACTAGGTGTGGGTCTTGGGTATAGGGAAATGATCTACTGAGCAGGGAATCCCCTGCAGTGCTGCATCTCAACGCAAGAAATGTTGTGCATGCTTTTTCTTGATGATGAAACATTAACAATTACTTCCATGCTGGCGAAGAAAAAAAATAGCCGTGTAAGTATTTGTGGACAGATGGGTCATGAGTCAGCTCTTAGGCTTTTATCTTCCTGAAGTGCCCCACTGCTTCGGGCACAGCGTTGGTGGGTCATCCTAGAAGCCCTGCAGAAGTTCTATCTGGTTTCCCAGTGAGTCTGTTGTTTCAGTGTTCTGCTAACCGCCTCGGGCAGAAGAAAATAAAAATAAAAATTAAAAAACTTAAAAAGTAATATTTTGTGCAGTCTGGGGAGAGCTGACAGAATTATCATAACTGCTTTTCCGACCTAGCTCCTCCTTGTGTTAGCAGAAGTGCGTGTTGTAGGAAAGACTCATCTCCCCGTCACTACGCAGAACTACACACCTCCTGGTAGAGAGAAATGTTCCAGCAAACCCCACAAAACCCCTCTCACGCGTGAGCCGTGCTGCTCGCCCCCCACCCGGCCCCTCACGGCGGCTCTGCCCGGACTACGCCTCCCAACAGCCCTGGCGCGGGGCGGGACGCAACCGGAGGCGGGAAGCCGGGGGATGGCGGGGGGTCCCGGCGCCTGCGTGGCCCTGCCGCCGGGCGGCTCGGCTCGGCTCGGATTGGCTTGTTCCGTCCTGTTCCGGGCGCGGTGTCGCTGCCCGGCCCCGTGCGGGTGCCGCGGGTGCCGCCCGGCCCCCGCGGCAGCCGCTCCTGCTGATGCCAAGAAGACAGAGTGTGTCCGCATCCTAGGGGTACGGGGGGCCGGGGCAGGGCTGGCGGGCGGTGCGTCCCGGCTGGCCGGTGTGTGCCGGACCCAGGGCTCGCCGCTTGCCCCGCGGTGACACCCGGCGCTGTCGCCGTGGGCTCGCTCGGCTCCGGGCTGCGGCTCCGCCGGGTACCCGCGGCGTCGGGGGGCACCTGCGCTCTCCGGAAAGGAACGGGGGGTTTGGGTGCGCGTAATCCCGTGTTTCATCTCTGAACGCGGTTCGAATGATGGGCAGCGGTTGTGTTCAGGGCATGAGGTAGGTACAGCTGGCCGGTGGGTTCTGTAGCCGGGGTTCGGTAACAAGGGGATGGTCTGTCGGGTGTGAGAAGCGGCTTTGGTACCAGAGCTCCCGCGCCCGAAACTGAAGGCCTCTTTATCACCCTGCCAAGACCCCGAGGCAGAGCCTGCTTTGCATATCAATATACAGGCTCAGCAACCGGAATTCCTTGCTCCTTCCTATCTCTTCTGTTAGAGATACAAGCTATTTGTGCCAAGTTCAGCAGCGGTAGAGAGTTACAGCAGAGCACTTTTCTTTTGCCTGCAAGATACAAACAAGTGTGGATATTTTCCTTCCTCTGCACGTGACGGGTATTTTGGAGCTCAGTTTTAATACGTTCTAATTTAGTTTAGTGCCGTCTGTTTAGTTTCACCTTCTGGTTTTTGTGCCAGGCTAGAAAGCATTGGAAGGTGATGAATCAGCGGACCAGCAAAAGGCCTGTGTGACCAAGTTCTGCTTTTATTTAAGAGATTTTTATCCAATAGGAAGATTTATCAGGATGAACTTGAGTTGTGTGCTTGTACATAGGCGATGCACTTGGGAGAGTTAGAGAGAGTTAATGCATGCACTGATGCCTGAAGTATGGACTGGACTATGCATGTTATGTGTATCAGCCACCACTGAAACTGGTCCATACATTTGGGATTGTCCCAAACTCTATGGCACAAGTCTAGATGGTATGTGTCTAAGTGCAGCACCTGTGATTCCATCCCTTCTCCAGTGCCTGCAGCAGTCTTTGGTACTTCTACCTCAAGCAGGGATGCTCAAATGTCTGGAATTGCCTTTTCTGACCTTCCCTTTATCTAGTACTTTTCTGTGTGCAGATCTGAAAAGGAACTGCTGGGACATGGGCAAGCTTCCTCAGTTGTTTCACACTCAGCTGTATGTACTGAGCCCAGAGGAATGCTGAACAAAGTCTGTTTCATGCCCTTCCTGCCCTTGACATCCCATCCTATCTCTGAATCCTATTGCAAGCTTAACTGCCCTGCAATTTATGTTCCTTCTGCATTAGCACCATGCTTCACCTCTTTATCAAAAATACAGTGTAGGAAGAGCTGGCCTATGAGGGTGAACACAGCTGCTGTGCTCCAGGTTCACTGTTGGCAGAATCTCCAAATCCAAGACAAGTGACAACTGTGAACAAACCAGAATCAGCTGTCACACAGTAATGCTGTGCTGGCTCCCCAGTCATTAGGAGAGTGTGTCTGTGACTTGTTGGGTTTGTAGGTCTGTGCTGCAGTGCCCTGTAGACACAGTGTGCTGTGTGCCCTACGCTCTGAACGCAGGGGCTGAGCCACGGACAGTGTGAGGCTCTTGGTCACCTCAGTGGCTGTATGCAGCTTCACCTCTTGTCAGTTCAGGTGTTCAGGATCTGTATTAAAATATAGTTGGTTTTAGGGAAGGGGTCTTACACATCAACCTACTCACTGCACCTGAAGCAATGTTAGTACTCCTGCTTTTGACTGGCTGTCCTTACTGGCTGTCCTCTGCTTTTGTGCGTGAAAACATTATGAAACTGTGTCTGCTTTATCAACCAAGATAAGAAAACATAGTTGCATATTGTTTGGGTTTTTTGTTTTGTTGCTAAGGGATAATGAAAGTCTCTGTTTTCTGAGCTTATCACAGAATCATTTAGGTTGGAAAAGACCTCTAAGATCATCTTTTTTCTACTTGTTAAAAAGATTGCTGTAGGTTCTCTTGAGAGGATAGGAAATGTTGCATAATGTGGTGTTGTTTAAACTTGTGTTGGGATCTCTTTGCTGTTAGGAATAGAATTCACTTATCCTCTAAATAACCTCAGTCAATGAGGTGCCTGTACCCAGGGAATCAGAGAGGTATGGGAGTCACCTGAGAAACTGCGGTGACTTGGTAACTTACATTAATTTTTTGGCTCTGGTATAAGGAATTAGTATGAGTATAATTGGAACTGGCTTCTTAGTTTATTTAGCTTAATCAGTACAAGAGGTTCAGTGAGTACTCTTCTTGTGTCAGAATGGCTTATTTTGGGTCAGGTAAACAAATAGAACTGGCATGTTTCTACAGAAAGGAGCAATGTATTAATTTTCCCTTATTTTATGAAGATAATTGAAAAAAATATCTTCAGTTGGACCCTGGTAAGTCTCCTGCAAATGAGCTGAGTTTAGCCTGTTAGATACCTGTTCACACCATGCCACAGGAAATCATGCTTTATTTATGTTCTAAGCATTTAAAAACAACTGGGTAACTGCTTTCATTTGGCTTTGCATGGTGGAAATAAATGCAGAAACACAGCAGGAGATGATGGAGACTTTACGTCAGACTTTGAAGATGTAAAATGAGTGGACTGTTTCCTAATAGGTGCTGGTGATTTGGTAATGATATAATGATGATTTCAATACTGAATTAAAGTTGGGTGAAATAAAAGCACTTCTTTATGGATACATGCGTGTTACTGTTGAATAAGTTAGGGGTGTAAAGTTTATAGCATTCAGTATGGCTGCTGCATTAACTGTGCCCCCATTTTCTTTGACATAGGAACAAAGTTAATCTCCCTTACCCAATTAGATAGGTGATGCTGAATGTTTAGCTTGGACAGTTACTATGCAACACATGACGTGCTGCAAGCTTGTGTGCCAGTTTGCCTTACTCTAAATCTGTATGTCAGTCCCTGCCAGAAAAGAAATTTGGAAAACACACAGGAGATTATCTACCTATCTATCTACCTACCTATCTATCTATCTACCTATCTATCTATCTATCTAATGTATAAAAACTGTTTTTCTTCACAATCTCACGTGATGCATATCTGATGTGACAAGCTTCTGACTCTGACGCAAGTGTCTTGGCAGTTTGGGCCCAGAGCTCTGAATAGCTAAGCAAGAAAACATCTGGTCTCTGTTGCTGTTTCAGAAACACCGTAAGACTAATTAGTTGCATAACCACTAATATATAATAATCTGTAGAGTGAAATCAAATAAGTACCAGAAATATAGGGATGTTTGACTGTTGTCTCATAATGACCTACCTATGTGGCTGAAACTGCATTTGAGTGACTTAACAACTGTCAAAATGCGTCTCGAGCTTTTTGCACCTCTTTATTAAGAAGTGGTAATGCTCTGTTTGCTGGTATGTGCTGTGGTTTGTTTATGCCTGAAAATACATTCTTCAGTGACAGAACGAAGTTCCTGCTTACATCAGAGGACATTGTCCTAATTGGAGGTTTAAACTGGGTTGGAGCTGCCAGGGAAATAATTACTTGGATCTTGAAAGAAAAGGTGGTGTTATTGTTGAAGCAGCAGGGTAGAAGTAGGTTAAATTTAATGTGGTGTCTTTCTCTTTTTGCAGTGTGCAAATCACTTAATTTTTAGCTTTAGGTTTTAGCTGTAAATGTCACTCTTATCTGGTGAACAAGTGGAAGAGATGCTGGGTGCTCTTGGTCTGGGGGCATGTTTTTGTGTGTTTGGTTAGTTGGAGCCTCTTTTATTTGTACCGTAGAAATTCCAGCAATTGCAAGTTGAGAGCATGTTTGGAAATTGAACCACTCTTTTAACTACACAGCTGAGTGAAGATGTGGAGCGAGTATCTGAAAACCCAACAGATGAGAGAGAAGGAGAGATGGAAGTTCATGAAGATGCCAGCTCTGTTATTTTACCAGGTGAGAACTGTTGACCCAGAAATTATTGATTCTTGGTGCCTGATAAACTACTGTGATGTGTGGCTTTGGTTATTTTGGTTTTGTTATTTTACTGCACTTCTGAAAACAAACAAAACACTGAATTATTAATTTTTTGTGAATCAGTAGTGATAGAAAGCCAAGGAGGTTTTCCAAGGACTGATGTGAGAATATTTCTTTGTCATGAACTGTGCTCAGCCAAAGACGATGCAGCACATCTGGCTCTGAGGTAGCTTAGTATGTCATCTTCCTTTGTGTTGTGTCTGACCTCAGTTGCAGTATCTGTGGTGGCAGTGGGTTGCAAGCAAAGTCTGTGCCAGCTTTGTGTGAGCAAGATGCAATATTGAACAGATGTGCTTTTAAACAGATTTTTAGTAAGACTATTTGGGCCTGCTTTTGGAGGGTGTTAAATGGGCTTATTGCAGCTCAGGTGTAGGCATTAAGGTAAGCCAACCTGAAAGGAGTATGGCCTCAGTGTCTTGCAGCCATTCAAGACATATTTGTTTCAATAGTGCAGTTTTATGCATATCAATGTCCTAATTAATTAGCCTTGGCTGCCATCTCCTAACATGTAACTTGGAGACGTGTGTGTGACCACAGACCTTTGTAAGAGGTTTTGTGTGCAATAGGATTTACTAAAAGGCTCGTGTTTGCTGTGGGAAGGAGCAAACACCAAACTGTGCCATTAGAGTTGAAGAGCAGCATGTGGGACAGCCTCAGAGGGCCTGACTCATTAAATTACACCACACAGAACAGTCAGCATGAAGTATGGCTGCTTATCTCCTTTCTTATGTTGGGTTTTAATGCTCCTTTTTTGTGTTCAGCTATATCTCACTCACGATCAAAGCGTGATGTGTAACTCAAGAGTACATGAGGTTTTTCCTTTAAAGTATTTCCAAAAGAAATGGCAAATGCACAGAGTATGGGGAAAGCAGTGTCTGTGTGAGAGTGAGACTGGTCTGAAGATCTTCAGAGAATAAGGTTTGAAGGCAAGGAGACTATAAGAGAATTGGCTCAGACTTTTTTAACTGTAATTGGGAGAATCCTTTTTTGAAATTTTATGTAGAATGCACAAGGAGTTATGAACTGGAGGGTAACAAATATCTAGTGACTTCTACCGTGGTGGAGATGCAATGCAGAGAGCTGGGCAAGAGCATTAGAGTATTAAATCATTCTGCCAATGCATATGCTGAGTGTGTAAGAATCACCTCAGACTGGGAGGCGGGGAAGGGAGTTGTTTTTTCCAGAGGCAAAGATTGACCATCAACAGACTTTTTCTTATGAACTTTGAACTTTGTTTCTGAGTTGTTCTTGAAAGTAGACCTTGTTTCCTGACTGTAGTATCCTTAAGCTGAGTGCCACATTCTGACCTGTGAGAAAGAGGTACAATCTTAGGATGCTTATATCTCATACTTGAGAAGGAAGCATCTGTTTGACTAATCATCAAAACCAGCAATAACTGTGGCTTTTTATGTGAAGCTGAGTTTGAGGCTTACTTTCCTCTCTAGTGATTGATCTTTAAATGAAAACTGAGTAAATTCAGCCCAAATATCTGTATTTTAAAGTCCTAATCCATAATCTGTTTGGTTTTAGATGGTGAACTGGGTACCACTACCCCTTCTTTGCGTTTCAGCAAGACCTGCTTAAAGAATGTTTTTTCAGTAATTCTCCTCTTTATGTATCTGCTGCTCATGGCTGTAGCTGTGTTCCTTGTCTACCAAACCATCAGTGACTTCAGGGAGAAGCTCAAGCACCCAGTGATGTCTGTCACTTACAAGGAAGTGTCCTTGTATGATGCACCCGGTAAGAACTGTAGCAAACAAAAGGGGTTAAGTTGTTGTGCACATTTTTCTTGGATTGTTTAAAATCTTTGGTGTTGATTCTTCAGGGCCCAGATTGCATATAATACTTTAACCCAGGTCTTTCACTTCCTCTTTTTTTAAATCTGTGTTGTGTTGACTTTGCACAGAAATGTTGACATCGTAGGGGAGATTGTGGGAGCTTTTGTGCCAATAACATGAATGACAGAAGCTGTGATGCATTATGCAACATTTGATAGATAAGAAGTGTTTTTAGGCTCCAGAATGAGTCCTCTTTTAGAGAAAGAAGATAATTCCTTTTGGAAGTATCCCCAGAACAGCATTGTTTAAACAGGGTAGCATGTAGGATGTTTGTCAGGGAATTCAGTGATGCAGTGGACAGTGAGGTGCCATTCACAGTAAAGAAGGTGAATTTCTCAAACCAACCACAATGCCACTTTCCACTTCCATCCTGTGTTGTTTACAAGTTCATATTGCATCAGTAGGCAATGAAAATGTGATGTGACTGCAGGGAACAATGTTGGCATAAAAATGTAGCATGGCAGCAGAAACTGCGTTGCAGTTTGCAAGAGGAATTACTCTACATTTTTGAAAAGTGAGTTGTATCCTTATTATTTTTTAAAATTATCCATCAGCCATTCATAAATAGAGCTGGGGTATCAAGTGCAGCTCAGTCAGTCATTGGTCAGTTTCCAATTTAGCAATGGCACTGCAGTGTTATTAATTACAAATAACCACTCCAGTAATTGTGGCTGAAAGGAGAGTGTTTCAAAGTTGTCGCCATATTCCTGTAGTTGTTTTTCTGTATAGTCAGTTAGGCTTAGCTCTGTAAGTAGGTCTTTGTGTTTGGACCATATGGAATTGACTGTAAGCTCAAGCTTTCCCTCCTTTTTATTTTTTCCACATGAGCTTTTCATACAGCAACAGGAAAAAATTTCATTTAAAGAAGCAGAGCAACATACATATAAATCCAAAAGTACTGTTGGGCATCCCTGCTAGATCAGAGAACCTAAATTAATATAGTCCTTTAGTTTATTGCTCTGTTAAAGTGATGAGATGGCAAGTTGCAAACACAGAGCTCTGAAGAAAGGGATAAAGCATTTATAGACTGATACATGCTGACTGCTTTGACATGTCACATTTTGATGGGCACATCATTTCAGTTGTGAGAGCTAATTATATCTAATAAATAATACTTTTTTTTTAGTTGGTCTAGATTATCTTCCAGCAAGCTTGTCTACAATAATAAATGTGGCATATGTGGTGTAACAGAATTTTGAGGTTTGGGTCTTGTATTTTGCTAGCCTTCTAAAGCTGAGGTGGCTGAAGTTCCAGTGAATGTTGTTGGACTGAAATGGGAGGTTTACAATACATAAGAGTTTCCATCCAGGTGAAGTAGTAGCCTGCCTACCCAGTGGTATAAATAATAAAGATGGCAACAGTTAGTGCTTATTTGATGTCTTTGGTTTTTATCATGACATCATATCCAGTGAAGAGAAGACATCAGATGTTCTGAAAAGGATCTTTTCAGTTTTATAAGATCAGCCAGCAATCTTTGATGTGTCATGTATAGTTCATACATTATTTCCAATTAAAATTTGATTGTGTCAAATGCCAATGTCTGAAAACATGGACAAACTGAAGCACTACCTGTCCATTTGACTTCAGTAGTCTCCTAACTTATTTTACGGATTCATTTGGGGTGAAAGGGACTGATGTATTAACTGCTGGTTTATGGAAAGACTAGGGAAATTTAGTAGCTTCTGTGAACTGTGAGTTATTGTAACAGAATATGAACACTGATTTTTTTGTCAATGCATGGTAGGGGTTCTGTCCTGATGCAGCTGGTGCTTTTGACCTGCTCCAGAAAAATGCAGAAGTGCATAGTTTAATTTGATTGTTTTGTTGGATCTTGAGGATAGCTCAGTATCCTGTCAGATTAAATTCCAGAATGAAAATCTATGTACTTGGGAAGGAAATCAGTGCTCTCCAATGTTTTTCTCCCAAAACAGGTATTGCCTTTTACCCAGGGAAGGCTCGGCTGCTTAGCTGCAAACATCATTACTACGATCACATTCCTCCTCTGATAAATCCAGGTCAGCCAGGACACATTGAATGCACCACTCAGAGAATCAACTACACAGATCCTTTCACTAATCAAACTATGGTAATAATAATATAATAGAACAAAGCTTATTCAGTATGGGTTTTCTACTCGTAATTGTATTTGAAAGTAAAAAATATTTACTATGTGCTATAAAAAAAAATCCTTTCTTCCAGGTTTTTTTCCAAGCCATCTGTCCTTTTGTTTTCAGAAATGTAAAAGACCTCAGTCACTGTGTATATGTGTTTTGGAAGATCAGCTGTTGTGTGGGTGTGTGCAGCACAGAAACTTGAATGGGATAAAATATGTAATTTTTCACAACAAAATTCTTGCTTCATTCTTGTCCTAAATGAACTGGGAAGCATTCTTCTTGGTGTTGTAAATCTGGCTTTGATTGAAAGCCGTAGCAGTTATTCCATTAAAGCAAGATAGCTAATCTCTTTTTGTATGTTTGCTGGGATTTACATACTATAATTGTCACACTTGGAAGAATCTTAAATAACCACCAAACATTTCACTGAAGTGCTGTGAGCCAGCAAGATGGGTGTACTGGGTGATTGTCTTAAATTGCCCTTAAAAATGCAGGGAATCTAGCTGCTATATAAAGAAATGGTAAAAAACCACAAATGACCATATTAATACTTTAGATAAAGTGATTGCTCAGATTGTTTTTAAGGAAACTAAACATGAACAAATAAACTATCTAGGTACCCATTTGGTCATCTTTGTTCCTCTTCATGTTTTGCTTCTCATCTAGTCACCATTTATTTTTGGGAAGCAGCTCCTTAGTACGTTGAAAGTAATAGTCTAGGTGCAAGTCTAATTTAATTTGTGCTCCTATATGCTCTTTTTGCATGTTTTAACAAACTAAGAACATGCAATTTTATGCTGTTGTAGATTCATTTAGAAGCTTGCTGATCCAGTAGACTCTAGTCTTGCAGTGGACTAGAGAGGCACTGAGGCAGAGACCTCTGATGTTCTCCACATCAGACTCCAGATTAACTTTTTTATGTCAAGAGCAAAGTTCCAAGACTTTAATACTCAAAACAGTTTTGATTGTCCTCCTGCAGAATGCAGGGCCTTGACTGGTAATTCCATGTGAACCCAAAGGATGATGACAGAATTAAAGCCGGTTTCTTAGAAAAAACACTAAATCTTGATACTAAAAGGATGAATTCAATTGGCATTCTTGCCAGATATTTTAATAGATGTGTACTTAGTAGCAGCCAAGAAACTCTCAGTGTGTATTAGTTTTTTATACAGTATTAGTGCCAGTTGACAAATTCTTGAACAGGAAATGAGGATTCCTTTGCCACTCACCATCTCTGTTTCCTTACAGAAGTATGCTTTGGTTGTTCAAGGCCCTCGTGATGTGAAGAAAAAGGAACTGGTGTTTTTGCAGTTTCATTTAAATGAAACAGACCAAGATTTTAGTGCCATTGACTACCTTCTGTTTTCTTCTTTCCAAGAGTTTGTCAACAGGTATGTAAAGGAATGAGCTGTAACTGCACTGAACTTGCTACCATAATACTTGGGAAAGCAAGCTTTTTTAGAAACAATCAGACAGGCTTTTATGTATTTTTTTTTAATGTTTGGGTTATGCTGATGCTCTTTCATATCTTTGTTTGCTGATCTTACTTTTTAGAAAATGCACTGAGAACTTTTTCAGTGACAAAACGTGCTCTCAGCTGTGCTCAAATCATTTGTTGCTGCAATTTCTGGAAGTTTGAAGTTTGTGCTGGCTTACTGCTGTCTGCTGCTGTGGGTGATCAGGAAGTGTGCTGTCCTGGGTAGTGTGTCAGGAAGTGCAGAGAGAACACCAATGTTTCTGTACCATTTGGGTTTTTTTAAAGCAGTTACTGTGAAGATCAGATCCCTAGATTGATTTGCTGTGATTTCATTGAAAGATTAACTGTATTTTGTTGTCTTACTGGCTTTATGTAGGATTCTATAGAATGATTCATATATGGGGTTTTCAAAATTGCTTCATATTTGTTCAACATTGGTGCCATTAGAGTGACTGATTACCTTATTCTAATTTTAATAAGAGTGGAATTAATCTTGAACTTTCTTCAAAGCCCCACTCTTTTCCCCCTGTGACAATAAATTTCATACTTAACTGTTTAAGTTTTGCTTTAAGTTTAACAGTTCAAGTTCTGTTCTTCTCTCCGTGATCCAGATTAAAAGCTAGACAAGAGATATTAGTCATACTGACATCTGATAGAAAGCCCTATTTTGGTAATACCTGCTCAATGAAAAAGGGACAGGGGATAAAGGACATATGCAGAATCAAATTGGGTGAGGGAAGGGAAGAGAAATAACAGATTTTATTGTAGCAACACATTCTCAGAGGTTTGAACTTATCATAATGGTGCTCTCAGATACAGCAGAGACTGGAAGTGTTCAGTTGCAGTATCTCTGGGTGGCCAAAGGCCAGTTATCTGAATTTCCTTTTTACACAGCTTTTCTACTTCAGTGAAGGAGAGATTTTAAGCCACTAAGTACTTTCTGTAACTACACTAAAACACCTCATAAAATGCTAATGTTCCGGGTATTTTAGGCATTGATATTTTAGGGTGAGAAAATACCAGTTAGAAGCAGTGATGTAGAAGGTGCTACTTGTTCCTTGCGTGCTGGTTTTTCCCATTTTTTGTGGCTTGTGCTGCGTTTAGAAACACATACAGTGGGACCAGTTCCAGCAAGGTGCTCAGCACTGTCTGAGACCACCCCTGGTGTTGCATGTGGCTCTTTGCAGAATGAACCAGCTTACGAGACACAGCTCAGCCTGTGCTTAACCGGGTCTTGGAAGCCACGTTTCTGTGCTCGTTGTATCGACTTGCAGATGAGCCATTCTAAAGAGCTGTTTCTTCCCAAGTTAAAACACACATGCCCCACTTACACTGGCAGTATTTCTGCAGCTGTGCGTGCCACGTGTCGTGCACGTGCAGGTTAGGTGTGCAGAACAACAGTGTGCTTGTTGCAAAGGTCTGAGCTTCAAGGCTGTGCTTGTGCCAGAGTAGGTGAGTCGGTTAAGAGTCATCTGTGAGATGCCTGGGAGAAACCTGGATGGCAGCCTTCTGCTTCCAGGTTTGCCAGGTCAGACCGGTTATATGGCAGATTGGTCCATGAAAAGACGGGGAAGTGTCACTTTGTTCCTAGAGAAGCTGCCTTGTCCCTGTGTTGGAAGGCACCAGAATGGAGGCCAGGGGAGTGAAGGCTGGGTTATGTTTGGAGAAAAGTGAAAAGAGGATGGGGATATCTGTTTGGGGATGCATCCTTTGTGCTTGTTTGAGGCAGGTAATAGGAACAGGACTTAAAACTGGTTTTGAACTAACCCAGGTTAATGGTAAAATTGGCAAAGGCATGTAGGCCTTAGTAGTAAATGATCTGCATGTCTAGATGAAATACAGGAAGAGAGCCAGTTGTAGACAGGAGGCCAGTAGTGTTGTCTCTTTTACAGCATGCTCCAAACCTTAATATGGATTGTATGGCTTGTCTTGCCCAGTATTGTGTTTGTTGTCCTTCTGTCCCGGGGCGTGAACTGGACAGGCTCAGGGCAGTTTGGAAGTTTGTTTCTCCTGACTGTGAAGTGCATGTGAAACTGCACTGCATATGCAGAGTGCACTCGTTCTGTCCAACTTTCAGTAGAAGAGAAAATAGAAATGATTTCTGCTTCATCAGCAGATGCTAAATTTAGTTGATGGGAAGTCTGGGCTAAGATATCTCTAGAAACTGTTGTGTGTCCTTCCATAGAGCCTCTAAAACTTCAGTTAGTGGGCTTTGTCAACTACTTGTCCTGACAAAGTGTCTCACTTACTGGTTATGAGAGCACAGTATTAGCACTGTGTCCAGCAGTTCATGTACAGTGTTATCAGAGATGCTAAAACTCACTAGATATCATCATTACCGTTACAGTTTTTTGCCATGGCTGCAAACAGCTTGTGTTGGGCTAGGCAGGGAGACTGATGTGAAACATGTAGGGTATTCCATCATCTCAAATCATGATCCAAACCCCCCTTGAAACTGGTGAGAAGAGGCCTGCTGTATCTGCACCACAGTTTCTGTGTAGGCAGTATTATGTGCAGCTCATTTTTGCCTTAAATAGCAATAATTATATCAGTAAAGGCTGCTGAAAGCATCAGCCACAAGCTGTAATAAAAATGGCATCTAGAGACTTGTATCTTTAAGGGGTTTTTTGTGGCATAGCAAGTGGTGAGGACTCAAGCAAGGTCCAGTTGTTTCTGTCGACGGTTTTATTCTCTGCAGCTCTTGTGTTAAAATCGGATCACAAACTACATGAAACTGGCACTGCTCTCAAGTTTTGTTCTGGTCTCCACAGAACACTGCTGCACTCAGTGCTGTTGTTAGCCTCTGAGTTGGAGGGATACTGCTGCTGACTTCTTTTCTTTTTTTTTAATGCAGTGGCAGCTGCTGTCTCTGCCATATTAATTGGAGGGAAGGAAATAATGAAACCCTTGCAAATTACCCAAAAAGTGTGGCTAAAAATACAAATTCCTTTCCTGAACTATCATTAGTATAATATATGGGTTTTAGAAGAAAATCCTCTGAACATACTACTGACAAAACTATTGTTAGTGTAGCATGTAAAATAACTCATGGTCCTGTGAAATTATGGATACCAGTCGGAACAGATCAGAGATTATTAAAGGGTCTAAACAGAGCTCCATGTTCATGTCTCTGATCTGAATTGCTGCAAGCAGAGAAACAAATTATAACAGAAGTGTCAAAACATTGGGAACCACACCAGCTGACCCTTTATTAGATCCCATGGCTGTCTGAGAGTTTTCTGGTCTGGATAAATGCAAAAGCAGTAAACACAAATTGGGTTTGAACCATCTGTGGTTTTGGCTCTTGCTGTTGCATTGGAATCTGATGGTGGGATGTCCTAAAAACTGCCTCTGGCTCACGTGGGTTGGTCCATAGAGACTGGTGTTAGAAGGATCCACTGCAGCACTTACGGAATTAGGTCAGTGACTCCCACAGTTGGGACAAACACAATCTCTCATGGTCTGGCCTTGACTGCTCTGGGCAATGGGCTTCCCTGTTTAGTAGGTTGAACAGTCAGAGAGCACTAGCTGAGAGGAGACCAGGGCTTTGTAGTTCACCCAAGTGAGACGGTGGCCTCTTGCAGTTCTCTTTCTCTGCTGTGATGTAGCAATTTTTGCATGGTCTTGAGGCACCATTAATATCCTGGGAGAGCCTGGTGCAGATTATTCTAGGAACCTTACCATACTTCTGAAGGACAGTGTAATAGGAAGAAGAACTTACTGAAAAACAACAACAAAAAAAGAAAGAAAAACTCTCCAACCAACAACAAAAAAAGGCGCATCTTTTGTAGGTTGTCTGTCTTTGGGGTGAAGAGGGAATTAAAAGAAACTGCCTGGAGAACTGTTCTTCAACTTCAAATCGCTTGCCTGCCTTGTGTTCGTTTAGCTGTGTGTGGTTTTAAAGCTGCATTATTTGCCCTCTGCCATAATTTATGCAAAGTTTCTGCCTCTGCTCTACTCCTGCCACCCCCCCCTTTTTGCTTTCCCCCCCACACTCTGTGGCAGTGGTCTGAATTATGGGCAGATGCAAGGAGATGCCTTCTCATATTATTAATCCTTCTTTTTCAAGCCTACAATTACTGTTGAGGACAAAGTATACTACTGCTGTCTGCCTACCATGTAAGTTGTGGCTGTAACGTTCAGCTCTGTGTCATAACTTCCTGCCTCAATTTTCCATGTTGGTTTGGAAAGCTTTTCTAGGATGCTGTATTTAGTCTGACATTAGGCATATGACTGGCTGGCAGAGTGCTAATTAAGTATGTTCCTCTTGAGGGGCAAAGCACTCCAGTGCTCTTCTGTTCTGTCCCATCAGCTGCTGCTGTACCCACATCCAGAAGGGGGAAGAAGTTGTTGTCGGATTAGGTGTCCCTGTGTCCCTGGTTTGTATGGTGAGGAGCAGTCAGGCTTTGTCCTTATGTTCTGCCCACATCTTTCTTGTGGGTGTTAGAGAGGTGCACTGCCATCCTCTTGGGGTCACTAAACAAGCACCTAATGTCACAAATAAAGATATTCTTAACTTGCTAAAAACCCCTTGGAATAGCATCTGTCTTGATGGGTAGCAAAGAGCGTTAGTTTTCCTTTCCAGGAACGGTTCTCCTTTCTATGTGTGTGTGCAATGGAGTTCCATGTGTGAGCCATTGCCTGAAGCCCTGATGGGAGCAATGGCTTTGGTGGGTTTTGCCTTCCTATGAGCATGTGCATATTCACCTATTAAGCCTGAACAGGAGGCATAGTACAGAGGAGCCCGTGGTGTGATATTCTTTTTATCAGTGCATGCTTTTCCTGCCTTTTGGACAAGGCCACCTTGGTTTCTAGGAAGAAAAGGAGCCCTGATTTTGAAAACTAAGAAAAAAAGACAGGAAAAGTCCTGAACCAGCACTGACTGGATTTGCCCAAGTCTTCCTGATTGGACTGTTGTCTGGGGCAAGAGGTTGCTTCTTCAGCTCTGCTTCTCTTCTTTACTTCTTTGCATCTTTCTCCCGAAAGACCAAAACACCTTAGTCTCTCAGCGGACCTGGTCATGCACACCCTCTGCCATACAAGAAAAGTACACTCTTTCCCTTCACTAGGAAGAAGGAAGTTTGGGTCAAAACCCTCTATCTTGTTTTAAGGATCAACATACCCTGAACATCTCTCTGCAAACTGAACCTATCATTAGTAAAAACAGGCAGCATAGGCTTTAATGATTCATGACTCATCACAGTGGTTTACCCCTTCTTCTCAAATGAAACCTTGTTGGAAAAGCAGCTGCAAGGCTAGGCTTATTTCATAGGGATGACATGAAAGTGGCTAAAATCACAGTAGGTAAATAATAGGAGATGAATAATGGAAGGAGCTCCATGTAAATAGCATGGTTAATTCACTGTGTCCTGTGCAGCTGGTAGAGAAGAGATGGAGACCAGATATATCTCTTTACTTGCAGCATGAGGGGTATTAGAAGCCTTTAAATGGCTTACAGTCACATTATTAAAAAAGATCCTCAAACAAACAAACCAAAAAACATACAAAGCAATCCTGCTGTTCTGGGGGTTACAAATATCTGTGATTGCATAATATTGGGGAAACAGCCATGTTGTTGCAGATGGGAGCCTTACACCAAAGGTGTAGTGTTTCCAAAATAATAGGAATATACTGAATGCCAATTTCAAAGCATTTTAAGTATGTCTGCATTGCAACTGGTTTATTTGGCAACCAGTTTACTTGCATCCCAGAAATGAGGTGAAGCAGCCTGCCCTGCCTCTAGGCTCTTCCTTCTGTCTCTTGCTTCTTAACATGGTGACGAGTTGTTTCCTGAGGTCCTGGCTCTGCTCCTTTCTGTCCCAGAGATGACAGATGAGCAGAACTAAACTCCCCTATGAGGCAGAACAATTCCCCAGGGCAGGCAGAACTCCAGGGTCACAGGGCACCAGGTAAGTCTTCTGCGGTTAAAGATGTGTTACCATTAATGAAAACATGACTACACACAATGTTTTAGATATGTTGAATTTAGCAGGTGAAAGATAAAAGGAATTGTGACCATTTTTTGAAGTGCCTGTAGGTCTGACATTCTCCTGCCTACAGTGCTTAGAGGGTGGTCAGTAAAATAATGGTCTTTTTCCTTTAGTCCAGAAAAAGAAAAATTCATGAAGGACTGTGAGAGTTCATACTCCAGCTGGAAGTTTTCTGGAGGCTTTCGAACTTGGGTCAAGATGTCCTTGGTCAAAACAAAAGAAGAAGATGGTAGTGAGACTGTTGAATTCAAACAAGAGGTAAAAAAAAAAAAAAGGAAAGAAATAGTGTTTGGGGATCTCTTAGTTTATTAAGAATTAGTTACTGCCATAGTTTTAAATGATAACTGGCCAACAGAACTAATTCCTGGGGCAAGTAGCAATATGAGTTGGAAGTGTGGGGGGGGGGCATGTTGGTTGGATTTTGTTTAATTGCATCCACTGTGCCACTTGCTACTGCACAGCTTTGGCTGTACAGTTACTCATGTTCTTTCTTAACATGGAGTGGTTCTCTAAAAGTGTAAATGTCTCTTTGTGTTCAGCTGTTGGTTTGGCCTAGTGACACATCTCAGGAAAACATCTAATAGGCAAGCCAGAAATTCAGGCCTCAAATGTGTTATACATGACCCCTGTAGTCTGAGGTAAGGGTCCAAAGAGACTGACATAGAAATATTAACACAGCTACCTTTAGTTCAAGGTGGAGAACAACTGCCAAAAGAATTGTCTAAATAATAGGTATTATTGGAAAGAGGTATTGTTTAGGTTACCATAGGGGCTGATGTTAGGATGAAGAGGTAAACATAAGCCTTGTTTCCTTTGTGGCATTCTCATGTCTGCTTTTTGTTTGGGTTTGGAATTTTTAGCTGTTGAGTGTCCTTAGAGACACGGAGTGACTTAACTTTGCATCATTTAAAACTAGAAAATATCCAGGTGGAAGATGCAAACTTATCTAGAGAGGAAATGAGTTTGACTTTCATTCCTGTTCTGTTCACACTAATGGACAGGAAAATAATTGTGTTTTGAGTTTGTTTTGCTCCCAGTGTTGGTTGAAAAGGAAGTGTCTCATCAGTGCCGAGCAGTGAGGATTTTAAAAGCAGTCCTTCCCAGAAGGGTCTCTTCCAGAGACTACACTTTCACTTAGTCCATGGTATGCTTGGAAAGAGTATTTTGTGGAGAGCAAAATGAAGGAGAGTCTTCAGTTCTTCTGTCTTTAGTTCTCAGAGTTACACGACATAGCCTTAAGGGAAGAGCAGAGCTGTGACTGTGAAGTGGGTGCCCTCCCACTCGACTGGAAGAGGACAGGAGGCAAATCCCAGAGTCATGCAAGTCCCAAACTGATGCCTTAGTTTGGAGGACAGGAAAGAATGCATCAGTCAGCTGCTGCCATGTAAGCACTGACAGCAGTTGTCTGTCAGTCCTTCATCTCCTACAGCTCTGTATCACTCGCCATTTGGTGCTTACCAAGTATAGGATTTTTGAAAGTCCTCCTTTGGATGCCCAAGTCTAACATATCTCAAAGTGAAAACAAAAGGCTGACTCAAAGTCAGGGAAAAAAACCAGCTTTTTGTGACCATAAAAATCTGTTTAGTTCAGCAGTTACAGACTCTGATCATCAGGGTAGATGAATGCTGTGTTGGGGGTTTTTTGTTTGTTTTGTGGGTTCGTTTGTTTGTTTTTAATAAAACCTAGGAACTAGGAATCAGATCCCTATTAATAAAACAGCTGAAGTTGAAACAGCTCAGACATAAATTGCACTTGCTTTGTTTGACAGTACAACATCTGCTCAAGTTGCATGAGGAAGTCCATTAGCCTTTCAAATCTAAAACTGGGAGCTGGCGTACCAGAAAGATGGATACAAATACTAGGTCAAATAGCACAGTCAGTCACCCTGCTAACTAGCCCAGTAGTCATTAATCTGAATTTTCTTCCTTCTCATTGCCTTCATTTAGTTTTGTGTACTGTTTGTTTTCCAGTGTGCAGTTTTCTTAGATGAGTGTAGTTGGGGTGCTGGTACCCTGCAATAAGGAAATGAGCTGTAGAAATATGGGGTAAGTCTGCAGCAAAGGTGTTTGACCAGAAAACAGGAGGTGGTGAAGCTCCCATATGCTCTGAATGGAGACACATGGTGTTCTAGCTCCTGCTTCTACTTGTTTGCAGCCTAAAATCTGGTCAGGGCAGGGTCTATGGAGAAGACTAATAGAAACCTTGAGGTATTTGTAAAGAAACTGTGCCGTGGTAAATGGGAGGCTTTTGTAGCAGGTCATCCCTCATACAATGGAAAAGCTTGTAAGCAGGTGAAGATAGCAGTCTGTTTAGGGAACTTCCAGCTCAGCCTTCCTCTACCTGGAAAAAACAGGTTCATAAAATATGGGAAAGGCAGGTTCTTCCATGATCTGTCTCATCTTCCTATTTACAGCCCTGAAATGAAGTTACAGTACTGCTGGATTCATTACTTCCAGTACAGAATTAAACAACTGTAGGACGAGCAGCAGTACTCCCTCGTGCACACACAAAATGTAAACACTCCTTTGGGGGCTGGAGAAGGGAGAAGTCTCTCCATCACTGTGCTTTCCTGTGAGGCCACTGTCTGGCTCTTGAGTGGTTTGTACTGTCCCCTAGGACACAGGTGCAGTTAGTTACTGCCTGTGTACAAACCTCGTGTAGTTCCCCTCTGGGCTGGGGGTGGGTGTTACAATACAAAGGTTTTTCTGGGGCCTGATGTTCTTAATACTTTCCTGACTGTGGTTCTCAAGACTATGGTTGCATGTGGCTGTAACATAGTCTGGTATCCTAACCCAGTTCCCTGTTGGAATTGTGCTACAGCTCCATTCCAACTAACAGCTGGTCACTGTTAGTTTCAAGTGGTAACCTAGTTAATGGGCAGTACTGGGAAGCATAGTTTTGGTTCTTAACATCTGGGCTTTTCTCCCCTTCCATTTTCATTCTGCACTTGCTGGAATCTTATACTTTATTCTACAACTGATTTTTCAAAAAGGAGTCTTCCTGCCACCACGGTGTAGTTCTCTGGTAAATAAAACTAAATTAGCATTCATTCATGAGAACTCTCCAAATGTTGTATTACTTCAAGTAAATGAATTTTGTAAATTATTCCCCTCCCCTTGAAAGGCAATTAAAAAATGGTATGTAGTGTGATACTGAGTGAGCAATTAAAAAATGGTATGTAGTGTGATACTGAGTGAGAAATAGGAAAATAAAATGAACATGAGACAGACAGAGGAAACTGCCGTTTCCCTGTTTTGGGAACTCATTGTTCCAGGTAGAGAAAGGCTGAATTGGAAGTCCCAAAATAGTCTGCTATTTTTACCTTCTTGCAGGCCTTTTCTGTTGCACAAAAGACTCATTTTCCCACTGAAGAAAGTAACCTGCACCTTTTTTTTCTCCTCTCCCCAGACTAGCGTGGTTAACTATATTGACCAGAGAACTAAACCAAGAAGTGACCAGCTGTTTTTTGTGGTATTTGAGTGGAAAGATCCTTTCATACAGACTGTTCAGGATGTGAGTAACACCCTACTCCCCATGTGAATTGCTGTCTCATGGTTTGTGTGTACTTGCACTTACCTCTGTTGTCTCACTCCATGCAGAAATGCAGAGGAAGAGTGAGGTTACTTCTGAAATTTCAGGCTAGGCTCTTCCTTATATCCAGTAAATGCATAGTCTGTGGAGGTCAGGACCATCTGATGCTTTCCCTTGGGTTGTTGACACTCAGCATTCTGCTTGCAGGTAGAGGTACACGTAGCTAAGAAAAGCAGCCTATGTTCTAGCAAAGCGTAGTTTCAGGTCAAGATGGAACTTTTTGCTTAAATAAGTGTGCTTGGGTAAACTGATTTAATGATCCTTTTTTTTTTTATTAATTGACAAACAAAAAACCTAGGCTTAAATAATAAAAATACCCTAGTGTATTTTTTATCCCTTATTAGAATAAAATTTGGTACTGTTATTTAAATGTACAAAAAGTACTCTAAAAATCAGCTAAATATGCTGGAGCCAGAGGTGTAGGATGTGCCAGACATGATGTGCCTACACCATGATCAATCCCTGGAGCGCTTCAAAGATGAATGCTGCAGGTGGTACATGTGCTGTAAGCATTTGATCCAGAGTTTGTTTTCCTAGTGTCCTAGGGGATAAGGGCAGATACATTTGCCCTTCCCAGAAAAACGTAGAGTGGCAAAAGTGTGCAGTGAATCTGTTCTACATTTTGCATTTAAAATTACCCTACCTGACAACCGAGGTCCAGCAGCAAAATGCACAGTGTTCTTGTGTTCCTGCCCAAAACCAGTGTGAATGCAGACTGTGTGGGACAGGAGTTGGGAGCTGGTCCTTTGCACTCCTCCTGTCCTGTCCATAGTGGACCCTGGAACCTCCTTGGCCTTGAGAGCCAGGTCATATTCCCAGACCTCTCATTCTTCCCTGCCAAGTAGGGTTCACACCTTTGCCACCTTCCAACTGAAAGCTGCCCTTGATCCAGTGGGTTGGGAGTATTCATTTCCTGGTGCTGAAGAGGCCATAGTTCACAAGCACTGGCAGCTTTCAGGAAAATTAACAAATATGGAAAGCCTGTATAAGACCTGGCTTAGGGGGATGACCTACTGACACTGCTGGCTGGCCCAGAAGTGTATCCTGCCTGTTCATTGCTGCCTAAGCCTAGCTCTGCCTGCTTCATCAGGGACCCTAGAAGTCATTCTTGTGTCTAGAGGTGCAAGAATTCCAAACTATAAATAAACTTAACTGTTCTTGAACAAACATAGTAAAAAATACAAAGTACTTGCTGTAGATCAAAAGCTGGTTTAGCATTCTAATGGCAGCTGCTTTTCCTACCTTTGTCTTCTGGAAGATCTTCTTCCATGTGACTGCTTCTTTTTATAAATATTTAAATGATACAGTAGAGTTTAATCTATAATTTTAAAATTAGCAGTTTAACCGTACCCCTAAAGTTTTAAAACAATTCAATATCCTAAAACAGTGTAAAAGGAATTTAGCAGCAAGTATACTGTGTTTTATTCCTCCTGGAAGGAATCAGAAAACCACAGTATGGAGAGAAGGCACTACAGGCAATCTTTGCAGCATAAAGGAATATGCTGCAGAACACTTCGTTTAGGAAAATGGAACTGTTTGTTGTTTAATAGGTGTAATGTATGATGAATTGGATGAGGGGACTAGTATTTTTCATCTCTTTCAGATTATCACAGCAAATCCCTGGAACATGATTGCTCTTCTTTGTGGTATCTTTTTGGCTCTGTTTAAGGCCGCAGACTTTGCTAAGTTAAGTGTTAAGTGGATGATCAAAATCCGAAAACGACATCTGAAGAGGAGTCGTCAAGTAATGAACCATATAAGCTGAGACTAAGGCTGCTTTTTAACTGTTCATAGCAGGAGGGATAGAAAATAACTGGAATAAACTTCAATCAACAATTAAAGCTGAAAACCAGGTATGTTTTCTACCAGAAAGATGATGGCTGGAGGAACAGCCGAGTGAACTGGCCTTCGAACTTCAGAAAGGAGCTAACTCTAGGACAGGTCTAACAAACTCATGCTTTTCTATTCCCAATTTAACAAGTTTACCTCAATGTATGGGGGAGCCAGGGGGAAAGAAGAGAAGTCACCAATGTTCAGAAATTCAACACTGTAGAAAATGGTGAAAAAGTGGACAGAGTTTGAGCACTTCTCAAACAGACCATTTAACTTCTGCATGAGCTGTGAGCTGCACCTGCTACCACAGCACAGTCACTGCCCTGACTGTGCTTAGAAGAAGGTAAAGTACTCTAAAAGCAGCCTGGCCTCCCTTCTCCAAAGTATGTCTTAAAACAAAACACACTGGAATTCTATTACATGTCATTTTTGATTTAAAGTATAGTGACTTTAATATTAAAAAAATGTTTCAAATAAGATACTGTGTACCTTCTTTGAAAATACCTGTTCTCACATTCAGCTGGAGCTTAACAGGAGGCAGTCCAGGCAGAAGTGTTACTGCACAATAAGGTAAAAAACAAAAAAGCTATTCCTGATCAGTCCACCTCAAAGGAAAGTCAAGCAACGTGATAAACTGGGGGGCTTAGCTGATGGTCCATTTCAAAGTCTTTCTCAGGCTGTTGCTTATCCCTCTTTCCCCACCAGTCTTGCTAAGGAAGTGAAAAATAGTCTTTCATCAGCAGGGCATTGAAATGTGATTCTCTTTTATAAGGGGAATGACTGCTAACTAACTGTGCTGGGGTGGTGGTGTCTTTTTCTTCCTTATAAGTCCTGTGTTAGTTGAGATACCAGACTTGGACTTGTGGAGTCTACAGGGCAGCAGGGCACCAGTGTGCTTGCTCTGAAGGCTTTGTTGCAAGAATGCCAAATCATATTTTGCTTCTTCCTTCCTCTCCTAACAGTATTAATAGAGGAATAAGTAAGTATATCAAAAGTACCCCCTCAGCTTTTTTCCTTTCTTTTTTGGCTTCTTTGTTCTTTTGGAACAAAATTTACTACTTTCAGATGATTCCCCGAGCAAATCAAGGCACTGCATTGACCAAACACAGCCTTAAACAAGGGAGCAACAACTCACTGTAGTAAGATAAACAAAACAGCAGAACTGGCTGTCTGGGAGAAAAATGTTTGTATGTGAGAAAGGTGGTGCTCACCACTTTATTCAGTACCTTGCAGTGATGGTCCTGAACTGGTCCTGTTCAGGACTTCAGGTGAGACAGGTCAGCAAAGTGCACAGCAAGGAATGAGCTTTAACTGCACAGCTGAAGCCAACTGAGCTACTCCATCCCTGTTGAAAGGTGGGGAATAGGACAGAAACCAGGTGAGGGGTGTGGATAACCCCCCCACACACTTAGACCATCCACATCAAGAAATACCCCACTGATTTTGCTACATAACAGCCTATGCTGGTAGGAGAGCATTCCATTGGCTTCCCCAGTCAGCTTATAGCCCTGTGCTTTCCCAAATACCCAGGGAACAGCCCCTTAGCCCTGTAAGAGAGAGACAACTGAGCTTTTTTGATTCCTCACTGTGAAAGAAACACTCAAGTGTTTCTTTAACAAATAATATTACAGCAGCTCTTTCTTGGATTTTACAAAAACATTTAGAAACAATAATTAGATCAGGTACTGATGGATCCTGCTCCTCCTGGCTGGATCCTACTGCATTTTTTCTTCTTTCCTTGCCCACAAGCTCAGAGAAGGTAAGGTGGAAGACAACTTAGCCACAGCTGTAGGGTGAGGAGGAGGTATCATTAAATAAAGAATACACTCCTTTCTGCAGTATGTACGTTTTTCCCCCCATCAGTAAATTCCCTCAGCAATCCACTTCAGTCACTACAGCTCAGCTATCAAGATGTTTTGTTTTATAAGGAAATGTTGTTACAAGAGCAGGCCCAACAATCCCAGCCAAGAAACCATTCTTTTACATACCTATTTATAGGACTGATTCTAACTGCAAGGGTTGCACAATTTGGAAAGGCCTCTTACAGCTACTGTGTTGTTTTTGTGTTACAAATACGGAGATCAAGCTTAAGTACCTTTTTGAACAACTTGTAACAATTGCAAATGTCAGTGATTTGGTCCTTGTATCACTGCAAGGTGTTCAGTTCCCCAATATTTATATAACTTCCTTTAGGCTGTAGGACAGCTGAAAATATTTTGTGTCACAAATTTAAGGGTTTATTCTTCTAAGTGCAAAAAGGCACTAAAGCACTAAACTGAGGTGAGCTGTGCCTGTGTGATGGTCCTCTCCCTTCAAGAAGAAGCACTGTAAAAGGTAAAGGATTCCTCCTCCCCCTCCCCCCAAATTTAGTGCAGCTAGCTACCATGGCAGGGTCTACCCTTTTATATAAAACTGACAGTTAGAAAGTAGCAATTAATTAGTTTTGATCTGACAGAGCTGTTGGAAGTGTAAACCCCTTCAGGTACTGCTAGTCCGGTATCCTCTGTGAAACAATTACTTAAGAAGCAAAAATAAAGCAACAATAAAAGTGTAATGAAGTCGACTCAAACAGTGTAGCAAAGACTTTCCCAGCACCCCCTCTCCCCAGAAACTCCTTGAATAGTGTCAGTAAACCAGCCACACAGAAGGGAAGGGAAGCCCAGGACACCTGCCTCAGCTGTTCTCACCACCAGGGAGCAGAGCCAAGCCTTCCACCCTACTCACCAAAAAACAAACCCCAGCAGCCTGTGCCTCCAACACTTTTGCCACTCAGTGAAAAGCCACAGGTTAGTCAGAGACTTGAGCACTTAAAAAAGGTTATTCATAACAGTCATACTAATTCTCCTGGTCTTCATAAACACAAAGATGTGAGGTACCGCACTAAATACAAACATAAAGACTTTATTGAACGCTGCTCAATTCCCCAAAGATCTTTCATTACAAAATTTTTCCACACAACTGCAATTTAAGAGATTGGAATGGTACTCTGATAAAAGATGTGAAAAATACTTGATCAAGTAAACAGACAAGACTTCTACTGTCAGCTTTCCACCTTTAAGAAACAGACTGCATTTTCTTTAAAGAAAACAAGGAACTATTTCTTGACATTCACTTTCCTCTTTACTATTAAAAAAAAATAATGCCAATTTTGGTCTCTTCTTCAGTCCATGAGATGCTAAACTAACACAGAAACATCCAAGATAGTCTGTGAGAGAGACCTGCACTATTCTGCAGGGTCCTTGGGCTGATGAGGAGCATCATTGATGGGCTCTCTAGAGGAAGCTCCATCCTCAGCTGTAGCAGGAGGAAATCCCTAACTAGCCCAGGACCAAGACACAGCAAGAATGGGGTAGAGGCACTGGCCACCCCAACCTGTTGCAGCTGACTCTCTCCCTACCTTGCCTCCTTCTATGTGAGCATTATATAAATCTAAATCTGACTCCAATCAGGAATTCAAGGACAGCACTGTATCCCAGTTCCTTTCAATGCTGTAAGGGGCACATATTGAGTATCTCAAGTTACTGGTAACGTACCTTGGTTTTATTTGAGAAAATACAGCACAACTAGAAGCCTTTTCTATCATCTTAACCAAAGTATGCAGCAATGTGAAAAGCACATACAAAACAAAGAAAA
This sequence comes from Manacus vitellinus, assembly GCF_001715985.3. NCBI lineage: Eukaryota > Metazoa > Chordata > Aves > Passeriformes > Pipridae > Manacus > Manacus vitellinus. The sequence goes on from NW_021940864.1 coordinate 9,819,181, forward strand.
ATGTGTACATAGCAAACTATACCACCTATGTGCAACACAATCAAAAATTCAAGTCATAATTCTCACCACTCCCATAATTATTTCACTCATTAAGGATGATAATTCAGTTCTATGAAACGTTGGAAGTGACAGTCTATCAATAATTAGACAAATTTACAATATGCTGTGATAATGACATCACTTAACTGCTGTATTTAAATTCGAATCCTTACATTTGCCAGAGAAAAAAAGTGGCTGTTTCTTTTATACTGATGAGGTTTCTTTTGCAAATCCTTATATATTTCAAAAGGGTACAAAAAAGAATGTCTGCCGAGTAGAGGTGGTCATTTCTTTTATTTGGCACTTGTATTATGTGCATTGAGCACGTTGTGAGTCTGCTTTTCTGCCATCGCCTTCTTAAGCTTTAACTCCTCTAGCCTTCTCCACAGCTCTTCACGTTCCAATTCCTTCTTTTTCTCTCTGTAGAAAAGAGTGAAGGATCGATTTCAGATGTGTTTTAAGTGCAATCTGGAAATGCAGTGACTTAACTGTGACTTACATCTACTAATTCCTCTTGTAAGTTTTTCTCCAAAGCTATTTTTAGAGGCAGTTACAGTTTCCTCAATTAAAAAGTGAGTGTACAAATCAGTAATGGTGAGTGGTGAAACTGTAGCTTTGCTCCAGCCAACGCAGACAATTGCTGTAGTGTGGCCTTGCACAGACAGCTGCAGTTCTAAGAAGCTTCTTTATCACATGCAAACAAAATAAGAAGGGACTAAGCATTATGAGGGGAGAAGAGCACAGCTACTGAAAGGAGACTTGGCACATGGTCTCAGCTGGCCAAGGATAACCTACACCCTGCCTCCCTTACTCCAGCAGTGCTGCTCAGTAGGTCAGTAGGGTAAGAGATGTTTTTGCTGAGCTATGAAGCATTCTCCAGCTCAGCTGTCTTCAGACACCCCTGAGGCAGCAGAGCCAGCAGCAGCTGAGCCCAGTTTCACCACACAGGAGAGCATGTGCTCCCTGCACAGGCAGGACAGGGAGCTGGGGACTTCTTGCCACCTCCTGGGCCTTCAGCTCCCACCACACCACTGCATATGGGAGCTTCACACAAGGGACATCCCGCAGCAAACATCTCATGAGCAGTTCCACTACAGAACCCCACAGGCACAACAGCAAAGTAACATCTGAAATTACATCTCTGATATACAATCTGCAATGGGCATTTGAAAAAAGAACCAGTACCTTTGCCTTTCTGCTTTGTATGAGCTTGTGAGTTCATCAAAAAGCTTGCCATTCATTTCCATCAGGGTTTTCAGCACATTGTACACCAGTGCCACAATGGTTCTAAAACAGAAGCAGCACAGCCATTAGAGTTACTCAATGACAAAGTTAAACTTCACTAAACAAATGTTTGATTTCTTTTTTGGACTCTGAGTTTCTTATTCAAAATACTACTGTAAGGTCAGTGAGTTTCTGAAACAAAATCCTTTTCATTAATTTACAGAGGAAATTATAGTATAGTTAAACATTTTTTGAAACAGCTATTTAACCTTAAATTCCTGACTTCTGTAATATGCACAAGATATAATTATTCATGCTGTGGCTGTACTCTAAAAGCCATTCAATTATGTTAACCTTTAATAAACCAAGTTTTAACAACAACTTTGTAATATTTGAATAATGAAATATGAGAGTCTAGAAAAATAAAACTTCTGGCTAATAGCTTCAAGAAGGCAACAGAGGAGCCACAGGAGTGTGGTTTAGCACAACCACACAAAGCTTTCCCAGCAGCATTTCTGGGCAGCAGGCAGTGCTGCTGCACATGCCCCAGTAGAGAACTGAATTGAGAACATCAGATAATGGTTTTGGGTACCTTATTTTCTTTAAGAAACTCAAGAGCTGCGTGAGCAACACTGGCTGTGTGTTACTTGGCTGACCTTATTTCCACATTAGGTATCACCCTTCTTTTTGTGATAACATTCGTATTTCAATAAACTATCTTAAACACTGTGTTGTTTATCTCCTTTAAAACCACCCTTAGATACACAGAGAAACACAAAAATAGCAACAAAATGAAACACAAAAAGGTACCTGTCATTAAGCTTACTTATCACTAATCAAAAAGTAGATAAACTGTCTTTCCCCTCTTTTCCCTCACTAGTAGTTCCCCACTGACTGCAAGGCTGCAGCCCTGTGAGCTTGAAAAATGAGTAGAAAAAAAAACCCTAAGGAAGTAACCAAAGGACTAGGTTTGCCTTTTTGGTACACTCTGTCCATTGTGGTACTAGGAAATCTCCCAGCTGTTCATCAGAGCCTTGCACTCATTCAGAACACACAGTATGCTTTGCCTGTTTGCACACTTTTAATTTTTCTCTTTTTTTGTACCCTCGCTTTCATGTGGTTTGAAGTCAAAAGCTTATTCAGAGTTTTGGTTTTCTGAGAGGAAAAGCTTGATTTTGAGTATGTGGTTAAGTCCATATCAGACAGCCAGATGGATATAAGCATATTTTGCTGCCCTCCAGAACAGACTAAAACCAAAGGCTTAGACTTTATTCCTCAAACCTCCTTGTCCTCAAGGTATGCAATTATCCTGTGTCTTTACTTCCTTCATAAAGATCAACTTCTGTCTACAGATAGAGAAAGAGGAATATCCTCCAAATTTGTTGAGGTCCCAAGTATCTTAATATTCAAAGAATTAGTTCCCCAAAATTTATATTCAGTCTTAGCTACTAGATTTACAACTAGACACACCATTTAGATAAATTCAGAATAATTTCAAAGCATCCAAGGGCTTAAAACAGGACATCTGATTTACTCCAGGGCTTTGGGAGGCTCCTGCTCACCCTGGCTTTTTGCCTGCACAAGCTTCACATTCTGCACAGACTTGCAACTCAATTCAGGGTGCTGGCACCAGCACACTTTGCTTTTTAGTATTTCAGTATCTTTCAAGTATGATATAAAGATACTAATATTTAACTTGTGGCATTAAATATAATATGAAGTAGTCACTCATTTCTCAGTCCTACCATCCATTATACTAGTAGGCATTACTCTTCTCTGAGAATATCTTTTCCCCTTCTTATCTCACTAGGCAGCAATAACTACTTATTAAGACCCAGAATTTTATTCATCTTAAAGTAGTAAAGGACAGTAAAGCATAAATGTAGCAGAAGCAACCCTTGGAAATGGTTTTGGTCTAAGGAGCATTAACCTGCATTTTGAACTAACACATAAGATCAAGTGTGATTACAATATAAAGACCATCATCCAATTTCCTCATACTTTTTAAATAAATTCCAGGTCTCCATCGTAACAATGCAGAACAGTGAAAGCACAATATAGCTGACAGTGGCATTCATCTGTCAAGCTCACAATCCAAACCTGAAACAGTGGACAGTTTATTTTTATAGATAAAGGTAAACACTACATACGGATTCCAGTGTTCTTTGGAGATCTTGTACAAACTGCCAAACATAATTGGTAAAATTTTATCAATGTTCTCTTCAATCAGGCTAAGAATATATTCATTATTCCAGAAGTACAAAGCTCTTTCTGCAACCTGAAACACAAAGTTTAGGGGTCAACAACCATAAAAGAAGTTATTGCAAGGTTGGGGGGGTTTTATACTTTTTTTTTATTTACCTGAAAATGTGAACTTGACACACTCCTGGATATTTGCTTAAATAAAGGCTCTTCTATTTTTTTGAATTGTGACGGTTCTATTACATCTAAGATTTCTTCAATTTCACCTAAAAACATTACCTGTTTATATAAAAAAAGGGATGAGAATGTTCTGTATCGCCATTGTAAAGAGAAACAAAATACAGCTTATACATTAGTCATGAATCCTGCAAAGAACACTGTGTATAATTACAATACATTAGACATCCACAGGGTTTTTGCAGCCTAAAAGAAGTCAATCATCCATTTCAGCTACCAGGATACAGCTCTCCTCTTGGGCTTCTTTTGTGTAAACACACTGAATACTTCAAACTGCTTCTGCACTTTATTTCAAGAATGGCTGCAGAGATTACAATTATGCAAGATCTCCAAAGTAAGTTTTGAAGTGATAAATAGTTAATTCCCACATAAAACTGCAACCAGCAGAACCCTGGGTGGGTGGCACAGAAAAATTTAACACCACTCAAAAAAACCAGGGACAACAGTGTTAAGGGATCCCACTTTTAAAGAGCTGTCAGGGATGGAATCTGGTGGCATAAATTAAACTCCTGGTTTTTAAACTCCTTTTAACTACACAGGAGAAACCAGGAAAAGAAAATTTCCCAAGACCATTTAAAATTATTAGCCTACTACAAAAAAAGAAAGTATGTTTATTTACCAGACACTTGCTCAGCATCTCAAACGTGTCACATTGCAGATGACTACCTTCAACCTAGTCTATATCTACTAAAATACTTCTCACCTCAGAAAATTGTTTCTTTATACAATATCTTAATTAGAATGCAACTTTGAATATGGTTTTAACATAGTCAGAACAGAGAAATACAAAACAATTACACTGAGTCTCATGACAAAGCTGAGTGCCTCAAGAAGCTTCAAGAACTCCAAGTTTTCTGCAAAATCTCTTGAGCACAGCAGAGGGAAGGTTTGTGAGCCTGCCCCATGCCATTTTACTTCACAGCAGACACCAGAAATGAGAGACAAAACCAACCTCTTTCTGACTGCATGTTTTGGGCCAAAATTTGAGCAGTCCTCTGATTACCTATATGAAAAATACAAACAAGTTAAAGCAGAACAAGTTTCTATTACATACTTGATAAGATAAAAAAAAGTACTAGTTTGCTTTTCCTTATCCAGAGGTTCAGTGAAAACTGAATACAGCTAAATGCAGTTCCACTGAAAATAAAAACTCATTTAAATACTTAATCTTGTTTAGGTTATTAGAATAACTTCGACCCTCATCACTTCACATGTCTACGATTATCTGTTCACACTCCACTCCCATCCCAGTACATACATTAACTGATAGGATGCTGATCACATCAAAGCATCACAATATGAAGTTAACCCCCCTGTACCTAAATTTCACAGAACGTTTTTTGTCTTCTACTCATCCATACTTTGTGGAACACCTGCCTTGGCACCAAAGGTTTGGAGCCTGAGAGGAAGCGCTATATGCTGCCTGCACAAACAAGGTTCTACAGAGGAGCCATGGCCTCCAACTCTTCCTTTTCTCTTCTAGAATATGAAATGTTAGACTGGAAACTAAAGTAAGAAAGATGTGAACTTGCAGGGAAAATATATTCCAGTAGCTATACCATCTTACGCAAGACCGGAAAGAAAAAAAAAAATCTTCAGGAAAATTAATTGGAAAGTACAGCGCCCAAGAGGAATGGGGAGAACACAACAAAGAAAGGCTGGAGGCATTTTTCCTAGAAAGAAAACATCTCATGTGGCATCTAAATTACAAAATTAATGCTGGCTTGAAAAAAAAAAAAAAAGCTGTAGCTATGTTTCACAAGCAAAAACATTCTCGGAGCTTTCATACACTTTCATTCCTAGAAAAAGACCTCTATTTTTATGATACAACAGCACCTAATTGATCATATCCAAAGGGAAAACTTATTCAACTCTTTGAACACCTTCCATATTTGCTTTTTGTCATGTTGAATTCCTTTGGCTTTCCAGCTGGCCATTTTACTCACAACTACATGTACTACCAAAAGTGGCTTTCCAGAAGAAAAAGTTAGTATGACTTTAAGTGCCCACAAGTCTTTATCCTAGGATACTCACTCATCCCGCTACTACACAACTGACTGTCACTTCAAATGACACTGAGCAAATGCAGAAGCCTCAGGCAGCTGGTAAAGTTCTATGCTCAAACCCACAAAAACAGAGCAAGTTACAAGGAAAGAACAGTTTCTTCACAAAGCCTTGACCATCCAGTTCCACCCAGTTGGTTGGAAGATGCAGACAACTGAAATATTAACACCAGCATCTGACACTGATGAAGGAGCGGGAGGCCGGGGTCAGCCCACACGGGTGACACCTTTGGCCTCTGGCCCACAGAGGCAGAGCTCCCTCCCTGGAGGCAGCACTGACCTGGCCTCCCCACTGCTCCATGGATGGAGCAGAAGAGCTGGGGCAGGTGGCACAGTGAGGGGGGAGAAGTTTTGAGTTCCCCCATTTCACTGCAGTTACCAGATCAGGCAGTCCTTCGCTCGCTTGCTTCTCCTCCAAGGAGTCAGACTTGCATGAATTAATTACATTTGTTTCGCTAGATTAGTAATTTAAATTTGTGTATGTAAAACCTCTTTCAATCTAGGTCTGTTTTCTGTTAATTACCTTATAACTGAATAACTTATATACTATTGAGATTTCATAATTCTACAGAACAAACCCATACTTTTCCAGGCATAATAGCTCATTCTGCTGACAGCCTCCCTTCCCTCAGAGCAAGGCAAGTAAGCCAAAAAACTTCAGACAAGCACATTTGCCAACAAAAAGTGTGAGAACCTACCATACATCCCTAACTGGAACACGAATTTACTGGTCTCAAGAACACAAAACTGAGTTTTCTAGAAAAGTCCACTTTCCAGCACATGTTACTGCTAGAATGTCTGAGTATACTTTGCTACAGAGACTCATATTCTCAATTTGATAAAGAAATAACAAGTTTGAGTTTAACAGCGTACACCTCAAGAGTATCAGTTTCCAGCTTGACTATGCTTTCATATCAAAAAGCTGACAAATGCACATCTATGTTTATAGATTTTATTCAAAGAAATAGTCAATATAAATGCAGATCTGAGATCCTGTTGCTCTTACTACAAAAGGCTTAAGATTAATATTCTTCCTTGAGCTACAAAATTCCCATAAAGTGACTTACAACAGAAGGCACCTGCTAGAAAACTTGTCCCACCTACAAGGACTGCACGTTTAGTCTGATTTCTTCAATGTAAAGGCCATTGCACTTAGCAGGGTTAGGTAACAAACTCTTCTTGTCAGCTCTGCAAACATCAGCACTGACCTGAGGCAGACTACCATAGCTACAAGAGCTCGGATTGAATGTCCTCTAAATTGACCCTGAGTGACAATTCCTGCCAGAAAAATAACAGTAAGGTATGCGTGAAGACAGCCTTCTGATGGAGTGCTTAAAATATTACTTGACCTAAAGCCAAGAAAAATTTCCAATGCTATCTCATCAGTTGCCCCAAATTTTAACATTTACTTTTCAAGCATTTCAGAAAGTTTCTTAAAGCTTCACTTCTTATCATCTTATTAACTTTAACTTCTCTACAAAGCAAGTTTTACTGTGAGCTCAGAGTAATGACCAAAGCAAACACAGGCAGTGACTCTGCAGTGAATTCTCATATCTTCTCCATTCTAAATTCTCCTTCACTGATTAAGAAGCAACCAGAATTGTATATACCACAGTCCAGACAAACCTCAGAATTGCACGATGGCACTCCTACTTCAAAGCCCTACCTTCTTCACTTCAAAGTCTGGGTTTGGATCTTGCATCACACTTGTGTAAATTCATGTCAGGAAGTTCTGACTTTGTCACGTTGTCACTTCATTCACTCTTGCAGGTTTTTATGTAATACTACACACTTTCTGCTCACATATCAACTTTAACTGTCAAAATGCCTGGGTTGTTTTATCGCTTGGCTTAAGGAATGTGGGTTATGCAAGTCCTTTCTCTTCACCCTATCCCACAAAATAAGCTAATTGACCAGTGTAGCTGGGAACACTGCAGCACAGGGGGAAGAAGATGCTTTCAAGCACACAAAGCAAATTGCCAGACACCTTCCACCACCTACAGAATAACTTGTCAGCTGATGGGGAACATCAGTAATGAAGTGCCTGTGCAGAAAACAAGCTTCTACTGAAAGACCAGTGAAGATCAATGGTGCTTTCCTAAAGCTGTTTATCTTTTATTCTTTATAGAAAAAGAAATAGAATTTGCATAAGTTCTTCATTTTTCTGTCACAAAAAAAGATAAAGTACTTAAAACCAGCATACTCCTAGGGAAAATATTTTTGATTGTCCAACTAAAACCAGTTTCTGCTGTAAGCTGGCCTGACATCATTCTGTGTTCCCACGAGCTGCTGCACTGCCCTGGGCCTCTGTTCTTTTTTATGGGCCCTGCCAAAGCCCTTGCACGAAGCACTGCAAAACCCTTTTTAGCTGAGCTGTCAATATGTATTATGGGAGACTGTCTGGCAAAAGCCACTGATGCCTGAAGCACCTGTATTCTGACTGCCAAGAGGCACCCCAGGAACTGAAGAGACAGAGCAGGAACAGTGCCTTTGGAATTTCAGAGTTCTGTCTAAATAAAGTGTTGTTATTCTTTTCAACTTTTCTTTTAGGATCGTTTGTTCCCTAAAACATTACTACTTCATGCAGTGGCTAAGCACAAGCAACTAATACCAAAACCCTTGAAATTTTAGTTCTTATGAGGAGAGAATACAGTTGTGACAAGCATAGTAATTTGCATGATAGAGCACAGAATTAAATAAAAGTTTGAGCCACTAGTATCCTGGCCACAGGTTAAGAGAACTGCCCTTCCAGACCCAGCACTTTGTTAACAACCGTCCTAGATTTAATTCTTTCCCCCCCAGAAAACCTCACCTGTGGATCTTTAATCAGGATAGCACAGACAGCACTGCTATACAATTCGAACAAGTTACACTGAAATATGTAATTGAAATTAAAAATAGAAAAAAAATTCAACTGAAAAACACTTACAGGCTCTGTTAAGGTTGTATCTTTTTCCAGGAACTGTACAACACAATAGGCGAGCTAGAATGTAAGTCATATGATTATTTAGTTTAAACAGACACTGTTTAGACATTGCAGCATAACTATCACAACTTCTAATGGAAGCGCTTCAGATCACGGGCAAACCCAACCCAAAACATCCCTACGCAGCCACTTCATATTAGTCCAAACTAAACAAAACAGCAATTAAAGCAGCAAGATATACAAGCCTGCTCTATCTTACAAAAACTTCCCACATACTAAAAATCATCTTTTTTTGCCTAAAGAAAATTTCCTAAAAGAAAATTACTTTTAAGCTTGACAGGCATTTCCTTAACTCAGACCCAGTAACCAGGTAGATTTTTTTTACATCAATTCCTTTATCAACATTACAAAGCTATCATTTTCAAACATCTATATTTGGGTAAAAAAGGCCATACTTTCAGTAAAAAACAAGTTTTAACACAGGTTTCACTGAGCACACATTGCACACTGCTCAAATACTAGACATCTACAGCACACAACATTCAGTGGTAAGATTACAGGTGAAAGAATTTTAACACATTCCACAGCCACAAGAGATCAGGCAGCTGCTGACCAGCTGAGTGTCCTGTCCCAATGCAGCAATGGCCAACAAGTGCCTGTGGAAGGGTGTAAGAAGTGGGGAAGCACAATGTCATCAAGCCATCAGCACTGCTCTCCCAGCCTCTAGTGGTTTCTGTGCAAGGGTCTTCTCAGGCCAAGGTGCAATATTTCATGTTATATACTTGCTTAGAGTTTAGTTAATTAGCACATAGTTGAGTAACTAAACGACCATCCCATGCAGAAACCATACAACAATCCTATCACTGAGGCAGTTACAATCCTAGATTCCATTAAGACTGATTTTAAGAAGTCACAGTATTTTTCATTTAGCCATATAAAGCAAAGACAAAATTGTATACATGTGTTACATTTCACTACTCGGGATGCTTGAATTCAAGCATTACTTTTTCCTTCTTTTTTTTTTTAATCTGTTATGCCAAAGCAGATAATTACAATGCTGTAATTGCAACAGGTCTAATTTATTTCTCTTACCCTTAGGCTATGGATATATTTGTGTAGATTTAAAAAACAGTAAATGCCACACATTAATCTCATAAAATCCCATTTTATATATATATATAGTACAGTATTGCTTTATTGTTCAAAGACACAAAGACTCAAGCTTAATTCAGCTTTAAGGCTTTCACTTTCAAGGGTAGGCTACATTTGCACAAAGCAACCAGGCCACTTCGGATTGACAAGCAGATTTCACACTGGCTTGCATCCTTGGGATAACAGGAAACCAGGAACACACAGTGCTGGGTGCGTGTGCAAAGTGTTTTATGGAGGGACAGAGGAGTGGTCTGGTCAGCAGACCAAACACTACTTTTGGGTACATAGTACAGCTGAATTAATAGGGCCCCTTTCAGGAACCCATGAACTGGATTTAACATATTCCAGAAAAAAAAGGACAGCTTGCTGTACTGATCTGTCACTGAGAACACCTTTGGGAGGTGACTGGCCTCTTTTGTATCACTGACTCATTCCAGGGAGCAGCCTATTGCATAGCAATAAACCACAAAGACAAGTGATTTAATTAATTTAAAACTTCATATGAGAATTAGGAATTAACAGAGCTCTTCACTTGATCCTGTTTGTTGACTATACAGTCATAGTGACTTCACTTTAATTAAAAACCCATTTCCTTGTATCTTTAGTCTATAAAGAGCTCTATTAGTGAGCTAAGTTAGAAGGCAAGTTTTAATTAGCCACAGCAGAATTACTTGCAAGTTTGCATCAAATATATTCAATATTCAAGTGTCATATGTCTGGAAAGGATACAGATTATCCCTCAAATAAAACGCTGAATGTCTGTGGCAAGTATAAGAATCAAAGTCAGATGAAGAGCTGCAGCATTCTGACAGTGTGTCATGGATCTACATAATTTCCAGCTGATCTAGAGAGCTACTATGCATTTCTGCCATTTATAAATGGCAACAAACATTCTCCTCCCCACTCCATCACCGGTATGTCTTTAGAAATAAAAAAGCACTTCCGAAATAAGTACCTGGCCATACTCAAGGTTCCTTTAGAAACAGCATTTAGGTTACATAAAAGAAATGACAACAGCATGAGGTCCTCTGATTAAATGAAACAAACTGTGACAAGACTACAAGCAAAAAAGCTTCCCACTTCAGTTGACACGACTTCGACTCACTGTTACATTCTTTCACTTGTAATATATGCTAAATATTACATCCAAATTACCATTTAAATACAAGATCTATAAGATTTTTTTAAAAGTGTGACTATGTGACTGAATTTGCAAATATTTTGGAATATTGATATTATAACATGTACTATTTTAAAGTTTCATTATTTTCAAATGTAAATACAAAAATCCCCACCACGCTTAGAAATAGGCAAAAGCTTACCTGTGCATGAAACAAAGCTAATCCCTTTGCAGTATGCATGGGAATCAGAACTTTCATAAGGAACTGTTTGTGTTCTGCTTTCAGTGGCAGTGCAAAACCATTGATAATACTGAAAACATGAATAAGCAGGATTTATTTTTAATTAAAAATATTTTTTCCTAGCAAGTCAAGAATTTCTTTAAGTTCAAGAGACACTCCCTTTCCAATTCAGTTTATAAACCTGATTATTTTGAAGCCATGAAATAGCACTACATATGCACAACCTTTAAAGTTTTGGTATCATGAGAGTTTTAGACTCTTGGCAGGAATAACAGAGAACCACAGTAGAAGACAAATAATACTCATTAGATGAGCTGAAATATTTTTATCATGACTTCCATTAAGTAAAATCATCTACAGTAAGTCTTGCTGTCCAATTGTAAAGCTTACATGCACCAGAAAGCTGATTCATTTCACCCACCATCAATAGCAACTTGGAAAGAAAAAAAAATACATGGCATACAATTTTCAACTACTTTAATACTGCAGTTTGAACATTTGTTTTGAGACTGTCGAACAACCTTTCCCTTCAAAAACAAAGTTAAATAGTTTGTCATTGATTCAGTCATCTTATATATAGAACAGACAGAAGTCCTTCAGGAAAAGGTTGGCTTCTTTTTCCCCCTTACATTTTAAGCAAATCTGAGAAAATAATGGCATCCCTTTTGCTTGATTTTCATGAAATTTTTTTCCAAAATAGCTTCACAATGTTTGTATTTTCCGTTAGACCAGAAATATTTATAAAATTTTCTACCATGAAATGTGTGTGACAATTTTGGAGAAACAGTAAAAAACTACCACAGAGAAACTTCAAAGTTAAAAATTAAATTAGTGAAATAATGTAAAAATAAGGTAACTAAAAAAAACCCCTAGCACTTGCAAGGCTTTCCTGAATAGAATCTAAAGAAAATCAGCCGGCTGAGGATTAAAGCATTTCATTCAGCATGAGGGTGAAAGTTAACATTCAGTTTCTGAATCAAAGAACAACTCATCTATCAGATGTAAGATAAGCAAGGGGTAGATAGGTCTGACAAACAAGGACCCTTGAGAAACATTTTGCCAGTCATCTTTAAAACTTCCACTGAAAAATGAATAATTTATACTCTGTATCCTAATTTAATACTCATGTGGTAACCCAGACGGTATTAGATTATCAGTGACTGCACTTTATCACTTGTTGCTGTAATAACTCTCTTCCCCCTTCATTCCCAAAGCAGAAAAGCTGAAGCAAACACCCACAATAACATGTTACATTTCTTCTGTGTCAGATCAAACTTACCTTCCTAATATCTCAAGAAGTTCAGCAACACCATTGAAGTGCTCTGTTTCATATATAAACCTGGTACCAAAAAGAGACAACCATCAAAAGTTGAAACAGAGGATCAGAGATCCCAAAGAAATAACCCTTAATAAGCTTGAAATATTTGAAAGCCAGATCACAAACCAAAACCAGGTCTTTTATTTCAAGAATAAATCACTGCAGACCCAGACCATAAAGGCAAGATGAAATATTCCTCAACACAGACACACACACACACAGCATACCTGAGGAAAATGTTGTTTATCTGTTTCCTGATGAATGCTCTTAAACCAAGGAATTTTCCATAAATTCTATGAAGCACTGTCTTTAGGAAGTCACGTTCTCGTGGGTCTTCACTATCAAAGAGCTCCAACAGCTTTAAAAATTAAATTTAAATGTATTACTTTTGAAAGACTTGAATTTTGTTTTGTTCCTACCTGATTTGAGTTTTATCTTTAATTTACAAGGTTACATTAGAAAAAATAGAATCACCTTAACTGTAAATTTTGTTTAGATGTCAATAGTATATTTTTAAAATTACATTTTTAATAAAGGTGGGTTTTTTAATAAACCCATCAGCTTCATTCCCTTCCAAAGCCTGTATACAAAGACACCAAAGCCATTCCAATAACTGTTATACTATCAAAATAAAAAGAAAATTGCAAGAATGAGATGATCAAACCACAGGTAAATGGTTTATACTTGTTAAGAAACCAGAATGAATCAAATCTGTGTCATTTATTTACAATTTCTTAATTAAAAACCTTTACTAGTTATCTCCAAAAGATACTTATGTCTTGATAGCTAAGCAAAAGCAATTCTATATAAAAGATTTTACAATTAATGAGGTCATAAAATACACACAAGATAGGTAATTATTAACTGATTCTCTGCTAATACTGACTAAATGCTGCAAGAAGCTAACGAGACTTTGCATGCATTTTTTTTGTAGAAAATTTCCCAAGGACACAGAAAAGACCATGCTCACTCGAAGACATCAAAAAATACTCCAATCGCATTACAGACCATTAATTTTGGGGTTTTTTTCCTGCATGTTCAAGTAACAGCACATTCAGAAATGCTAGCTGTCTTGAACAAATTAGTAACTTAACTCAAGTAGTCACTACCATCTCCTGCTCAGCCAATGCCTCTGGTTGGGTATATCTGTACCAAGCAGCACAAGGGACTGGAAACAGCTGTTCAGGAACTTTGTTCAGGCTCATTTCAATTTTATATTTAGAAGGAATTTCTCAAGGTCACTACTCCACCTTTTTTCCCCATATATAGCTAGCTGTTCACTGCACTGTCTTTCTTGCACTCTAGAGAAAGATCAAGCGAAATGTCAAACTGAAACTCTGCAACAAGGCTCTTAAGGACCACGGGTCAATTAGTAAACTGGATAGCCACAGCCAACAGTTCAGCAGCAGCTTCAGGCCTAAATTTTATGGGAAAGTTGAACAAAACCGAGAAGAAGGAAACATCTATAAACAAGAATAGTAGAACCAAATAAGTGGGAATTAAATGCAGTCACTGAAGGTGGGGAGGGAAAGAGTCCATCTATGTTTTCACTTTTCACTGCTGTACTGTGATGGCCTGCCAGCACTCACTCTTCAGATACTGAGCAAACAAATATTTTGACATGGTGGAAAAAAAAAAATCCCCTCTGAGTTCACCTTGAACAAAAATTGCTATGGTATTCTACAGCATAATTCCTTGAACAGCTATATCTAATATGAAATCTCACTTCATTTTCTTGCTCATACATTGTTATTTTGCATGGTGAAGCATGATCTTCCTATACTGTACTTTCCTGTACCTTCTTATTTGATTCTTCTTCTGTGGTTAGTACATGACAGTAAAGAGACTGACACTATTTAGACACAAGTTAACAGATGTTGGAACACATTTCATGTACGGTAAGCACACAAATTTTTTACAGGAAAATAGTTTACTGCAAGTTTTCCTGTGATAAATCTATTAAAAGAAACAAACAAAAGCATTACAAAAATGTAATTAGCCCACTGTTGAATTGACTGAAATTAAGTTAAAAATCATTAAAAACACAACTTGCATTCAGAAGTTACAAATATCTTGCACTGCAAAGCACTGAGGTTGATACCTCAAAATGAACTGTTCCTGAAGCTACTAATTACATATAGCCTCTGTGGTACGGTGTGCTGTTTATTTACTGTTTGGCAGAAACCACTGCTGAAACAACTGAAATTTACCCTGTGTCAACATGAAAATTTTAAACAGCCCATCTGGTAAATTATGCTTGAGAGCTGATTTTTAAATCTAGGGGTGGAAAAACTCCCCACTTACCTGCTGTACAAATTTCTGGTCGATATATCTCTTTGCAATGCTAGGTTGAAAATCCGGGCTCTCCAAAAACCTCAGGAAAAATTCATACACCAACTACAAACATTGAAATGAAAATTTTTAAGTTAGTAAGTACACCTTAACACAGATCTCAGCCCTGTCACCACCACCAAAGCCAGTGGGACTATTCACATGTTTAAAAACTACCAAAGGAAATCAAAGCCTAACACAACTGCCTAATCACAGCCTCTACCGGAATTTACTGAAAGAATTACAGTAAGTATCAAGAACACTTTAATTCCCTGAAGTGTCAAAGCTTAATAAATAACCTACTGAAAATATCTCTACTGGGCAAAAAAACAAGTTCTAAATGTTACATACGTTCACATTTCCTGCCGCGTTAAGAATTCGTCATGTAGAAATAAGTTACCAAACACTTGGCAGCAATGAGGGTAAAATTAAGTGCTCTAACATCACATAATTCCTTAAACAGATGAAGAAAAGGCTGCTAAGTGTTCCTGAAATTAAATTTCAGCTGCAAACTCCAAAAATGAAGAGCCACATAAAAAAGCTGACTGAATACACAGAAACTGAAAGAGCTGGGCTTAATATTAGGCTTCTATATCCTGGACACTCAATTCTAATAACAAGATCCTGTGCAGATTTATCTTCAATATCTGTTATATTTTGTAGCATATTATTTCTGTCAGTTCAAGTCCCCATTTGCTACAATCCCACAACACCCACAGAAATTTGTCAGGAGATAGAGCTAGCAAGGGCCTGGGGTAGCAGAGGGAGGCACGAAGAGGCCAGAACACAAGTCTCGTATTTTGAGGTTCATCAAAAGGCCAAGACACAGAATACTGTCCTTCTGTAACAATGTTAACATTAATAAAATACATATAAGGCATCTCTTAACTAAGACTGAATTGAGAGGGAAGATTTCATAAATTTAGATTCTATTCAGAGCTGTTTATGTTCTCAATGCTTATTTCATAACTCCATGTTCGTTAAACAACTGATTAGTAATAATACCAAAATGCAATTTAGGTACATAATGCTATCACTGACTGGACTTCTAAATAAAACCCACACAGAGTTGTGCTCCTACTCACAGGCATGTATTTCAACTATTACCCCTCTGAGAGCTCTAATTAAACTGAGAGCCAGCACCTGAGTAATTCATAATTATAATTATCAAGTTCACTTGAGAGAAATGCGTGACAGTAAGTACTTTTTATCTAGAACATTTGAGCTGACAGTTACTTACACATAGCCTCAAGGAGGGTTTGCTGCATCTGCAAAGCAGAAGCTCAGAAACACAAGTTACCCTTCACTTTCTCCTCCTCTGACAGACTGTAACAAGAGCTTTTCTTATCAACAGTTTACATAAAATCACAGAATTGTTAGGGTTGGAAGGGACCTTTGGAGATCATCTAGTCCAACCAGCCTGTTGAGGCAGGGTCACCTCAAGCAGGTGACACAGGAACATGTCCAAGTGGGTTTTGAATGTCTCCAGATGAGGAGAATCCACGACCTCCCTGGGCAGCCTGTTCCAGTGCTCTTCCACCCTCAGTGTACAGAAGTTCTTCCTCATGTTGAAGTGGAAGTTCATGTGTTTTAGTTTATGGCCATTGCTCCCTGTCCAGTCACTGGGCCCCACTGAAAAGAATCTGGCATCACCCTCTTGACACTTGCCTTTGAGATCCCCTCTCAGTCTTCTCTTTTCTAGAATAAACAGATTCGTGTATACAAATTTCATGTAACTGTATTGTATTAAAATCGTATTAAAGCCCAAGCTTCCCTGCACAGCCTTAATTTAATAACACACAGTTGCCAAACAGACAACATAAGACAGAATTTTTAAAAGCTTGGTAACAGACAATCCAATAATATAATTTTAAATATTAGCATGCTCCATCCTCCTTCTTAGAAAGAGAGCTCAACTATGGCTGTTTGATATCTTCCTCAAAACAGGCAGTGGAAATGAGTGCACCCCCACCAAGTCTGCAGATGACACCAAGCTTTGAGCAACCTGATCTACTGCAAGGTGTTCCTTCTCATTGGAAGGGGGCTTGGACTAAGGTGATCTTTAATAGTCCCTTCCAATCCAAAGCATTCTATGATTCTACTGACCTTTTTCAAATTAGCAACTAGATAAATTCATTAGTTACTTTCTACAGAAATGGGAAACATATGGCCAGAGGGAGGTTATTAGCACAGCTTCATGGGGATTAATTTGGAATTAAATTTAGTAAAGATCTCTGTAATAAATTGCTATATTAAATATTTCTGTCGAGACTGTTCTTTGTTGTGGTCACTGTGTGATAACCACTTAGACAATATTGGAAGCTACCACAAGTGGAAAAAGATAGGAAAAAAAAGTATGTCATATTACCAATGAGAAAGGACAAGTTGACCCTGAAGGCCTGGAAGAATAAACACAGGATGAAACTCAAGGACTGCAAAGTCACAGTGTTCCATGAAAAAGCTCTGATAAGCATTTGCAAGCCCTTAAGCCAAGAAAGGGTTAACAATAGGATGACTAAGATCCAACTACACAATGAAACCATGGAAGTGACTGATGAAATCCTAGGATATTCCAGGAAGATACTGACAATACAGAGATCCACAGCCCTTCAAATGATTGAGGAGATTTATTAAAACCTAAAAGGATAGAGAAGTGGCCAATAGAATTGCCATGGGATAGAGCACCTTTCGTAAGTGAATACTAAATTGGCATATTTTGTTCTCCCTAAAGGACAGAGGGAGAAAGGACAATTGTGGCTTCTTTCCATGAACAGATACAGTGACTGCAATAAACATCAAGCAGAAGAACTAAGTTAAAACATAATACTGTGACATCTTTTTACAAGCTGTCCAAGATTACCTTCAAGATATCAACTGTGTATCAAATAACTTTAGAAATCCTTGGGAGCCCTGGGAAAAATATGAAACTTTCTTTATCCAAGCTATTCCAGGAAGCAAGTTGAAGTGTCCATCTCTGGACAAGCCAGCCTCTCACTTTGCCTGTATCCTAACATTTGCAAACTTAAAAGCATAACAACTATCAACTAGGGGCACCAAAATGGATTCTGGCACAACGGATCCTACCAAAAGAGACAGGTATGCTCAACTTTGAGTTTAACTGAAGCATTACCGTTGAAAACACTCAATCAGGGGAAAGTTGTTGGATTTAGTGGTTTTGTTGTCAAAGGGGTCTGCTTGGGTCAAAGAGCTATGAAATACAAATCCTAATAATTCCGTGATTTGATCGTCTTTTTTGCAGGGACCACTAGAATATAATTGCTTTAAGCTACCAATTCCACCAACTGTGCAACTCCCTGAGCTTCAGAAGATTCAGGGGCTTTAATGCCAACTTGTTCAACCTAGTTTGGCTGTTACAAACCATCTTAAGCATTGCCTTAAAGCAACGTCTTTCAAGTGGCACTCATTTTACTGAAGGTCCAGAGTCTTCTGTTGTGACTACACACTCTGGTAACTTACTAAGTCATTATCTTATGATATTTTAAAGAGAAATGCCAACAGATTCAAGCAGAGAAGAGCAGAGATTCAGATTTTTTCCTTCCCCTCCCAGAAAACTGGCCACCTGACTGTCAGATCAACATAGAATTCTGAATTTGTTTGCAACTAAGCAGTCACAAATAGAAGTGAGTAAAACATCCATCCCTGCTCCCCACAGTCCTTTAGACTATGCCGAAAATAATAATGCTTTTTGATGGAAGGGAATGGTTGTGCACACTCCCTTTCTTCCACACACAAAATCTGACACTTCCAGCTTTGTGCTCCTGGAGGGCAAATAGTAAGTTATCAAACTCAGTCTTCTACCACCCAGTAGCACATGAACTGTAAAAGGAAGGAGAGGAAAACAAAAACTGTTGCCATTGTGCTGTAGTAAGCAATCTGTTCCAAGGGCAGCATGAACAACTGATGCAAGAGAGGGAAATCCACAATTAATGACCAGACAGCCTGGTCAATACTCTTAGAAAAAGCATGGGAAATGCTGAAAATAAAATTTCAAATAACACCACAGGCTATGAACCTCTTTCACTTTCTCTTAGACAAGCCTAAAGCACAAGTGAACTGATCACAAAAATCAAAAGTCCTTTTCTATAAAAAGAACTAGAATTCAATTATGTCCTGAAGTGAACTGAGCTAACATTTACAAATTTTACTCCTGAGACAGAGATATTTAGAAGTCAGATGGTGCCACTACTGACTTTAAGAGACACTTGCATAGCCCTTGCACCCTCTCACTCTACAAAAATCAAGCCTCTCATCTAGTTCAGTTATAGACATTTCTCCTATGTCTAGCCATATATAAGAAAATAATTATTACACTTTAACCTGCAAAGGTTTTTTCCTGTGATAATTTAACTCTGTGGTTTAAGTCTCAAATACTATGCTGAAGACATACTTCTTATAGACAATATTTGAAGTCCAGTTCTTAAATAAGAGCATTTGTTGGTACAGTAGAACTGTAATATTAGAGGAGCAGAGTAGCATTTTAACTCTCAAGAGGGAAGAGAAAATGGTATGCAGATGTGCAGTAGCTAATGATCTTCTACCCACTACTACGAGTTGCTACTTCACTTTTACCAGATACTACTCATAGAAAATCAGCAACAACCTACCCAAGGTATGAACTTAAATGATTATAACTTTTAATGGTTAACTGAAAATAAAGTAAAATTCGGCAGCATTGCAAGTCAGTCACACAATTGATACAGCAATGCCATAAAAATCACGAGATTGGCACAGAAGTGTAACAACAGAATATCTGACCAACTGTTACCAAACAACGCCGATATTGGGAAATTTTTTCATGGAGAGAGGGAAGAGGATGGGAAGAATGAGGGAATATCTGTTTCTTACTCAAAAGACAAATAAGGGTTTTACTTCATTTTTTGTCATTGTCACAAGAAACTGACCTGTTCACATTTAACTTATATTTTATTGAAACCACACTGAGAAGTGGCTCAGTCGCAGAAAAACCTCTTAAGTAAAGAACATTACCTAAAATATCTATATTTGAATACATACACCACACTTTACAGTGCACTCTTAAAAAAAGAGTATTTAAGCAATTTAAGAAAGTTACATTCTGCCATATTTATACATGCTAAAAAAAACACCACTTCCCCCCCCAAAGTATAAAAACTCAATTGTATTATAAAAGTAATTTTGATGTTCTTACCAAGGGCACAAACCTACTTAAGTATTCACACTTCTTGCCTTACAAAAAGGCTTGAAAATAAAGGAATCACATACCTGTATGTGGGGCCATGAGGCTTCAAGAGTTGGTTCATCTTCTTCTGGATCAAAATCTGGGTTATCGCTAGGTGGAAGTGTTCTGAAAATGTTAGAACTTATCTGCAAGTAAAAAAAAAAAAATAAATTGTATCACTGCTTATTTTTCCACAGATCACACTCAGTAAGGTAGTGCTTTTATCCTAAATTGACAAGAAACAAAACTACCTAAAAAAAAAGTAACATAATAACCACATTTGTGATTCTTTTTTTTCCCCTAAACTTCAAAATACAAATAGCCAAGAGTCTGAAAACAGGCCAATGAAAATAATGAGTAACTTTTGTCCAAACCGCTTTACAAGTTTGTAATTAGACATGGTCATATTTAAAATTTTCCCTGAAACTACGGAAGTTAAAAAAAAAAATTGGTTTCCCTATATAAAAAACAATTTTTAACTATGTGGCACCAAGAGCTGAGGTTTTATGTAAGACAACAAATACAGTATGACTAACCAGTTATGATTTAAACAGAGCTCTCTCCATATGTAAGTCAGACAATCCCAAAAATATATCTTATTTCAGGGTTCTTCACTTTACTTCATTTCAAGGTATTTCTGTTTACGTTTTTCACTCTTTCACCTTTCCAAAACCTTGAAACATCTTGAAATTTTCAAAGTTAGAAATATGTAACAGTTGTAACTTTTTGATTTCACGAAGAGAAAAAATAGCTACCAAGTTACTTTTAGTAAGATACAGTCACATCAAATCAATTTCAAAGGGGCAAGCTTAAAAATGTTTCTTCAGGGATTTTTGAAGTATATAAACTATAAACGTTTGGATAGAAGACCATTCAGATGTCAAAAGAAAAATGTCATCTCTTCCATCAGATATAACACACTGGATTTAAAACCCTTTAACGTGAACAAAAGAGAACATGAAGTTAATTTTGTTTCTGCATTTTCTACTCTTCTTTCAGGAACACGTTTAGCCCAACTTTTTCAATCACCTTTCAAACTCTTTTAGTCTTTGTGATCAAATCTGTTTCAAACAGCTGCTCATCACCCAAGCCTACTAAGCACAAAAGAAAATGTCTGACAGTTTGCAGCAAATGCTCCTGCACACCTTCCATGGAGTCTCCAAGGTGTCTGAAGAATCTTGCAAAAAGGACTTTAGAAAAAGATTCTGAAGTCACCCATCTGGCTCTACACAGAAGAATCAGCTGCCTCATTAAACAAGATAAAAAGCTGTTGCATAAACTGACTTTTCCTTTCTCCCATGCCCTTCATTCTACATCCTGTTGCTGTCTCCTGTTGGGACACAGCAAAGCTGCAGAGCTGCTGCTCTACAGTAGAAGAGCAGTGATGTCTGTATGGATGGGCACTACAGCTGTCTCCAAACTTACTGCACAGGAAAAACAAACAAACAAAAACCCCCCAACTAAACCCCTCACAAGAAAAGTACAGTCGTCCTTTAATTTTGTAAACACAAGGGACTTGGGATTCCAGAGCAAAAAGAGCATGTGCCTGGGGGGGAGAAGAGGAGGGAGAAATAGGAATCAGAGAATGTTAATTTTAATCAAGCCCAAAACCCAAGATTACAATTCTGGTTCTGTTATTTGCTTTGTCTACTCTTATTAGACAGACAACAAAAAACCCTGCAACATATCAATCAGTCCCCTACAGAGGATGCTTTACCTCTGCTTACAAGTCTTCTGGTTACATCTTCTGAAAATGCATCTCTTTCTAGACGCATTTTGCTGAACTGAACTGATCAATACTTCAGCACAGAATCTCAGAGTAGTGAATACAAACATTTCAAGTCCAAAACAAAGGTACCAACTATTAAATATACTTCTGTACCAGAAACAAACAGCAAGCCTCTCAGCCAGACCTTTAAAAAGGTAACTGTATGATTTTTCAGAGTATTCAGTACTTCCACTGATCTCCTGAGAATACAACAAATAAATATTAGAATAAACCTTACACCCTTTTTATTTAATAGCCTGTCTCCCTAAAAAAAAGAAAAAAAAGGGGTTGTTTTCTTTATGTTTGCAATACTTTTGCTTCCTATCTCATTTGCCTATTTCTAAGGCCTTGCTATTAGTATTGATCAAAAACATGGTTTGGGCTAAAACTCCCATTGTTCTTCTGTTGGCAAATTCTTCTCTATATCCTCTTACATTATTTAAAACCTTCTCTGTCTTTCATAAGTGGCATCTTATCCCAAAACTGATTTGAGAAATACAAATCATAAAAGGTTTTTACAGCTGGATAAGTTTCCAGATAATTTAGAAAGCTGATGCTGGGTTTAAATTTTCCAAAAACAGTATTGGAAAATGTGGCAGTTAATGCATTGAGATACAGCAATTATACTTCATTAAAACAAAATAAAAAAAAGTCCCTAATTGTCTGTACACTTATCAAGCATCTCAACATTGAGATACTAGGTTCAGTTCACATTTCTGAGCGTGCAGATTAAGCATACCTGACTGCTTTCAAATTCTGAATTCACAACTCTTCTAACCTGCTAGGACAATCTTATCTACACTGGATTTTTATATGCTGTTGGAGAATGAGGGGAGCTTGATAGGCACAAGGAGATAGAGGAGTAACAGAGAGACCATATGAAGAGAAGAAATGCAGGGAGACCTCCTCACCTGCACAGACCCTGCCTATGCACTGGTCAGGAACAACATTTCCTTTTGCTATCTTTAAGGGATTGTTGACTTCGCCTTCCCAAGACTCAGGTGACTCCAAGGAAACCAGGCTGTTTCCTCTGCAAGTTGGAGGAAAGGTGTCTCAGGCCTAGGGGAGGACAAGGGGCTTTGGAAAGAAATCAGCTCTGCTTCTGCCACTGATGCCACTCTGGCTTTTTTCAGGGAATTTCTGTTGTCTGTCAGTCCTTTCCTACCAGTCAGATGATAGCTGGATTTCATTAAGGCCAATTTCTACTTTTTCATCCAAAAAACATTATCCTTCAAACTCTGCCAAAAAACCTCATATGTTTTTTTCTTTTAATGCAGTAACACTGAACAGTCTAAAAACTTCAAAAAAAACCCCAACCCAAACAAAAATCAAAACAGTAACTTTTAAATCTCATAGAAGTTTTGCTACAAAGAAAGGTCTCAAGTCTGACACACATGTTATTTGGAGGGAGATCCATCCAGAGTTTTTTCTGAAAGCTGGTACTTCGTCCTAATTCACAGCAAAGACCTTTTCTGCTGCCAGTTGCCAGGGAGATTAGAAATACTATTCAGGCTTGGAGGGATCTTTTGTCTCAAGCTCTCAAAAAGCTCTCACTGAACATTTAAGGCCTTCTTCATTTTCTGTCATTTTAGGGGAGAAAAGGGAATGGAAATTTGTTATGGAAGGAAAAACAAGCATCCACAGAGCCCAATCATTTGCACAACAACAATAGCCTCAAAAGAACAGCTCAACACCACCTTACCACCAAGAAAAGAAAACAACTCCAATACAAAAGAAAATCTCCCTTCAACAAGTAGTTAGTATATTCTTTCTTCTAACAAGAGGCTATAGAGGGCACACAGAATAAGAAAATACTGCAAGGATTCAGGCTTGCCGCCACCAGCATCAAGAAAAAGAAAAAAAAAGAAGCTTAAGAAGAGGTGAACATACTTTGTCCTGTTATTTTCTTATGTAAAAAACATTTAGGACAGAAACTCAGGTCGTTTAAAAAAATGAAACCATAAAACCTCCCCCCAGTGTCCTAGATCTTTTGTAAAACTTAATAAGCAACTGCTGAAACAGCCAAAATGATTGAAAGGGTTTCAGTAATCCTAGCCTTTCAGTGTAATGGCAAAACTTCTATGCTTATTTATATTAAAGATCTGATCTTCCCTATCAGCTGCCTGCAAAAAAAAAAAAACCCAAAGAAAACAAACAACAAACAAAATAAACCTTAAGAAAAAAATAGCTTGTACTGTATGAAGAACTACAAAAGCTGTAGGCTGTATATTTTAACTGGTTTGCTTATGTTCCTGAGAGCTCTTTTAAAGCCAGCATTTTATCTATGTAAACTTAACCAAAGTTTAGAAAACCATTTACCTAAATGCATGGACACTAAAGCCATTCTTTTTACTTTTCAAATTTCTAGGAAAAAAACAAATACAAAATATTTCAGATTATTTTCCAGTGTCCTTCAGTTGTGTTCCCTGTACACAGAGTACAGGCCTACCTAAAACTTCACTTAAGTATTATTTGAAAATGTATATAAACACCTGGAAAAGTCAGCAGATAACAATCATAAATATTTTGTTGCTTATTCAACAAACCATTTGTAGAAATTGCATGGTACACGTCATCCTATGATTTACAACTTCAGCAAGCCATTTAGGCTACTCCAGCACAGCTCTCCAAGGCCAAAATAGTAAAACAAAACAGTCATATAAAGTATTTACAAAGTAGAGCTGCTTTCTTACACGGATAAGCCTTTCTGCTGTCACTAGTACCTGCATGAATCTTTACCAGAAAACTTCAGCCTAACACTCCACTGCCACTTGTAAATAAACAAAGAATGGCAAGCATCAATATATTGCCATTTTCTGATTGAGAACAACTTTAAAGCTTACCCAGACTCCAAGCATCTGCAATGTACCAGTTTTTTCATTTTAATTAACCTGAATGAATCACGTTTCAGCTAATAATTAAAACTTACAAGTTGTTTGTTTTTACAAGACTTTCTAAGCCAAATTATCATTAACAAATTACATTATACTGTATAAGCAGAATAACCAGCAGCAATTCTGAGTTAAATGCCACAAGAATCACAAACTGATTAAGATATTTTATTAAAATTCAAACTATAATGTGAGCATTCTACTTACCATTTTCACAATGTCAGCATAAGCTGATTCAACAATCACTCCACGATTTGTTGAAACATATTCAACCAGTTCATTCAGTGTTGCTCTCTTAATTTCTTTGCTTTTCAGGTCTGAAACAGAGTCCATGAAGTCAAAGAGGACACAACACTGTTGCAGCTTCTGACAAAAAAGATCTTGCTGCTCATTGAAGGTGGCATCTATAAAAAACAAAAACAAACAACCCTTAAGTCTGCAGAAGCAAAAACAGGATTTCTAAATCTATGTTGCTGACAAAAATTTGCATAGCTACAACTGGGGTTTTTTTAGTATGGGGAATAGTATGCTCTATAGCCAGCAAATCAATAAGCAGTGTTGTCAAAACTGAAAATGTGTGTTTGAGTATGTTAGAATGGAAGACCCACCATTCACGACTTTTGGTACATGCAAGAAATAACAGACAAACATAGGGCAGTAAATATATTTACAGAAAATCAGCGCCTGAATTAACTTCATTTGAAATGCATTGACATTGATAAGTCCCAGCTCTCCCCCACCAAAAGTCATACACAGAAGCAGTGCATCATACTAACCTTTCATTCATCCGATTTGTCTCATTCTGTTCCCTAATCCTCTATTATGTAACCTGCTTAAAAGCTGTAAAATCTGCTTTGAAGGAACCTTGTCTTTTTACCCCAATGCAAAATGCTTCACATACTTTTGACATCATGTGATGAATGTTTCTCTTAAGAATCAACTCCAATATTTCTAAAGGATTAACCCTGAATGTTAATGCTTTGGTCTAAATAATTTATTACAATCTTAGTCATGTAAGGGTTTTCCAGATTTTTTGGCCTATTAAGACAATGTGTTTGGCTATGACTGGACATTTTCATTTTAGAGTGCACTACCCCTCTAACCTGATATAAGTAAAATTTCTCCATTAGCATTTCACATTAACTCCAAAAAAGATGGATTATGAAGCACTACACACTTTAAAAATTTAATACATACATCCTTAATATGTTGTAACTGTTCCAAAGTTGCATGAACACAACAAAAGCAGTCGTGGTTTTAACTGAAAATTTGGTTTAATGGGCCTTTTGTTCTTGTTTTAATTATTTGCTGGGGGTTCAAAGCCACTTCGGCAATGTAGCATGACCTCATCTATCAGCCAGTTGGGACTTCACTTATTCTGTGAAAAAAACCTGTATTTCCAATTTTATCTCCAAATAAAGAATGCTCTCCCCCCTGAAGAATTTTCAAGATAGGTCTATAGCCAGACTACATCCCTTAGCAATACTGCAGTGAGTGAGTGATGCTAATAGCACTGATGTTCCATCACGAAGAAATTATCAAGACAAGAAAAAGGCAACTGCATTGGAACACTGAGTATGGAAAATCTTAAGTCTCACTTTAAAACCTGAACAAATCACAAAAAAATCTCTCACACTTCTCTTTGTTTCAGAATGATTCTAATTGAACAAACTCTATTTGAAGATTGCACCTTTACCAATTCAGGTACTCTTTGGTAATGCCAGTTTCTCAAGTTTCTTACCAGAACACCTTTCATTTAGTGGCTGGAACAACAAGAGTAAAAACTTGGGTTTAGTACTGAGTAATTATCTGATAGAATTCTTTCGTTTCCATAAGCAAAAAGTAATTGCTACAATGGACTGACACGCCTCCACTGTAATTCAAACTGCTCGCTCTGCCCTGAAAATTCCGACTCCAGAATACTGTATTGTATTCCCTTTCCCCACCTGACAGTTACGATCCTATTAGCTGAGCATAACAACTTCAGTGAGCTTTTGAAAAAGCCAGCAATTACTACTCCCTCATGAAGAACAATTCACTCTTGAATGTCAATTCTGCAATTTTAACCGCTTTTCTTTTGAATAAAAAACCTTGCAAGATGCTTGTTTTGCTCAGATAACTACAAAGACACGAATTGTTACACTCTGCAAAATAATGAACATCAGCTGTAAAAACATTTGTAAGTTACATAACATTTCAGTTCAGATCTTCTAATATTCTAGAGCGGATTGCATGAGTAAGTATTGTATCATAGCAACAAAGCAATAACAGTGACATGCTGAGGATAAAATCCAAAAAGCCTAATTTAAGGAACCGACACAGGGAGGACAGCTTTTTTTGCCGCTGGCACCAAGCTGATACCCAGACTAACACAGGAGTCAAGCCTACTTGTTTTTCCTCACTACAAACTTAACTATACTCCAAGTTACAAAGGTCTCGCAGTGAGACACAGCTAATACAGAGTAGTTAGTTGATGATTAAAAAAATAAATAAATAAAAATAAGTAAAATTTACCTAGAGATTTCAAAAACCAGCAGACAGCATCTGAATACTTCTAACAGTGGTGAAAACAGACTAAAGATCTAAGGTTAAAAGCCAGTAACAGGAATTCAGACAAAAATAACTAAATCACTACCTTCCCTAGAATATCAAAGGAATTCCTGCATTAGCCACTTTTAGTTAGATACCAGAGTATCAGGGAATCTCTCTCCTGCCATGAATCACCAGTCCATTTCAGTAGCAACCTGATCTATCTCAATTCGATAAATTTTGCCCAAATGAAAAACCGTCCCATAAATCTGTTTTGTTGTTCTTAAAACATTTGAAGTAAAACCAAAAGAAGTATTTTCTTCTACACACACATTCTTTTTTCAAACTTATAAGAGGAATCATAATTATTTTATCATCTTATTATTCTAGTGATCTGAAAGAAATTAAAATTATGTGCAACCACGATAGAAAATAAGGTAACAAGAGAGCCAGTTCTGTTACATCAGCACGACCTGGCTGTATGTGCTCAACCTCTGCTTGACACATTGCACATTTGTCCCAGGAATGTTATGAGAGGTACCATGGGAACCACTAAGTGATTGGGGAAAATTTGTTTGTCAGATAGCGCTCTTAACTTCTCAAAGCCTTGTCTTTAACTATCCCAGCACAGTGGAAGCTAGACAACTCTATCCCACAATAAAAATCATATCATAATAGTTTATTCTAGTTGTTTGAATAAAATAAACTGCACCACCACAATTGCATCAACACTGCACCTTTTATCTTTAGTAGTTTAACAATCCGTGACGTGATTTTTAAGCCAGTTTCCATCTAACATCTATCAAGATTTACACCATATATGTGAAATTCAAGATAATTGCTATTCTTCAAATGCCCTAAATACCATAAGGACCATAGAAGATAAATTAAGTTCAAAGTAGACGGTGGATGCCTCAATGAAACAATCCCAAATCAAGTAGGATGGTGGGAAATCCTGAAGACAAAAACTTAACATCCGGCACCAAAAGAATTATTACAAATTATGATCCACTTTAACCATGACTCTTTCTTGCCTCTGGTCATTTCCACGATGGATAGTAAAGTGTTTGTACCTGATTAAAACTGTTAATTTGATTGTTGCACTTCATAATACTGAAATTCTCAACAGACTATTTCTACTGTTTACAAAAACTCCATCATTACAGACACACATATCAGCCACAATATCAAGCAATAAAATTTACAAGGAAGTTGACCTGGAAGTTCATCCTGAGCAGAAGTTATTAAACATTAAAACTGCATGATTGTACAGATTTGTCTCTAAATTGAATGCTTTTAAATTTATAAGGTAATCAATGCAAATCTAAGCATGAAATATTGAGTTAAGAGATGAATCTTCCCAGGAAAGGCCCAAACAACATAGATAGGGGGAAAGAGTTCACAATCACAGAGCCACCTCACCGGTAGCTACAAATTGGAGCTACAAACAGCACTGGATCACTAGCCCAGGGACTACAATGATGTCTTCCTACAGGATATTTATCTCCTATGTTTACAGGCCTTTCTGCCAGAAAGAAAAGATAGATACTTCTCCTTTCTCATCTATTGTTTACCCAAGACCTTCAGTACAAAGCCAGAGAACCT
The DNA here is from genome assembly GCF_001715985.3 of Manacus vitellinus. Lineage (NCBI taxonomy): Eukaryota > Metazoa > Chordata > Aves > Passeriformes > Pipridae > Manacus > Manacus vitellinus. Next base: position 9,848,045 of record NW_021940864.1, read on the forward strand.
AACATAATCCTTGCTTCAGCAGCAGAAACCAGACTCTAAAGCCACAAAACCTCTGTCAGCTACACAAATGGCAAGTTCAAAAATCATACTTTCCCTCCAATACAAAGTAAACCCTCTCGATCATTTCCGACAATTTTCCCTTTTTTTTTTTTAAAGTATCTCTAATTAAATATTTCTACTTTTTCCTGAAGAAGCAGACCTAGGAAGACGCAGAAGCCAGAGAAACAACCAATAAGTTTTTCCTCTGACAGCCTCTTCGAGCAGTTCATACATAGCCCTTTCAAGCACTTAGAGGACAATGACACTATGGAATAAAGTACCACACATGCTGTACTCCTTAAATTGAACTTGGTGACAATCCTACACTTCTACATAATTCCCTGACAAACAATGTGTGCTGGTTTAAAAGTTAACCAGCAGGGGGAATGAACCCAACTCAAAGGAGAGATTATAAGTCAGAATAACAATTTATTAAAATAATACAGTAAGTACAATAATACAAACAAACAATTGGTCTCAACCCACAAAAACCCAAATGTGTAACCCAGTACCCTGGGGCCTGAACAAAGTGGTGTTCCTTGGGCCCTGTTTGAGTCCAAAGTAAAGGGAGAGGGGAAGAACCTGCTGGTGGGAGAGCTGCTGCAGTCTGGCCAGAACTGGTGATCGCAGTCCAGTGGTGGTCTAAGTCTGGTTGAGAGCGATGAGATGCAGCCGTCCTCTGGATCCCACGAGTGGGTTGAAAAATGTTCCAAAACTCCAAGATTATATATCCTCCAGTTCAGGCAGGAATGCTTGGTACTCCCCTCAGGGCGGGGAGTTTCACAAAGGGTGTGAGGACAGAAACATCTTCCTATCTCACAGGCCTCTTAACACCTAGTTTATAGCCTGAGGAGTCAGGCTCTATGGGTAGAGGGTGCGAATAGTCTATTGACAACAATAGTCTAGTTTCTGGGAAATGACATGGAAGGCTATAGAATACAGTTTTGGGTTACACCCACCATGATGAACTGATCTCAGCTGTCCTAACTAGGACATTATCCACCCCTTATTCTATGCCATCCATGTCATGCCCAAATTAACCCCCTTTAAAAACTATATCCCTTTAAAACTATATACATCTATCTATCTATCTATCTATCTATATATATACAATGAAACATTACAGACCATTCTCACTCAAAATTAGGTCCCCTTGTGGTACACAACGTGTCTCCCCATCTTTTTGCATTACCCACCACGTGGAACCAGGTCCCTGAGCAAAAACAATCCCTCGGATGGGTTTGCCTTTGCTTGAGGTGGGACTAATCCAAACAGTCTTCCCTAACATTCCTCTCATATGTACCACGGGGACTTTATCTCCATCTACAGTATGCAAAAGTTCTGATTGGGCAGGGCCAGCTCGATTGATGGAACCTCGGGTGTTGACCAACCAGGTGGCCTTTGCTAAATGCAGCTCCCAGTGTTTGAGAGTCTCCCCACACAGTGCCTTCAGAGTGGTTTTCAGCAGTCCGTTGCACCGCTCAACTTTTCCAGCAGCTGGTGCATGGTAGGGGATATGATACACCCACTCAATGCCGTGCTCTTTGGCCCAGGTGTCTACAAGGCCATTCTTGAAATGGGTCCCATTATCAGACTCAATTCTCTCCGGGGTGCCGTGTCGCCACAGGACTTGTTTTTCAAGGCCCAGGATGGTATTCCGGGCAGTGGCATGAGGCACGGGGTATGTCTCCAACCATCCAGTGCTTCCTTCTACCATGGTCAGTACGTAGTGCTTGCCTTGGCGGGTTTTGGGGAGCGTGATGTAGTCAACTTGCCAGGCTTCCCCATACCTGTACTTTGACCACCGTCCACCATACCATAGAGGCTTCACCCGCTTGGCCTGCTTGATGGCAGCACATGTCTCACAGTCATGGATGACCTGTGAGACAATGTCCTTGGTTAAGTCCACCCCTCGGTCACGAGCCCATCTGTATGTTGCATCTCTCCCCTGGTGACCGGAGGCGTCATGGGCCCATCGAGCCAGAAATAATTCTCCTTTGTGCTGCCAATCCAGATCTACCTGAGAGACTTTAATCCTGGCAGCTCGGTCCGCCTGCTCGTTGTTACGATGCTCCTCATTAGCCCGTTTCTTGCCTACATGAGCGTCTACGTGACGGACCTTCACACTCAGCTTCTCTACCCGGCCAGCGATGTCCTGCCACATCTCCGCCGCCCAGATGGGTTTCCCTTGGCGCTGCCAGTTGGCCTTTTTCCATCGCGTTCCACTGTCCTTGCTGTACGTGGAGGTCCTCCTTGCAAAGGTATCTCTCCCTCACACTGGACAACAGTCGCCACCAGAGGCTGAGAGTTTCCTGCCTCCTTCCAATCCCCTGATCAATGACTACATCTCGAGACAGGGATCCCAGCTGTCTGGCTTCACTCCCATCTAGGATCGTATCGTTAGCTGCGGCATCCCAGATTCGGAGCAGCCAGGTCAGAATGGACTCGTTCGCCTGTCGTGTGAACTCTCTCCGGAGCTCACGTAGCTCACCCAGGGATAGGGACCGAGTGATTATTTCTGGCTCTGTCTCCTCCGGTGGATGTGAAGGTCCCGCCTCTTCGTCATCATTTGCTATGCGAACTGATTTAGTCTTTGATTTCCTTTTCTGGACAGGGGCGACTGCTATTGGTTTTGCTTGTTCTTCTGGCTCCTCGATGGTTTGTGTGGACACGGTGCTGGTTGGTTCATTTCTTTCTCCCTCTGACTCAGCTGTGGTTTGGGTGGACGTGGTGTCTGCGGATTTGGTCCTTCTCTCCTCGCCCTGACAGTGCTGTATCATGTCAAGCAGTGCCCGGTAGGCAGTGGCCAGGGCCCAGCAGGTTGCTGTGAGCTGGCCATCTCTGGAGCTGCCAGAGCATTTTTCCTTCACCAGTCTTATCATGCTAACAGGATCCTGCAGTTGTTCAGGGGTGAATTTCCAGATCATTGGAGGAGAAAACTTTTCCAAATACTGGCTGATGTCCTCCCACTTCCCGTGCCACTCAGCATTATCTGCTCCCAGGGCAGGTGTCCAACCAACCTCCCTAAAAGGCACTTTTCTGACCCTAAACATGGTGTACACAGTACAGAGCAGACAGAGCAACACTAACAATAACATTATGCTGTCCTTAACATCAAAAGGGAACTCAATATTTTCAAAAACTGTTTTAGCAGGTCTGAAGGGGAAGAAGGAGGTGGGAGGCTGGAAACCATCCACCCCTGTTCCCCCAAAAAGCTGGGTACGATTTTTAATGAGGCCCCAGAGGTAGCAACCCAAACCAGGACAGGCAAACAGGACTGAATACACATTTACAATGAAACTCATTGCTTCTGATGTTAGAATGACATAAACATAATATACTAATAAAGCAATTTGGATCCCTCTCCCTGGTCTTAAAGAGAGCATCAAAACAGGCAAATAATACGCCATCTGTGGAAATATGAACAGGCTCAAATACAACATCCATGTGAGTGCATCAAACAACATGGTGATCAGGGAGTTTCTATATTCAAATGGACAAATGTTTCAAATGAAATTGTGATTCTGACTTCTCTCTCTCTGCCCCACGTTGGGCGCCAAAATGTGCTGGTTTAAAAGTTAACCAGCAGGGGGAATGAACCCAACTCAAAGGAGAGATTATAAGTCAGAATAACAATTTATTAAAATAATACAGTAAGTACAATAATACAAACAAACAATTGGTCTCAACTCACAAAAAACCCAAATGTATAACCCAGTACCCTGGGGCCTGAACAAAGTGGTGTTCCTTGGGCCCTGTTTGAGTCCAAAGTAAAGGGAGAGGGGAAGAACCTGCTGGTGGGAGAGCTGCTGCAGTCTGGCCAGAACTGGTGATCGCAGTCCAGTGGTGGTCTAAGTCTGGTTGAGAGCGATGAGATGCAGCCGTCCTCTGGATCCCACGAGTGGGTTCAAAAATGTTCCAAAACTCCAAGATTATATATCCTCCAGTTCAGGCAGGAATGCTTGGTACTCCCCTCAGGGTGGGGAGTTTCACAAAGGGTGTGAGGACAGAAACATCTTCCTATCTCACAGGCCTCTTAACACCTAGTTTATAGCCTGAGGAGTCAGGCTCTATGGGCAGAGGGTGCGAATAGTCTATTGACAACAATAGTCTAGTTTCTGGGAAATGACATGGGAGGCTATAGAATACAGTTTTGGGTTACACCCACCATGATGAACTGATCTCAGCTGTCCTAACTAGGACACAATGCATGACAAGGATCACGTTGCATTCCACTGTGCAAAGTTTAGCAATTAGTGCCTGTTGTCTGGTTACATTTCCTATGCTGTGTGCAGTCGTACCCAATGGTGGAGGGATCTGCTAGAGCAGAATGAAGCCTTAACACTGACATGGAGAGAGGAGCACATACATGTACTTTGAGACACCAAATCTTTGGGTTTGGGGTTTTCTTCACATCAGTAAGTTATAAGCACTGTTGTGCAGCCTGATCTTTTCACAGACACCATTAGTCTGAAAAGGAGTTGGTCCAATAAACTCTGCCCTAACCTACACAAACCAAGAACAGGGGCTCCAATTTAACCTAAACTTTATTTTTGTCCTCAAGGGTTCTTGTGTACATTATTATTGTGATCTCTCTTAGCATCAGTAACAATGTTCATGTTACAGGCACAGTAAAGCATCTTTACAAGATGCAGTTTTGATGCAACTGATGTTACAACAGGGGACTGAGCATGTTTCCAGGTTCTCAGAAATCTCCATCTGCAGCCTGACAGGCAGCAAAGCAGTTGGCTGGCAACAAGGAGAGGAGTGTCTCCCTGCCACCCCCTTGCCATTTATTCCTCCCTTCCTCTTCTCTGTTCCCAGTCACATCCATCCATCAACACTGGCTCTGGAACTCGTCAGGCTCTTCCATAAGCTGCTTTAACTCAATAACATGGTCATATTAGTGAGGTTAAATGGCTTCTGGAGGGGCCTGATGCACATCAGCTCTCACACAGGATGAGAGTTGGGAGCAGAAGCTCTGCAGTGAGCTGCTAAGTTAAGTTTACCATCTCCTGTGGAAGCACTTCATCCAACTATAAAGACATGAGATAATGTATAGGTAGGCTTTTTCAGTGAAGTTAGATATTTTTGGGGAATAATACATTTTGAGGGTTTTGTTTTATTGTGAGTTTTGGTTGATTTTGTTTTATATCACTTTAAGCTCCTTTTTAAAGAAAAATTTGGCCCCTGTATAAAATCTTACAGTGTAGTTGGCTACACTGGTAGTGTATAACATTCCCCAGTAACTCCATACACCCGTAACAGATTTTCCCACAATTCCAGCTTTTGGTAGCTCAACAACCCAACTGAAACTGATGGGACTACTCAGATGAGCACTCGTGCAGCACTTTAGGCATCCAAGGAACCTTTTCATCAGATTTTCCACATAGAAAAAAACTCTGTTACCCCTTAGGAATAAGTACCATTATTTAGTAGACCAGGACTGTAGGTTTTTCCTCTCCCCCCTCCATTCTGGGTTCAACAGCAGGTATTTTCAAATTACTTGTTACCCCAAAATCTAGAGCTGTTGCTGGGACTCTGGAAGGGGCTAAGTTCTTTTGCATGTCATCAGCAAACAGAGTTCTGCCTTTCCAGGACAGATAAGGGAGTCAGACAGAGCAACTTTATGCATCTTTAAAGTTAACCAGTCCTTCTACAATAATAGGTTTGTTCACTAGAGAAAAAGGTTTGGAAGACAATGAAGTAAAATGGTATTTTCAATCACTTTTGAAAGGAAATTTATACTACCTATAGGAGATTTAAAAAAAAAATACTTGGCACAGAATTAAAGGTACAGAAAGTACGTTGGTCAATCCTGTCTAGGACCTGTGGGCTCATACATTTAATCTCTTCATTTCAGAAATCAGAAAGTCTGCAAAGATGCAATCAAGATAACAAGCTGAGCTTCTCCTGTACTTCCATGTTTAGGTAGACTATTCTGCAGATGGTCATCAGGCAAGACTTGCACTGAAACATCCACGTAAACAATACTTCAAAACACAGTGGTACCCTACTTGCTTAACTATCCCTACAGCACACATTTCACCCAAGTTAACATACACCCTTCTCCCATCAATTATGCAAAGTCAAATTCAAAGTGGCAAAAACACCCACCTAAAAATCATACCATCATCCAAGTAAATATCTCTTTTCTTTTGAAATAGCTGAAAAAAAATCATAAATTTTGCTTATTAGAATATTCTGGATTTAAGATCAGTTTTGTGATACATGCCAGTGAAGGAAAAAAAAGAATTCACATATTAGATGAGAATAACAATCAACAGTTAATTTTATTCACACACTGCATTGTGGTTTACAGAGTTAGTTACAAGTCTAGGCTATGGATAATTTTGAAGTCACTTAATAAAAGTACTCCTGGAAAGCCATCTCGCATCCAATATCAGATATTGTTTGTTCAGAGAGTCTCATCTGCTGCTCCACATGGCCAGCAGTTGACCTCAACAAATCAGTCCAGAAAATCTGAAAAGCCCATGCTGATCTAACAACATCTGTCACAAATTCTGTGACATGACTTCTTGCAATGATAATAAACTGCAAGTGTCTTATCTAGATTATAAGAAAGTTTGGAAGACAGTACAAACAACCTCATATAGTTAAGAGTCTCTAGCTACTACCATGTTAAATCCCTTGATTTTAATTAAGTTTTGAGTCAGCCAAGACACTTTAGACAGTAAAAAAGTACCCTGCTGAAATGCTTTCATATTAATAGCCCTATTTTCTACTGTCTAATTACAGAAGACAACACACAGTCAGATGCAAAAAGTAATAGAAATTATCCTCTTGGTCCTTAAAATGTTAGATAGCAAGACTCTAGAAACCAGGCCTGCCACAATTCACTTCATTTCTACCATAACTCCTCAAACAGGAGAATTAAAACACCACTGATTCTTTAAACAAACAAAAAAAGACTCACCAAGCATACCCACCATTGAAACAGGGACAAAAAACACCCTAAAATCACCCTTAACAAAGCATACAACTTGAACAATAGGAATGTTTCCTCAAGAGCATACCAGCAGTTCAAAATCTAACTGAAATTCAGCTCCATGCAACAACAATTATAAAGAAAAACAGAAAAAAAATTTTGTCCAATGACTTGACACAGTTGAATCAATGTTGATTTTGAAAGTAGAGAAGTTGGGCAATTTGCATGTGGTCAACCATATGAAGTTTTGTTCAGAGTGATACTTTATTTACCAGAACAGGCAAATAAGTTTCACTTCTTACACAGCTGAAGCATGTTTTCAAAAAACAATTACCTGACTACCAAAACAATTACCCCCTACTCCTCTGGTATATGAAACAAGCTTTCTCTCATCAGTAAGTCAACTATTATGTTCCCCAATGCATTCACTTATGTTTTTGGCATACACTGCAACTGTATTTGCTGTCTTCATTTAAAACCCATCAAGCAGTTTCAGTGACTGATGATATGCCACAGCAGGCCTATTTTGAATATATCCAGAGCCTCTAAGAGCTCGCCATTCTCTCCTGCATGCAAGACATTAGCCCAAATAATCATTTCACTGGCCTGACAAAGGTGGAATAGATCATGATTAATAAGTAACAGTGATCTTAAAATTAATTTAAATTAGGAACCCTGACTCTTTAAGGAAGATACTGCTAAATTTAAGGTCAATAAATCCTAGCACGGAATTAAGATGCACAGCCAAGTCAAACTGGGAAAAGGGGAGAGTAATTTATGTCTTGAATGGGAAATTGTTTCTCAGAAGATGTAAATATTGGATGGATGGCAAACTTTAACTTAAAATTACAGAAGTTGACACAAAGAATTAAAACTGTTTTCCCAAAACAGAAAAGACAACTCCTAAATAGCTTTTGTTATACTAAAATGCAACAAAGGTTTTTGTTATGGTAAAGCAGAGATACTTTCAAGAAATCCTCCTAACAAGAAGGCATAAGACCGCTCAAAGCCCTGAGTATGTAAACAGGTCTCTCTTTAAAGTCTAACTCAGGTTACATACATTGTATTAGCCACAAGGTGAAGGTACCCAGAGAGGCTGGCACACAGTAACTTGTTCCTGCTACCTCACTCCTGTCAGGAAAATTCACCACTATCAAGACCCAAGAGACCCTACAAAAATGGAAAGAGAAAACAGATCAAGCTTCTGAGACTGTCGAATCAAAAAGATCAGAAAGGACATCGGTATGATGCTCCCTGTTCCTGACACAAACTGTTAATTATACTTTTCCCCAAGTGGAAGCACTTACCCTTAAGGAATACTATCTAAAGTGTAAGAGTTCAACAAAATTTTGGATTGTTGCACGTAATTTTGAAGATATCACCCTTCAGGTTGTGACAAGGAGGACTCAAGGAAGCATTTCACAACTAACCTGCTAAGAATTAAAGAATAACCTGAGCAGCTCTGCTCCCTATTTTACCTCACATTAGCTGTAGTGCTCTGCACCTACATTACCAGGGAATAAAGAGAGATGAAAAGCAGGTGACAAAAGCTGTGTGCCACACAGGCTCAGTATAATACCCATTATACAGGGCTGCACTAAAAACATTTTTGATTCATAGGAACCTGAGCTCTCTGCTATGAAACCAAATCTATTTGCACTTTCTAAGTTTGAAAGCACAGAAATTGTATTTACAATTCTCATAGAATCATAGAATCAGCCACGTTGGAAGGGATCTCTGAGATCATCAAGTCTAACCCTTGATCCAACCCCGCTGTGGTTACTAGATCATGGCACTAAGTGCCACATCCAGTCTCATCTTAAAAACCCTCAGGGAAAAAGAATCCACCACTTTCCTGGGCAGCCCATTCCAATGCCTGATTACCCTCTCTGTAAAGAATTTCTTCCTAATATCCAACCTAAACCTCTCCTGGCACAGCTTAAGACGGTGCCCTCGTGTCCTACTGATAGCTGCCTGGGAGAAGAGACCAACCCCCACCTGGTTACAACCTCCTTTTTCAGGTTGTTTTAGAGAGTGATGAGGTCTCCCCTGAGCCTCCTCTTCTCCAGGCTGAACAGCCCCAGCTCCCTCAGCCTCTCCTCATAGGACTTGTGCTCAAGTCCCTTCACCAGCCTTGTTGCTCTTCTCTGGACCTGCTCCAGCACCTCAATATCCTTCCTGAACTGAGGGGCCCAGAACTGGACACAGTTCTCAAGGTGTGGCCTCACCAGTGCTGAGTACAGGGGAAGAATCACTTCCCTGGTCCTGCTGGCCACACTGTTCCTGATCCAGGCCAGGATGCCCTTGGCCTTCTTGGCCACCTGGGCACACTGCTGGCTCATGTTCAGCTTCCTGTCAATCCAAACTCCCAGGTCCCTTTCTGCCTGGCTGCTCTCCAGCCACTCTGTGTCCAGCCTGTAGCACTGCAGGGGGTTGTTGTGGCCAAAGTGCAGGACCCGGCACTTGGCCTTGTTGAACCTCATCCTGTTGGAATCAGCCCAACTCTCCAGCCTGTCCAGGTCCCTCTGCAGAGCCCTCCTGCCTTCCAGCTGATCAACGCTCCCCCCCAACTTGGTGTCATCTGCAAATTTGCTGATGGTGGACTCAATCCCCTCATCTAAATCATCGATAAAGATATTAAACAAAACTGGATATTAAACAGAACTTAAGTAAACAGAATTTAATAAGTTCCCTTTATATTAAGTCAACAGCAAAACTCACATGTGACTGAAATTACAGCAGTTTATAATAATTAAGTGTTAATAATGAAGTAGGTCATAAGTGGATCTAGTGTGTGATATTATTAAGATTAAAAATTTATTAAATTGCATTCTTCCCCAATCATTTCCTCACCTTATGCAAGTATAAAATTAATTTTAAGTAAGATGAAGTTGCTCCAGTTTGACATCACACTAGAACATGCAAGTCAACATTACAAATCAAGTTTGTTTATGTTTTCCCAGAAACTGAAGGAACACCCATGTAATTTTCACATGGCAATATTTGTGCTCAGTGCAATATAAAAACAGCTTTTATTTGAAACCAAGGGGTAGCTGTTAAACATTTTGCAGAAGTACAGAAACCCATTTTGCCTTTAATTTAGCACTTAGCTATTTTAAATGTGAAGGAGATGTACAGGGGAGTAATTTAATAGGAAATGTGTGCAAGAGGAAACATTCAATCTAGCTTTTCAAAAGGGAAGGAAAAACCGCTTCTCCCCTTGAATTCCTTCGTAAATCCCTGTGGAAGTTACAAGTATTGGATATAATTCCTTGGATAAATAGATAGTTTACGAATTGGCTGAACAAATGTTTCTTACTTTTCAGTCTTCTCAGATAAGTAATATGAGATACTTTATAGTTCTTCCTATTGTAGCGTTATTATGATTAAATTAGACAGGAAACACAGGTGAAATTCTGGGTTTGCTGCCGTTAGTGACCAAACTCCCACCAACCTGACTGAGAACAGATCATCCTGAGCAGACAAATATTGAAGCACTTGCAGGATCTCTTTGCCTACTTCACTTTAATTAAACACTTAGCCTCATAAGTAAAAGGTTGAGCTACTTTTTCATCAATTTTAACCATGCTCTAGCAGCTATGTTCTATCAAAAATAGTAAACATCAAGTATTTAGTAATGAGGGATCCTACACTTACGCATATTCCCTTTTGGCAAAATCTCTCCGCTATTTTTAAACTAAATTTACAACATTTTCATGTACTGGGTTTATTTTGATCCTGCTTCTTTCTCTTAAGGGAATATACACAGAGATGAATTACCAAATTGTGTCCTTCCTGACTTTATAGTGGGACCAAGCTTATGCCTCTCAAGAGGGTTCTGACATTTGCACCTTAATTTGTCTTCTCAAAATAAAATTACTGCTTTTCTACAGAATCCAGTGGTGCTGAAATACACAAGTTTACTTCACATACATAATTCAAAATCAAAGTTAAGTTCTCATTTGTTGCTGTTACATACATGTGGAACCAAAACATGCTGTTAGCAAGACTTCAGTCTTTTATGTAGGCCATATTTTAAGTAAGCATAGAATTTTTAATAGAAAACAGGATACACTTTTGAAAAGTTTTACACTATTACACTAAATTAGAACTTTTCTTTTTAAACCCATTTACCTACACTTTCCTATAAAATTTTACTTGGGAAGAAAGTAATATAATTAAAATCGTGTTATTTTTAAAAGGACCAACCATCTCCAGAAATAAAGTAACCCATTAAATCACTTCTAAAAGTTCATTTATTTACGCAGTGATGCACTCTGCTACTTCTCAAATACAACTACAGTAAAAATAAAGCTCTTTACCTCTTCATACTCAGACATTGCTGTAACTTTTTATTCCTGCTCTTCTTCAGATCAGCCTTCATGGCCCAATCTATACTGTCCTTCTCTAAACTCGCTCACCCCACCTGCTCTTTCAGTTCTGAGAAAACCTACCATGCTGCTTTCATGCCTGCTACCACAGCTTGTCAAGTCTCCAAGTGTGCGATCGTCTCAGATATAAACTTTTAATCAGTAATTTGAAACTCATAACGTATGGAAAGTTTTTCTGTTATGGTAGGGAGTAACTTAAATGTCTTTTAAATTCTCAGTGTTTAAAAATCACTTACTAGAATTACAACATCTTCCTTTTGCAGCACTGTTCTTGAATATACATGCGCAAGTAAACTTTTTCGTTGTTACTCGCACTTTGACCTCCCAACTCCACAGCAAGATCTGTATTTTTCTTCTGAACCCTGTTATATCAAAGGTGACAAAACCCACCAATGTCACCAAAGCTTTGCCTGGTAAGGTCAGGAAAAGCAATGGCAAAGAGATGAATGAGAATGAGATGGAAACCTTTTCCCAGTGGCACCCAGGCAACATAACAGCACGATTTTTATTTTTTAATCTATAGCCTTTTTTCACCATATCCATTGCAGCAACACAAGCTACTATTTTAGCAGGCTACAGGTCTGCTAAATTCTGATCAGGCTGCTGTTTCTTCCCATAGCCTTCTTACCCTTAAACACTGAGCCCTAGTATCCTGCATGCACATTTCATGAATCTTTCCCAGCTTCACTTGCCAACCTCACCCCCAAAAGTACAGCAGCCAGAAGCAGTACTACTAAACACAATGACCGAAAGTGAATTTCACGCTCTAATCACAGCCACTGAAGTTACGCTCTCCTCAATTTTAAACCTCAAGAAAAGGTTCATTTGATGAACCAACTCATCTGCAATCGATTCCTGATGTACAGAACAAAACCCCTAAGCCTGTGAAGTTTCAGGAAGTGAAGTTCAAAAAATCCAAGGTTGCGATGAAAAGCTATGACGAAATTAGAAGGGAATATGACAAGAAACATTTCCAGTAATTTTCACAGCTGACAGGATTGTTGAGACTCCCAACACTGAGCTCACTGCAGCCACTGGAAAGGAGATGGCTTCTGCCCTTTTCTCCTGCTCAAGCTTCTCTAATCAGCCTCCCAGTTCCATACTATCCCCTCACCTATAATGTACTTCTGGGCTCTTGCTTGCAGAAAATTACAAGTTTTCCATGGGCAGAGTTGCTGTGCCTAGCAGTGCTGCAGACAAGAAACCCAAAGAAAACCACACACAGCAGCCTCACAGAGCAAGGCAGATGGGAGCAGCACAGCACATCCTGAAGGATCTATACGTAACAGCATAGTAAATACTGACTCATCAGTCTTGGTGCTGAGCTGCAACAGCTAGAACTGGACCAAAGAAGAATCTAGACCAAATCAGATTTTTTTTTCTTTTTAGTACCAACAATATACAATTTATTTTTCCTCTAGTCTTAGAAGCAGTTTGAACTGTTTTTTGCTGAAACTAAGAAAATTAGCCTGAGGAACAGTTCCAAATAAAACTGTCCATACTTGGCATGGAAAACTTCAGTACAAACAGTTCAGCAATGTTGTAAGCAGCTGAGAATAAGGTCTTGTGAAGGAAAACTAGGCAACCTTAACTATGATGAGTTCTGCTTTTAAGTCAGACGTATACTATGAAATAGGCATCTTGTAGAGATACTTCACTGTTCATGACAGAAACTAGTTCAGTGATTGTCTGATAAAATCAATGTTTCAGGCACTAAAAAAGAAGCTGTCACTGTCCAGTTTCGAGCAGAGAATTTTGCCAAGGGAGTCTTATAAAACAGATGTTATTTACTACCTATTAGTCTAATTTATCTGCAGTTCCAACCTTCAAAATCTACGTGCTGCTATGGAACAGTAATTTTAGCCTGTTAGATTAAAGCCAGAGTCAGGATGACAATGGTATAGAAGCTGAATTTTTATGGCCTTCTCAATGGAAGTGTCTTTTTTCATCAGAACACAATACATATCCCCTCAGTGCTTAAACAGAATATTAACCTGTCCAGAACTGTTGATGTGACACCTTTTCAAAAGCACTGAATGATTTTAAGATAGATAGATAATAAAAAAAAAAAAATCTGCAGATTGAAATAATCATCTTTTGATCAGACAGCCTGGACCAATAACTAATTCCATTTGTATTTCCTGCAGCAGCTAACACTAAACTCAGCACCTGCAAAACTACTATCTGACTAAACTAGAAAGCAATGATTATGGAAAAAGAAATCTGATACTAAGCTGGCACACAGAAGATGTGAAAGATTTAAATAGAAAAGTTCATGTGAAGACTGTCAATAGGCTCTATATTTAGGAGTTGCTCTTGATGGAAGTATATTCCAAGACCAAAAATTCAAGTCTATGGATAAAAAAAGGTCAATTTGTTAAGAATTAAAGACTAAAATGTTCCACTCCATAAACTAGGAACAGTTCCTTAATATAGAAAAAAATTCAAACAGCTCGTTTTTCATGGAACTACTAAAGCTTTTTTATCTATTATAGGTTCTTTATTTCTCAAGATTGTACCTTCACTAAAAAGGAAGTTTTGACTATTTTATAGTACACTGTGCTGAGATTATACATAAGAGTTAAACCTAAATTCCTCATAGAACATCCTCATTCTTCATTTGAAATACAGATTCACTCTCAAGGAAAAACTCACCCAAGTTGATTGCAGTTGCAAGGGATGTTGAATACAAAAGGTAGAGGATGGGGACTACAGAAGAGGAAATAACAATGACTCATAAGGGATAAAAAAAAAAGTGCAAGTCTGAGACAGAAAACTCATTTCACTTACAAATATTTATAAGGCTGGAGTAAAAGTAAACTATTCTAAAATTTTAAAATACATTTTCCTTTAGGGAGCAAAGGCAACTTAATAGAAGAAGAAAATTCTCTCAGCTGTTTTTAATTTCACTTACTTTTGTCACTGAAGCACAGGCTATGGGACTCAGAACTCAAAGTTTAAGGTTTTGAAGTGATCCTGACAGATTAATGAACATAAAAGTTTTACCCATATGCTTATTAGGCCTTCCTATAACATTTCCACAAAAGTATAGTGACATGGCAACTGGTTTTCAGTCAAACCTGAGCTCTCTCTCTCAAGGGTTTAAGTAAAGAAAAATACTACAGTTAACGCCTATTTTACAGCCTGTATTTGAATGCTGAAACTACACACTGGAAGGTCTTCTTAAAAATGCCTTATTCCAGTATACTTCACCTCCACAATTCTCAGCCCCACAGAGATCATCACAACTCTTGTTAGCCTAAGGCTAAAAGATTTCTGTACTACTTTCCAGTTCTTCTGCTGTAAGGGCCAGAGTTCCCTCTGTGGGGAGACAACTTAATTTAGAAGTGAATACTAAGAATTTATTTTCACGTATTTATTCTCTGAGCATGATATAGGACAAATGCCTGCGGTGATATGCATCTTCCCAAATGGATATTCACTATTGAGAAAAATCACAGAAAGGCATCAGAAAATATTTATTCTTCCCAGCTGCAGTTGACATGTTTGGTACACGGGGGAAAAAACAAAAGGAAAAGATCTATTTGCTTTACAGTCTGACAGACCATATTAACTATATTAAATAAACCACTTTCCACCTGTATTTTTACATGCTTCTTCAACCAAAAATGACAAGCACTACATCTACTGTAAAGGGTCAGATCAGGTTCCAAGGTCAAGTTATGTCTCTTTTTCAAAAACAAAGGTAACTGCATATTCTATCACAGCCTGTTAAAACAACCTTCTATTGAGACAATCACCACTTCTTAAGACATTTAAAATAACACTTCCTTTGCCAGACTTCTTTAAACTCAGTACTCTCAGAACTGTCCATGAAGTGATAAAATCCTACTGTTAACCAGCATATTATTTTGGCTGCAGATTCTTAAAAATATTTATATTATGTAAACTTTAAGGTAACAAAATGAAAAGGGAGATGGAGAAAAAACCAACTTCTACTTCTAACAGATTTAACAACCTTTTTTTTCTTTTAAATACAGTCACTGTCTCCAGTATTTCTTTTTCAGTTTTTAAATAATACAGTAAAATATTGTTCTCCCGAATAACAAACACTTGAGAAAACCTGCTAAATTAACTGAAGAACACATTACTCATTTATTTTGAATATCCTGAGTTTGCTGAGTTTCTATCTAAAAAGAAAAGATATCATCACGCACAAAAATAAGCTGAAGGTTGATGACAACACACAACGTTACTTCTCCTCCTCTCAATCTCACTCCCCCAACAACACCTCCCAGGGAAGAGTACCTACTATTTGGGTACTAAGTGGGACTGTTACCCACTAGTAACAAATCTACTGTATCACTGCCAGAAGGAATACACAGCCAAATGACAGAATTTTGGTAATGCACAGCAGCAGCACAATTAACTCCAGAAATAGGTACTTTTAAGATTATCTGTCTAAAGCCTTTGAAACAACACAACTCTGAAAGTGTGTTACACAACCTGATCTGACCATTTCGGTGGCAAACAAAACAGTCCCTAGAGAAAAGGAAAAATCCCACAACACTCTCTACACCCAAGAAGGTACTTCCTGAGTGGACCATCTCTCCCCCCAGTACAATAGATGCAAGTGTTTTAGGCCAGTCTGACAAATCTAATGGGGAATTTAGAATACTGTTTATACTTATTTTAGAATATTTTTGATTAAACAAGTCAGTACTATAAACAAGATGAAATATTTACAGTAGCATAATACCAAGCTGCTTTTTCATCTAAAAACCACTATTTTTCTCCCAACAGAGGTTTGAAACACCTCGGATTTAGCCATTTATTTGAAGAGATCTGTAAAAGCAAAATGTCTTATTCTAAATACTTAAGTGTATGCTGAGCACCCGTAGGCATCAGTATAATGACTGTGCTTTCCTTTTTCAGCCCCTCCCTAGGTACTCTGGCTGGCGATTCTGTAGATGATACTACACTGGCAGCATCATAGCTAATACTGTTTCCCATATTAACTTTAGAGAATAAAGTAAAGCTGCATCTTCCCAAGATGTACGTAATTAGAACAAAAAGTTACACAAAATGACACATTTACAGAGAGAGCAAACTCTTTCTAGAACCTTTTTTGGTGTCAGGGTCCAGAGAGGTTTAAGAGAGAAAGGGAGAGAGGGAACATCAAGCAGGTGGAAAGAAATTATCCTATGTCCACAGCTATGTTCAGGACAAATCTAACATCACATACCCAAGGGAGAAAAACATGCAGAGGAGTGCTGCAAAATGGAGGACTTTCTGCAAACTGCCTAGCTGGGACACTACAGCTCATAAGAGCATATTTTGCCCACAACTTTTGTTCTGAAGCAGGTCTGTAGGGTAAGCCTTTACATTTGAATCACAGATGGGATTTTCCTTTAAGAACTTAAGGCAATAAGGAAATTCAAACTACTATAAAATCCTGCATAACTGAAGAAATTCCTCTGCTGGTTTACGGCCTCAAATTTCCAAACATCTGAGCTGCTGATGCCATACAAAATTTCTCTGTGTTATAAGTAAAAAGCTGTAAAACCACACTCACAAAACTACAAGACTTAATAACACAGAGGTAAAAATTTAATATTAAAATCCCAGCTCAGCAAAGAACGTAAACTTGGACATTTGGCTGATTTAAGCTGGAATTACTCCCTGAATAAAGCATATATGTTTAACTGTTTGCTGGGTCAGGACTCAAACTTTCTGAAGTCTGCCACCTATGTGTAATACTTATCAAGTGCCTTCACAAGGTCTCAAGTGTGGTTTTCTAAAAGTGATCTCCGAGGAAAATACACTGTCTAAACAGTATGTGAACAGCAGAAACCAAATCTTGATTTCAAACAAATTACATTGGTTATAAATCCCTCAAATCAAACTAGTGCACCAAGACAAGACACAACTTCATACAGAAATGAAAGCCCAAAACAAGAGGCAAGAACATCCCTTGCTGTTGTTAAAACTAAGACTTAAAGCTGCTGCAACAAATGTGTGAAAAACCCAAACAACCAACCCTGTCCTTGTTACTCCCCTGCCCAAGCTTATCTGTATTTATTAACACTTCTGCTAAGACCCATATTTATGATTCACTTATATCTGCCACTCAAACACTAGGGAAAATGGACTGTGTTGAAATACTACAGACATAACTGTAAAAGCCACAAAATGCACACTGAAAAAGAAAAATTACTTAATACCTAGGAATATTTTTAAAGTTTGGCATATCTCATTCAGATTTTGGATATTTGCTGCAAATAAGAGATATTTTTTCCCCACCATCATATGATGCAGCTTCAAAAGCCTTAAGACTTTAAAACTGGTGGGAGCAAAATTAACATGCTGGGTCACATTAAGGTAATCGCTCTCCCTTATTTTTCAGGTCCCTGACAAATGCTTTAGTAACAAGTTTGTATTCTCTGCCTAAAAAGTACTTTTTCTAATTTTTAAAACATACAGAAACCTATTCTGATGTTTAAAGCTGTAGAAGGTTGCAATGAACTTCGTTTCACTATTGTAACCTAATGAACTGAGCCTTCTTGGAGTTTAGCTGCACTACAGAGGATAAAACCTTCGCTGTCTATCTTAAGTTCAGCATTCAGAGTTTTCATTCACTTGTGAGTGTTTTCATACATCACTGTGCAGGAGAAGGTCTCCGAGGCAACTCCTGAAGACCACCAAAACGCCATTCAAACACTGTCCCAAAAGCGGTGCGAAAGAACCGAGCAGCCAAACGCAAACTCTCTCCGGCAACTCGGGATACCATGGCACGGGCACAGAGTTCCTCTTGGCAAAATCCCCCGTGGGAGGAGCCACCGATCGCTCCCAGGTTTTAGCGCTCAATTCCATGCCTTCCTGAACTCAACTTACCGTCTATATTTTCTTCGGTAAGACCTCAAAAAGCACACCAACTAGCCAGAAAAGGGGGGCGCCGACTTAGTGGCCGCAGCGCCCGGGACAGCGAGCGACAGCCAACCTGTGCGACGCTGGTTTATGTGAGCAGAGGAAGCAGAATTCCTGCCGCGGGGTCCCTACCTGGAAAGCATCGGGGGCAGGGGAGGACACGGCTAAAGGGCAGAGGGCGCGGGGAAGGGGCCAAGCCAGGGCAGGCGGTGCCGGCAGCGGCACCTGCAGCCGGAGGGCAGGGAAGGAGGGCGGGCTCGTACCTTTGAGCTGGGGCAGCGGCGGAGAGCTCCA